>NC_068420.1:16859467-17190405 GCF_023724105.1 Carassius gibelio
GGTTATTTAGGTATTCTGGGTGGTTGCTAAGATGTTCTGGTGGTTAATAGTTTGTTAGTATGTTCTTGTTAGTTACTTGCTTGTACTAAGTGGTTGTTAGTTCGTTTTATGTGGTTGTTGGCTGTTCTGGGTGGTTATTCGGTTGTTTGGGTAGTTGTTGGCTATTCTTGGTGATTACTAGTCTGTTTTTGGTGGCTATTGGCTGTTCTGGGTGGTTTTTAGGTTGTTTGCATGGTTGTTGGCTGTTCTGGGTGGCTATTAGGCTGTTTTGGGTGGTTGTTGGCTGTTCTGGGTGGTTATTAGGTTGTTTGCATGGTTGTTGGCTGTTCTGGGTGGCTATTAGGCTGTTTTTGGTGGTTGTTGGCTGTTCTGGGTGGTTATTAGGTTGTTTGCATGGTTGTTGGCTGTTCTGGGTGGCTATTGGGCTGTTTTGGGTGGTTGTTGGCTGTTCTGGGTGGTTATCAAGTTGTTTGAGTGGTTGTTGGCCTTTCTGGGTGGTTACTAGTCTGTTTTGGGTGGCTGTTGGCTGTTCTGGGTGGTTATTCGGTTGTTGTAGGTTGTTGTTAGGTTGTTGGCTGTTCTGGGTAGTTATTAGGTTGTTTGGGTGGTTGTTGGCTGTTCTGGGTGATTACTAGTCTGTTTTATGTGGTTGTTGGCTGTTCTGGGTGGTTATTCAGTTGTTGTAGGTTGTTGTTAGGTTGTTGGCTGTTCTGGGTGGTTATTAGGTTGTTTGGGTAGTTGTTGGCTATTCTGGGTGGCTATTAGGTTGTTTGGGTGGTTGTTGGCTTTTCTGGGTGATTACTAGTCTGTTTTGGGTGGCTATTGGCTGTTCTGGGTGGTTATTAGGTTGTTTGCATGGTTGTTGGCTGTTCTGGGTGGCTATTAGGCTGTTTTGGGTGGTTGTTGGCTGTTCTGGGTGATTACTAGTCTGTTTTATGTGGTTGTTGGCTGTTCTGGGTGGTTATTCAGTTGTTGTAGGTTGTTGTTAGGTTGTTGGCTGTTCTGGGTGGTTATTAGGTTGTTTGGGTAGTTGTTGGCTATTCTGGGTGGCTATTAGGTTGTTTGGGTGGTTGTTGGCTTTTCTGGGTGATTACTAGTCTGTTTTGGGTGGCTATTGGCTGTTCTGGGTGGTTATTAGGTTGTTTGCATGGTTGTTGGCTGTTCTGGGTGGCTATTAGGCTGTTTTGGGTGGTTGTTGGCTGTTCTGGGTGGTTATTAGGTTGTTTGCATGGTTGTTGGCTGTTCTGGGTGGCTATTAGGCTGTTTTGGGTGGTTGTTGGCTGTTCTGGGTGGTTATTAGGTTGTTTGCATGGTTGTTGGCTGTTCTGGGTGGCTATTAGGCTGTTTTGGGTGGTTGTTGGCTGTTCTGGGTGGTTATTAGGTTGTTTGCATGGTTGTTGGCTGTTCTGGGTGGTTATCAGGTTGTTTGGGTGGTTGTTGGCCTTTCTGGGTGGTTACTAGTCTGTTTTGGGTGGCTGTTGGCTGTTCTGGGTGGTTATTAGGTTGTTTGGGTAGTTGTTGGCTATTCTGGTTGGTTATTAAGTTGTTTGGGTGGTTGTTGGCTGTTCTGGGTGGTTATTAGGTTGTTTTTTTATGGTTATTAGGTTGTTTTGGGTAGTTCTTGGCTGTTCTGGGTGGTTATTACGTTGTTTGTTTTGGGTGGTTTTTGGCTGTTCTGGGTGGTTATTAGGTTGTTTGTTTTGGGTGGTTTTTGGCTGTTCTGGGTGGTTATTAGGCTGTTTGTTTTGGGTGGTTGTTGGCTGTTCTGGGTGGTTATTAGGCTGTTTGTTTTGGGTGGTTGTTGGCTGTTCTGTGTGGTTATTAGGTTGTTTTGGGTAGTTGTTGGCTGTCCGGGTTGTTATTAGGTTGTTTGTTTTGGGTGGTTGTTGGCTGTCCGGGTGGTTATTAGGTTGTTTTGGGTGGTTGTTGGCTGTTCTGGTGATTATTAGGCTGTTTTGGGTGGTTGTTGGCTATTCTGGGTGGTTATTAGGTTGTTTTGGGTGGTTGTTAGCTGTTCTGGTGGTTATTAGGCTGTTTTGGGTGGTTGTTGGCTGTTCTGGGTGTAATGCTTTTGGTACTTACTAATTTTTCCATTGTAGTCAATATGTTGTAGGTGGTTACTGTGTTGGTGGTTGTTAGGATGCTGTGGGTGGTTGGTAGAATGTTTTAGGTGATTGTTGCAGTGTCCTTTGTCTTTACTAGTTTGCTCATAGTAGTTGTTAGGTTATTCTAGTGGTTGTTAAGATTGCTACATTGTTTTGGGCGGTTACTGAGTTTTTAGTAGTTGTTGGCATGGTCTACGTCACAAGTTTTCAAACTCTGAGTTGACATAAAAAATGGGTTTCTAGGTTGATTGAAAAAAAATGTATGCATTTAACAAAGTTCAAGACTCAAGGTAAAGAGGTGGGAAGTGACAAATGTAAATTCCCAAACAAATACTCAAACAAAACAAAACAGGGCGCACTTCTGCATAAACATAAGCAAAACCACAAAGACTTGGCATGGCTGACTGTCAGCCCTCCTCCTTTTAACTGTTCTAGTTGGTTGTGAGGATCTTCTCTTCAGTTATAGGATCTTCTGACCGATTGCCATATAGTTCCTAGTCCACAGCTTAAATCCCTCCTTCAATATCCAGGATGTTTTTTATTTAGTTTTTTTCATTTTATCGCAAAGAAGTCACAATCATAAGTATGATTGCTTTGAAAAATTGTCATTCTCCTCTCAACAAGTTAAATGGTTAGCAGTGTCTGTAGGTGACGCAGTGAACATGCCAATGTTAAGGGTTAATATACAGATAAAGAAATCAGTTGCAGACAAAACCCTTTAAACTAATAATGGCACAATCCACTGTAGAGTCAGAAAGTGTGGATGTGTTGACACAGGTGGGCCCTGACGTCTCCATCCCTACAGCAGCTTTTGCGACGCACATACACTGTGCTGCTAATAATAGTGGAGATGTTGCCAAGGCAAAAGAAATGGAAGAGCCAGTCCATGTTTTATTCATCGTCTTCACCTTTCCCCAAATGGTTTCATCAGAAGGGGTTGTAAGAGTGATCACCGGCGGGCTGGTGGTCTGTCCTCTCTCATGTATTCATTTCTTCATGTGTGTGCAGAGATGCCGAGACACTCAATCTTAAAAACAAACCACCAGACTTATAGAAGTCATGTCTCTGTCAGTCAGAGGAAAATGCTTTGGATATTTTTAACATAGTGTCTTTCTCTCTGCTTTCAGAAGCAACACTGTGCTCTGTGATTTGTGCTGCAGGCGTCTGAATGAGCTCGGTTTGATTTCCTGAACCGCCTGACGGTGCTTTCACAGTTCCACCCCTCACTGCACTCGGCCGAGCACGGGTTAAAAGACACATTCACCTCTTATCTCACCATGTTTTCACCAAACTTTACAATATCTTTGACTGATATCTAAATCTGTTTGACTAAGATACCATCACTCCTTAGGTCAAACCTCATCCACACCACAAAGATGTCGCTGTGTTTATACTTACACTGCAAAAAAAAAAAAATATATAAATCATTATTTTGGGCTTAGAGATATAAAAAATAGATATTAAATTTAGCATAAATGACAAACCTTGAAATAAATCCAAAATATATCCAATGTGATGCTAAATTTAAAAATCTTTAATATAGGCTGATAACCGATACTGACATTATGACAGATGAACTGTTGTTTGTTTTTATTTTATTTTTTATGATGTTTTATTTATTTTGTGTATTTTTGTGTTTTATTTTGTTTTGTGCTCTTTCGTTTAGTTTTTGTTGTTGTTTGGCAGTTCTTTTCATGTTTCTTTTATGTTTGTTTGTGCTGTACAGTGCTGATTTTTTATTTTGTTTTGTACTGTTTTTATGTGTGTGTTGTACTGTGTTGTACTGTTTAATTTTTCTTGTTGTTGTAGTACTGTGCTGCTTATTTTTTCTGTGGTACTGCACTGTTTATTCTTTATTTTATTGTGCCGTTGTTTAGTTTTGTGCTGTTTCTTTGTCTGTTATGGTAAATTGTGTTTCGTCTTTTGTTTTATTTGTTGCTTTGTTCTGTGTGTGTTGTTTTGCTTTCTGTTTTGCATTGTTTTGTTTCAGTTTGTGCTCTTTTATTTTTTGTTTTTGTTTGTTTTGTTGTGCTGTGTTATGCTGTGCTTTGTTTTGCGTTGACACAATAGCATTGTATTTTAATACAAACAATTTCATGAAGATAATTATTTAAATTTACCGGACAGACCTGTATTACAAAATGGACTAAGTAAAGCTTATTTCAGTTCTACATGAAGTAAAGATGCACACAAACAGCCAGATGGATAGGCAAACGTCAGGTAAAGCCACAGAGGCTCCAGTGAAGCGGGTTTTGGCAACTTTTAGATGACAGTGAAGTGTTTGCCCATGTGTGTAACTGTGTCATTTTCCTGCTTTTCTTGGCTGTGGAGAGGCTTCTGCTGTCACATCCCATGAGTCTTTGCCAACACATTTTTTCACACGCTCTCCCTCTGCCATCACACACAAGGAGCTCTCAGACTGGTGTAAATGGAGATGTGTCATCTCCTTCAGTCATTCGTAGCTAAAGCGTATCCCGCCGAGACCCAGGGCTGCTCTGACCGTATCGATCACACCTATCCACCCATCCATCTTCTTTCCTGCTAATACACACTTTTTTCTTCTATGCATTTATAGTCTCTGCCTATCTCTCTCTTCTTTACATGATCTTGTTGGTTTCCATACAAACATGCATCCTATAGGACTTCTGTGTTTGCACAGTATTTACATGCATGTGTGTGTTTGTGCAGTGTGTGTGTATCCATGTGCATGTGGAGGTGAGCAGAAAGCTCAGTCATGGTGCCATCTGTGCCCAGTCAGTGTGGTGGCATTTCTCCATGTGCAGCACTCTATAGATAGTCATATAGCACACCAGATTACATAAAAGATCTGCTCACTAATATATAAAACATGTTATATTCTTAGTCTAAATTGAATGCGTATATATAAAAATTTTATTGCACATATGTATGCATATATACTATAGCTCATACAATACATAGTTTATAAAAATATATAATACTTTTAATGGGATAAAACAGCAAGTTACATTACATTGTCATGGTGGTGTGGTTAACTTGTTGGTGGATCTGATATTACATATCTGATTATGGAAAAAATCTTGAATATCGGGAAGTATATACAGTTAGCAGTCAGTCTCATACTATCATACATTGATATAATATTATAGTTTTGTTGATATTAATTTTATTTCATATTTTCGAGTTGATGTTTAAGCAAATTAGATTTTGTCATTTTTATTAGTTTTTTTATATATCTGTTTAGTTTTTTTATTATGATAGTATTTCAAATTAAAATTAAATGAAAATGAAAAATTTTCTAAATATTTGTATATTTAACTTTATTTTAGGACACATTTATTTAATTATAAGTAATGATTCAGTTGAATAGTTACAGTTATAAAAATGTATAGCACACAAATATTTGATAACATTATTTTTTCACTTTTATCAAATTATTTTTTTACCTAATAAAATAAAAAAGAAATACATTTAATAATTAACATTTCTTGAAATAACTCTCAACGGAATTAATTCTAACACATTGTGCGATTGACTCTTCGGCAAACAACATGCAGTGCAGCCTTAAAATTATAAGCTATTTTATATAAGACAACAACTTTTGAGTCAAAAGAGTGTGTAAGGCACCTTAAACTACTGTTTAGGTAGGCGTCTCCATGGGTATTGGGACAGAGCTGTGTGTTAGTTGCTGATGTAAAGAAGTTATTTTTGCACAGTATCAAAGTCTAATCGTTTGAATCTGCATGCATTTCCATAATAAGAACGTCAGCTGACTGTGTAATTGCCGCGTGTGATGGCTCTGTGGACTGAATCGATGCAGACGTGAGGAATCTCTGTCACTATTGACCTTTTGTGTGCACTGAGGGAGCAAAGTGCCAATGACATTTTAGGACTGAGCATCTCAGGGGAGATGTGCTCATCTGTGACTGCCACCCGTTCCCTCCTGCCGTCTGCAAGACAATTTCAGCTGCTTGCGGAAGAAGTTGCATGCAGCACTCGCAAGAATTCAGATGCGTTTGGTTTGAATGTTTTTTTGAGTAACTTGATTTTATCCTGCATGCAAAGAATGATTATTTATTTTGCTGATGAATTGATACCTATGTAAGATTGTAGTTTGTTTTTATTTATTTGGTTTGGATGTTGTTTTTATTTCATACCCATATGAGCTATTCCTCGTCCGCTCTCATAATAAGCTTCGGTTCATCTTCAGGGTGTTCTGCCAGGTTTTGTGAGTGTCCTCGGGGTTCAGCCATCTGCTAACAGCACACACTCACACCTCAGCCCTGATCAACAACACTGCCCTGTGTTTACTGTAGTTGTAGATACAGACAGGCTTGTGTGTGTGTGTTTGTGGGGGGGGGGGGGTTGGGGGTAGTGTTTGTTGTACTTTTATTTTGTATAATTTAAA
Organism: Carassius gibelio; assembly: GCF_023724105.1. Taxonomy (NCBI): domain Eukaryota; kingdom Metazoa; phylum Chordata; class Actinopteri; order Cypriniformes; family Cyprinidae; genus Carassius; species Carassius gibelio. The sequence goes on from NC_068420.1 coordinate 16,865,960, forward strand.
TTTGTTTAATTTTTTATTGTCTACTTCTTCTATTTGTTTTAAGGATTTGCCCTTTCTTTTGTTTTGTTTTGTGTTTTTATTGTATTTGTGTGTGTTGATTGTATTTTTTGTTTGTTTGTTTCGTGTTTTGTTTTTATTTTATTATATATTTTGTTTTATTGTTTGTTTTTGTTTTACATTTTATTCCTGCTCACTAACACATCTTATTGTTTCAAAACATTCTTAGACTACTTGTCTACATGGAATATATATGGATACAATATGTGTCAGAATGTGTCTATATGAATCGAAATGCTCATAAATATGCATATAGTTTATACATTTCAATTAAATGTGAATATTTTTCCATTTCATGGTACATAATTTTTCGTATTGTGTATTTTTTTTTCTGTCTGTCTTTTCTGTCATTGTCACATTTGTCAATTTTTTTCATTTCTTTTTTGTTTTATTTTGTTATTTGTTATTTTTGTTTCACTGTATATTTTCTTATTGGTCTGTTTTTGCTTTGTTTATGTTTTATTCTTTATTTTGTTTGTTTTATATATTTATTTCTTTCATTGTTTATGTAGTTTTTAATTTTATTTTAGTCATTTTTTTTTGTCTACATTGTATCTTTTTATTAAAAAGGGAATTATTTAAAGATTTTAATAATAATAATAATTATAATTATTGTCACATTATATTTTATTATATTTCATTTCGCATTACAATTGCTTTTACATTAAATATGTGATTTATAAAAGTCACAGTAAATTAAAATTCCTACAAAAAGTGGGATGTCTAGGTTTCATTATACAGTTTGTTCATGATTTGTTATGGTTGAATGTACATCTGTGCCTGTACTAATATAAAACTGTTTTCTTTTAAAAGTCTTACGTATTCATAAGCACTTGATACTACATTATTATTATACTATATCATGCCTAAACACTTGATAATTACACTTCAACGCTGTGTTGATGCAGTCTAACATGCTTTGTTGCTTTGAAACTCCGCCCACTGTCAGCCTGGTAATTCCTCTCATTGGCTCAGAGCTGAGTGATGATTAGCAGCCTCCACCAATCAGTGAACAGCTCTCTTTGATTCCTTATTTCCCCTGAAAGTCTGTTTGTGTGTTTGATAGTTCTGCAGAAAAGTCAAGAAATGAAGGATTTGCAACTTGTTGCACTTATGACGAGACCAGAATAGCAAGGCTTAACATACCACTGAATAAGCTCATTATGACACTAAAGTCCTTTTTACTGACCCATATGCAATATTCAAGCATATCTGGATCTTAGTCATGCCTGATGGATTTGGAGCAGGATCTCTAGCTGGTTTATAAAAGCTCCAGACCTCAGGATAACAAGATTTCCTAAAGCAGTTATTGGATTACAAAATATCTTAGTATGTTAGAAAATCCATCTCGTCCTCATAGCTGAAGCCCAACACACACACACACACACACACACACAGTTCATAGCCTGGAGAGGCTCTAAAGCGGTTTTATTGTCCTTTAATAATTGCCATAGAGCGTTATTATCTTAATGCAGCTGTTTTTATTGGCTGAAGGGGACAGGGAATGGTTTAGTAGCTCTCTCCGGAGCAGTATCCATCTCCATCTGTCTGTCATCCCTCCCTCCTCTCATCCCTCTCCTCTGTCTGAGCGATCATTTCTAACCAGATCGAAGTGGTTAAGGCTTTATGGTTTAAATTCCCAAGGACGGTCTGTCACATGACCATATTTTTGTGCAATCTACTCATTCTGTACTTTACTTTATGTGCACCCTAGAAAAACCCTAAAAATACCCCAGAACCCCTGCAGAACACCCTAGCAACGTCTTAGCATCCAGCCAGAGCACTATGTAAACTGTAGTTCTCATTATTATTGAAGTATGTTTTTCATTAGCTGCTCCATGCAGAGAAACACCCTTCAAATTAGCAGCGCTTTCTTTCCATCATTGTTGCTGTGATTTGCATTAAAATAACAAGCACACAAGTGCAGTGGGTGAATGGGGAAGTCTGCCAGCGGGACAGTATGTGTGTGTGTGTGTGTGTGTGTGTGTGTTGGGGGGGTGGGGGGGTCAGGGTGCGTTTGGGTGCCGGGTGTTAATTGCGCGTGAGTTCTGGCTCTGATATCACACAGATGATCGTATGGCGACTTCAGGCCTTCGCTGCTGTCTGAGAGATCACTGACTTCATCATTAGAGGAACAGAGAGAAGGGACACATGGGAATTTCTGAATTCTAAGATGTCTGACTGTATTCCGGACGATGACGGAAGAAACGGAATTTTATAAAGGAATCCAGTGCATTAGAAAACGTGTAAACAGAAGCCTAGTTAGATAAAAAAAAAATAATAATAATAAAACGTGTGTGTATTGAATTTTTATCAAAATAATACATAATACATTTGTATAATAATTAGTTTTATATGTAAATAAATATGTGTGTGTGTGTGTATATATATATATATATATATATATATATATATATAAACTTTTATCTTAACTGTATTACATTTAATTGATTTTATTTGATAATACATTACATAATATATATATATAGCACAAGTAGTGTTAAAATAACATTTTTATTATAATTATATAGTTTCAGTTATATTTATATTTAATATATATATCTTTCAGTTTATTTTTGCTCAAAATCAAAAATTTCAACTTCATTGATGCTTACATTTTTTTATATAAATGATACAATTTAAACAATTAAAAAATATTTTTTAATTTTTCTTTTTAATTAATTAATTTCACACACACATACAAGCACACACATTTTATCAAGATTATACATAATAAATATTGTATAAGTAGTGTATATATAAATATAATTCCTATAACTATAGAAATTTATATTTATACAGAAGTTTTAGAAATATACAAATGTTTATATATTATTTTTTATTATTATAATGATATACTATAATTGTAACATTAGATTAGAATACATATAAGTTTGATTATTTTATGTTATTTTATAAACATAACTCATATATAGTGTTTTTTTTTTTTTTTTTGCCACAATTTTCTTCTGTAATGTTTAGGTATGAATTTTGTGGCATTCACAATGGGATGAAAAGCATGCACATGGTCACAGTGAATCGATACTCGTGGCTCTACCCACAGAGCGCTGAGAATTATGGGGGAAGGGAGATCCATTATACAAAAGTGAGGGCCTGAAAACGCAAATGTTTTTTTTTTTTTTCAGAAACCTTTTTTCCAGTTGGTTGCTGAAATGAAGAGGCTTGTTGCGCTGTAATAACATTGTTCCCCCCGCACATCCAGTGTAGAACACACCGCTGTCGCTATGTAATTATCTCTTTGGCAACTGCTGTCGCTGTGATTGGACCAGGAGACCGGGGAAGGGCAGGTTTGCGTGTGTGCACACGCTTCACAAATTATTTCAAGCTCTACAGACCTCTCACAAATCAAAACCAGCATTTCATTAAAACTAAAATTGTCGCTGATGGATTCATGGCTTGATGAGAAATTCAGTTATGGCACCGTGTGTCCTCCTTAGAGACCAATAATCGTACATCACCCTGCTGAGGACCGAGCAGATGCTTTAAATGCACATCTGTTTTTAATCAGCCGCACCTCATGCACCTTTAAAACTTCCCTTGTTTTTGTTTTTTGTCTTTTAAATAACCTGCTAAAAAAAATTAATTAGATGAAAATGTACTCAGTTTATTTCTTCATGTGAACAGGTTTGGAGAAATGACATTACGTCACTTGTTCACCAGTGGATCCTGTGCAGTGAATGGGTGCCGTCAGAATGAGAGTCTAAACAGCTGATAAAAACATCACAATAATCCACTAGTAATCCACAAGACTTCAATCCATCAATTAACATCTTGTTAAGCAAAAAGTGGCATGTTTGTAAGAAAAAAATCCATCATTGAGATGTTTTATTTTTATTTTAAATGTAAACATAAATAAATCCATAATCCACAATAACGCTTCCTTCAGTGAAGAAGTCCATCAACTGTTGTCATCTTGATGCTTGATCTGTGCATATTTCTCTTCTGATTCAGACAAGACAATGTTTTCTGCTGCAGAAAGCAATCTTATGGATATTTTAGCTCCAAGCAACAGTTTGAAATTAGAAACATCTTTTATTATGAATTTGTTTCTCATGAACATACAGCTTTTTTCTTCACAAAACATTACCTGAAGGACTGGATTGTTGAGGATTTCTTGTGGATTATTATGATGTTTTTATCAGCTGTTTGGACTCATTCTGACGGCACCCATTCACTTCAGAGGATCCACTGTAGTGTTGGTCGATATGGTCAATTTTCATATCATCCTTTCATATCATTCCCCAGTTATGCTATTCAAAAAGCAGCTACAGAAAAAAAAATAAGAACATTGACTTGATTTGCGCGGGAGTTTATGCACTTCAAAAACACCCCCACTTATAATCAGTGAAGCTGAAAAATAACATGTACATCTGCACTTGGTTGTTAATTTGCGAGAGATCTGTATTCAGTCAGTGCGTGCGCACACAATGAACAACAAAACTCAGCTGTTTCAGTGATGACTCATCTGAACACCTCTGATTGGCCACTGCGTTCATAAACTCAACAGGATCGTGTGTGATTGGTTGTAACGTGCAACACCTTAAAAACGTGTAAAAATAAATATGATTGAACAAATAAGACATAATATTAATTAAAGCCTTTAAGAAACACTAGTTTTATGAAAGTGGTCTCATCTAAACTTACCATTTAATATTATATGGATCAAAGTCGGTATTTTAGCCCAGTAGGTGTTGAATCTTAATTGTTTCAGCATAAAGCCATGCTGCAGTGGCTGAACAGATGCTCCCATGCCTTCTGAAATTCAGCCGTCGTTTCCAAACCGATCCAGACTGCTCGACAAACGCAGAAACACAGACATCTGCTGTGTGTGAAGTAGCCAGCAGGGTGAGGCACGAATGCGAATGTGTCAGCCAGAAGATATCAAGTCTGCGTCCACATGGTCCTGTGAAGCACCAGTCAGGATTTACACCGCATATAAACTCATCATTTCAGTTTTACTAGAGATACAGTAGGACAGAAATGCAGTCGGGGGATTGGTCTGAGGGGTTTGAGATAGAGGAGGTGGGAGCGATAGGGACTCGGCTGCTGGAACAGATGTCAGGTTATGAACAGGTGCTGGTCGTGCGATACGATGCACAGGCTCAGATGTTCCTCTGTGTGATGTTCACCTGCCGTCGCTTTTACAACTAAATGAACCATTTTTCAAAGCTACAATCCTCCCAGTGTTTTATATGCTCAGTTGTGTAACGGAACAAATATTTACAAAAAACTTTGTAAAAATATAAACATCAAATATTACTCCAAAACAATGAAACTTAAAATAAAAAACCTTTTTTCTTAAAGTAATATAAACAAACCATAAGCTCTGAAGGTGTTCAAAGGTTACGTTGACACTAGCCTGACACAAGACAAACATGATTGGTTTGTCCACGCTGCAGGCCAATCAGAAGATGTTTGATGTATTAGGTCAGCGATTTTTGACCAATGAGATTTCAGAGTGGGAGGGGCTACCCAACGATGCCACCAAAATTAAAAACGGATCAACAAAATGTCACTTATCATAGTTTTAGCTCTGATTACTGAATAAAACTGATCAGAACAAAATCTCAGATATTTATACGAAATTATTAACGGACATATATTTACATTTACACTATTTAGGAGGTATTCTTATTATTTGTTTACTATTATATAATTTATTCATACTTTGCATTAGGTTTTATTTTTATATTTGCAGCTTTCACTTTAATTTTAGTTAGTTTATATGCTTTTGCCAATTTTATTGTTATATATATATATACGGTATATATATATATATATATATATATATATATATATATATATTTAGCTTGATTGTTCTTTACAATTTAAATTTTATTATGTTTAGCATTTCTATTTTTTACATTTTATTTTATTTCAGCTATATTTCAGTTAACGAAAACAGTTTTCAATTTTTTTAGTTACAATAGCAATACTGTTCTTATACAGAGCAACTAACAAGCAAACCTCACTCAAACACAGAATAAAACAAACAGACAAAAATATCTTGATTTTTTTTTTTCTTTCTAAGTAAATAGACAATTGTGTGTCTTTGAAGTGTTTTACATTTTATGGCATTATCCAGAGGAATTTACAAATAAAACTCTTAAAATAGTTTCTTGGCTTGTTTACACATTAAAGGGGTATATAGATAATCCTTGTAGATTTGAGGTGTTTGAAACTTTACGTTTACAATTAAGGGGCCTTTTTCCAAAGCAAAGTGTTTTAGCTTTACATGTGACTTCACTTAAAAGGTCTCAAATCATCATATGCTTCTTGTATTTTGCTCAACCTGTGAATCTGACATTGCTGAGATGTTTCAAATGGTTGCTTAAGAATTCAGTATAATGCCGTTCCAGTGAGCTTTAGAGACTATTTCTGTTGAACGTCAGCAGAAATGCCATGGTCAATGTCTTAGTGTCTTGTATATTATGTTTTATTATGTATGCACACACTGTACTCTTATATATGCATTCAGTTCACGGATACATACAGGCATATACTCTTGCTCCTCTGTGCAGCATATGTTTAATGCTCACCCACTTGCTCGACTAATGAGGTGGACCCGGTCAGGGCATGGAGGGGGTTGGAGCTTGTCTTTGTTAGACCTCGTTTCCACCGTCCCCCACTTCTGTACTCACAGTCCCATGGGAGGCCTCTAGAACTCACTAATTGAATCAAGTACACATGCTGCCTCCTCCCCACACCCTTCCAGAGCCGTCCAGCCCGGCTTTGATGCTTTTGTTGAGTCTCAGCACCACGGCCAGCTCCCAGAAACACTGCAACTGGTTGCCTGCCTTCACCGGAGAGAGGCATTCTGGTCATTATACGGGCGATAATTGTGTGTGTGTGTGTGTGTTTGAGAGAGTTATATCAGGAGATATGTGTGTGGGAGGATGGAAATGAAGTATAAAGCGAGAAGCTGCATAACTACATGCCATTGCCGCCCACGTTCGGTGTTGTTAGGGATATCTGAGCACCTGACCAACCAGACTGTGATAAATGATTTTGCAACGCGGCAGTTTGTTTTTGACAGCGCTGGTGCCGAAGGTCAATTGTGTGTGTTTGGGGAGAAGCGCTCAGGTGGAGGAAGGCGGATGCATTAGGACTGATCAAATCTTAAGTAAAGGGAGACTGTGTGTGTGTGTGTGTGTGTGTGACTATGCATAGTTTAGCGTGCTCTCTGTCTCGCCTCACTCATTACCCCAGCGATCACAGAGTCATGTTCCTGGCCATGGGCGGAGATGAGCACCCAGACCTTTAAATAGTAGGGAGAGAGATATAATGGATTCTTGAATAGTTTTGATTAGATTTGCTGGGCTTAGTGAAAAAGACGCTGCAGTGCAAACATCTGAACAGTAATTAGCAGAATGCATATTTTCTGTAACAGCAATTTAGTCTTTATTGTCATTATTATTTCTTATTTTAAGATTTAAATTGTATTTGGAGAACCATTGATTTATGTTGTATCTTTCTTGTGTCTTTCTTTAATAGTGCATAAAATAAATATAAAAAATAGGGGTTGTGTTTTACATTTCTGTATTGTACAGTATTTAATGTGAAGAAAGAATTTTAGAAAGTTGCAAACAATAAACAAAGTCTTGTGGTTAATAGTTCTTCTGTCTGTCTACTGATGTTTAGCAACAGTTTACAAAACTACTATTTTTTCTGTACTGTATATTATATTTTGTGGTGTTTTTACATTTTCAGACACATAAACAGTACAATCAGACGACAGGACAAAACACAACTACACAAACAAGAAGGAAAAAAACAAACAAACAAAAAAATACATTTTTGAGGACTAATTTTATGTTTTCATATTTGGATGACTAATGTGGAAACTAAACTTATTTGAAGAAACAATTAACCAACAAAACAAACAAACAATTAAAAACGACAAAGTTAAACAACAAAAACGATGAAAAAACAAAGACAAAAACACAAGGCAAAACAAAACAATAAAATAAGCAAAGCATTTTAGTTTAAGTTGTTATTCTGTCATGTGCTCTTTTAAATATTTATATTTATCTTTAATTTTTTATTCATTTAAAGTTTAGTTTAAGCAATTTTAGTGTTTAAACTTATTTATTACAGTTCATTGCCATTTTATTTTGTTTTATTTTTTTGCAAAACAAACAAAACAACAAAATTTAATAAGATAAAACAAAAACAAAACAGATACAGTGACTACAGGTAAATTCGGACACATTCAGATAATTTGTTATTGGTATTGTTTCAATATAATATGAAGTCAAATAGCTTAGCCACATACACAAAAACATTTAAACAGCTAAATGTGTACACATTATATGTTGTATAAAAAATGTAATACAAAAATGTAAGTACTGCATCAGTTTGCCAACTTTTACCTATAGTCACCCTAATTTTACTACTGTTTTTCCAAACTAAACTAATTAAGAATTCACACTAAACTAATTAAGAATTCGCACCAGCTGACGGAGACCGTCCATTGGCCTTTTTTTTTTTTTTTTGGCTGGACCGGTAAGCATCTCCTGTCCCAGGAGGTAATTCTTCCTCCAGCCCTCATGTGTCAATTAAAACACCATGACCCAAGCCTCTAAGAGGCTTTTATTTCAAGGTTATCCTGGGTCGACCTCTCTGAGTGCTTGTTGTTTTCTCTCTCCTACTCTTGCTTTGAATCAGTCATGCAAGTAATAACATGGATTAGAATTCCTCTGACATGCATTTGTTTTGCAATGAAGGTACGTTTACAGCTCTTGATTGCTTAAAAGGTAATAAAATATAAAAAAAAAAACACGTTTTATTAGAATCTAAAAACTAAACGAAGCAAAAAGAAAAGCCAAACACAACAAGGCAAATCAAATCATGAAAGTATAAAACAAGGCAAAGCAAAACAATAAAATGATGTGACGTGACATTCAGCCAAGTATGGTGACCCTTCTCAGAATTTGTGCTCTGCATTTAACCCATCCGAAGTGCACACACACAGAGCAGTGAACACACACACACACACACACACACACACACTGTGAACACACACCCGGAGCAGTGGGCAGCCATTTATGCTGCGGCGCCCGGGGAGCAGTTGGGGGTTCGATGCCTTGCTCAAGGGCACCTAAGTCGTGGTATTGAAGGTGGAGAGAGAACTGTACATGTACTCCCCCCACCCACAATTCCTGCCGGCCCGGGACTCGAACTCACAACCTTTCAATTGGGAGTCCGACTCTCTAACCATTAGGCTCTCTAACCATTAGGCCACGACTTCCCCCAAAGTAAAGCACAGTACAGCAAGGCAAGTCCAATCATCAAAGCAAAATACAAAGCAATTCAATACAAACACAACCAAACAAAAAGCAAAGCAAAACAATACAACATAATAAAATAAAACGCAAAAAAGCAAAACAAAACACATATGGTGAGTATAGTTAAAGTGAGACATTTTATTTCTATTAATGAAACCCACTTTTAATAGTTTTAGGTAACAATAATAACACTGGTTAAAAAGATTTGTTGCTTTTACATTTTAAGAGAAAATCTATTTTTATTTATTTTATTATTTTTCCCCTCACTTTTAAACCTGTTGGGTCGAAATAAATTAAAACAGGATTCCTGATACTTCAAAGGAGTCAAACTCGATTCACTCAAGTGTTTTATCGATTGATAGTTTACTACACTGACAGAAGGCTTTTAAACTATTATCACACTTTAATTATCTGTGAGATTTAGGCTACTAGCAATTTCTAAAAAATGACAAGTAACACACTGAATTATGACATTTGAAGTAGAAAGACTAAAACAGTATTTTCCTGCTAATCATACTGTACTCTAATATGCTTTTATGAATTTGTGTCTGTATTTTTGCAGCGCCCAGACTCCATCCTAACCGAGATTGATTTGCTTCTTTGACTAGATCTTCAGTGTCTGAATGAAAGACTCTCAACCTTGTAGATGATCAGACCTGAGAGCTTCACCCAGAAGACCTCCCCTCAACACCCAGATCACACCCGTCTGAGGCACTTCCTGTTTCTCTTTCCTCTACCGTTCTTTCTACATCTGTTTCTCCTGTCAAACCTGAAATGCCTGTGTATCTAAAATGGCAGGAACATCTCTTTTCCGAACCCTCAGTCTCTTCTACAGCTATCGTTTCTTTCACTTGGCAGTATACCGTATGACAACTCAGTTTCAGTATTGATTTTATTTGTATTTATTTTTTGCTCACGAGCTGTCAAAACCCGCCAGATTGAAGCTGATCGATATTCACACCGAGTACAAATGTCTAATTCATCAAGTCTGCTTATATACTATTGATTTTTTTTCCTCTCTGGATACCTTGAAAAGAATCTATTACCCTTTACCAGCAGTCTAAAACAATGACGGACTATTTTAAGAAAACGACTCTTTAACTTTCAGATATCTTTTTGGAGGGAAATACGGTAACTGAGGACATTTACAGTAAATATAGAGGAACTATTCCCATCATTTCTTTAAAAACATTAGTAAAAACAATGCAATATGGTTTGTAATCAATAGAACAGTGTAAGGCCACATGTATCAGAATAATCTGAACTAGTCATAGCTCTTGTTGCTATTCCAGCTCAATTCAATTATTTTGTTGTTGGAGGAACTCAGACAGTGAATATACAGTAAGTACATAGCAGGATAAAGCACTTTATGAGATTCCTGCTTGTTTAAAAGGCCATATTTCCCCAGTGATCTCTTGACTACTTATGCTTGAAAACATTTTATTTATTTATTTATTTTTGTAGTGAACTCAATTTCAACGTCTGGCCTGGTTTCTGAAGTTCATTTTTCTTTGTTAGTGAAGAAATCTTGATGGTCGAAATGTTCTGCACTTTGATAACATGTCGTTTTGCTCTTGTTGAAGCCAATGTAAGACACCGCTACTATAAAATACATTTGAACCATGAATAAAGTGACTTGCTGGGTATTTCTTAATGCTCATAACTCCACCTTCCAGTATGAAAACACTGCTTTATGTATTGGCTTGTTTTATTCCCATCAGGAGATGCCCCAGGTTTTCTTATAAAATAATGTAGGCAGTCTTGCTCCAGCAGCACAGGAATGTGCTGTAATTCACACACACACACGCACACACACACACATGCTGACGTGCTGTGGGCTCCGGTGTGTGTTTTGTGATGGTGGGGGTTTCAGAGACAGACTCTTAATGCCGGCACCTGAGCTTTTGGGCAGAATAACAGGATGCTCTGTGTAAGTCTGTGCTTCTCCGTTATACAGGATGTGCGGTCCACCGGGAAAGGTCTTCCAGTTTTAGGGCCACGATTGGGTCACGCGGCAGAGTGGGCCCACAGGGACACCTAGTGGAGGACAGAGTACGTGTTTATATTGATTTGTGTGTGTGTGTGTGTGTTGATTTAGAATCCCTTTATTTATGGTGCATTATCGTTTTGTTTTAGCATATATTTGTTTTGTGCTTCTTTGTTTTAGAGTATATGTGCTTTTTTGTTTTAGTGCATTTTTGTTTTGTTTAGTTTTAGTGCATTTCTGTTTTGTTTAGTTTTAGTGCATTTCTGTTTTGTGCCTTTTGTTTAATTGTATATTTGTTTTGTGCTTTTTTTGTTTTAGTGCTTTTTTGTTTGTTTTGTGCCATGTTTTGTTTCAGCTTTAGTGGTTTTTTTGTATTGCATTTCTTTTTTAGCTGTAGTGATGTAATTTAAGCCATTTTGTTTTTGTACATTTTTGTATAATGTAGAATTGCTGTATGTTTGCTAATGTGTTTTGAATAGTTTCCAGGGTGTTTTTGTTTGGCGGATATAGTTTTTGTTTGGCGGATTTTGGGTGGTGGTTGTTTACTTTCCCAACCTGGCACACATTATGAGATGTGTGTGTGTGTGTGTGTGTATACAGTACAGACCAAAAGTTTGGAAACACCTTCTCATTCAAAGAGTTTTCTTTATTTTCATGACTATGAAAATTGTCGAGTCACACTGAAGGCATCAAGGGCTATTTGACCAAGAAGGAGAGTGATGGGGTGCTGCGCCAGATGACCTGGCCTCCACAGTCACCGGACCTGAACCCAATCGAGATGGTTTAGGGGTGAGCTGGACCGTAGACAGAAGGCAAAAGGACCAACAAGTGCTAAGCATCTCTCGGGGAACTCCTTCAAGACTGTTGGAAGACCATTTCAGGTGACTACCTCTTGAAGCTCATCGAGAGAAGGACAAGAGTGTGCAAAGCAGTAATCAAAGCAGAAGAAGAACCTAGAATATGACATATTTTCAGTTGTTTCACACTTTTTTATTATGTATATAATTCCACATGTGTTAATTCATAGTTTTGATGCCTTCAGTGTGACTCTACAATTTTCACAGTCATGAAAATGAAGAAAACTCTTTGAATGAGAAGGTGTGTCCAAACTTTTGGTCTGTACTGTATATATTCCAAAATATGATTTAGTTTTATAATATTCTTGAAACATGCAGATGGTTGCTCTGAGCACAACAAATATCAGATGAAACGAGTCATGCTGTTTTTCTCAACTTTTAACTTTAATATTTGGTGTGTTCACCTTTTGCAGCATTTACAGCAGCACATCTCTCTGTCATAGTGTCACTATATTTCCTGAGAACTTAATGTTAGACAATAATGTTATCTCATGCATTCTGCAACTCAAGCCAAAGGATTTCCTTTGAATGTACAATAGATCTGTCCAGTTTATTTTCCAACTAACCACCAAATTTGCTCAATGGGGTTAAGATCAAGGCTTTGAGGGGGCCTGTCAAATCATTTTCAGTGTTTCAGCAGTTTCCTTCCATTGCAGGTAGTTCCAGGAATAGTTTGTTTTATGGGAATTGTAACGGCCAATTCAACAAAAACAACTGAAACCTCTTAAAAATGCCAGGGGTTCTAATCATTTTGGCCACCACTGTATAATTTTGTATCTGGCCTGCGTTGTATCTCAGTTTGGTTTTCCTCATTGTTCCACATCATCTCTAATATTTCTCATTAACTAAAATACAAGTCCAGTCTGTGTCTGTTTTTATACAAAGTTCTGGCATGAAACTCTAGATGGCGCAGTCCAATAGATCTAATTCAATATGTCGTAATGACATCATTATCACGTCACAGCTGATTGGTTCTAGTGTAGAACCAATCAGCTGTGATCTCCAATGAGCTAGCTACTCAACATTCAAATATCATTTATATATTTAGTCAAATATTATAGTGTTTGCTGTAGCAGAAGCAGTGCACTGCAGAGACCCTCCTCCCTCCCCAGCTCCACCTGTATAGATCTGCTAATGGGTGATTATTTATGCTATGGGGATTATTCATATGTTATATGTGCAGCAGCAGTGTTTCTTACATGCTCACAGCAGCATGTTGTGGATGTATTGGTGTCCTACAATACACTAAAATTGTCATAAAAATGCAAATCCCTCCGAGAGTTGTCATGACAGAAATGTATAAATGAGCAAAGCGGTCAAGTCACCCTTATTCTTACAGCACTTTGTACAGTATCATTTGTTTTAAAGAATAATTTGCTTTACAGTACTGAACAGAGAATCCTTAATGCCAACTTCATCAAATAGAAGTAATATCATAAATGTATAGTACTTTGCCTATTTTTGCATATATAATACTTAGTACTGTTGCACTGACAATGGCCTTGTGAGCAGGGTGCTGACATAAAGCGCCGTTGCAATTCGGGTGTCCTGAGTTTGAGGCTCAGATCGCAGACCTTTCCCGATCCTGATATTTCTCTCCCACTTAGCTTCCTGTCTATATATATAGTGTCCTATCACAATAAGAAAAAAAAATGTATCTTAGTGCTTATATGTTTGCTTCACGCTTGAGCTAGACTGAATGCACACTGCCACACTCTCTCTCCAGCTATAGGCGACAACTCTCACTCTGACCCCACTTTCACATACAGGTCTTTCTTTGACTTGCTTCACTGCACTGTCAAGGTCATGAATAACAGCCTCCGCAATCCGCCAGCCCTGGATTTCACCAGCTTATTCCAACCTGTAGACCTCCACAGCAGGCGTATATACACCGCCCTGCCGGCCTTGACAGACAAAGCCAGAGTCAGGCTGTCGGGATTGGATGGCGTGTGTGTTTATGTAGGCGGCGTGTGGGTGGATACTTGAGATGGGCAATCACCGCAGAGATGTTCTGCGAATTCAGGCCGTTTTCCCCAACAACAGGTGCTTCGAAGCATTCAAGGCTACGTTTTTGCTAATTCGTAGCATTTGAATGGAATACTAATGTAAAGTCGACCGGATTCTTGCCTCTTGAGCTTTTGTTGCATGTAAAAACATTTGTGTTACTCACAAGGTCACATTTTTGGCTCGTCATGCCTGTTTTTGGACCTGCATACACAATATAAACTGTGACCGTCTCAATTTCTGCAGACCGAGACAGCTTTATTAGCACCTGCGCTATCAGCGGTTATTTACTGTGTTTCTGAGCTCTACGGGCTCAGTGACGCTCCTGCTGAGCTCTGATAAGAGACTCCCGTGGCTCGCTGAGGAGAAGAGAAGGATGGAAAGGAGGGAGGCGGCGTGTGTAAACAAACTCTGCCGGGCCGCTTTGAACACTGGGGATGGAGCTGTATGAGTTTACAGCAGCTCGGTGCATGAGAGAGAGAGAGCGATACGGGAAGACAGACAGGGAAAGGAATGAGTGGAATAGAAGTTAGGTTTCTCATTGAACCAGCGTGATTCAGAATGATAAGCAAATATTACATTCTTCATTCTTTTGTTCTGGATCTTGTCAGATAAGGCAACATTTTTATACGAGATATTCTGAGACTTTTTGTGTTAGTCTTTTTTCCCATGCAGCCCATTGCTTAAAGCGATATTTTACCCAAAAATACAAATTCTGTCATTATTTCCTCACCATCATGTCACTCACCATCACTAACCTGTATCAATTCCATTCTTTTCTCTCTCTCTCTTTTTTTTTTTAAGAAATTGGTGCTTTTATTCAGCACTGATGCAGACATTTAAAAAAATAAAAATTTCAAATAAAGGCTGTTCTTCTGAACTTGCTTTTCATTAAAGAATCACGGTTTCCACAAAAATATTACGCAGCCCAATTGTTTATAATAATAAAAAAATGTTTTTGAGCATATTTGAATGATTTCTAAAGGATCATGTGACACTGAAGACTGGAGCAATGTTGCTGAAAATGCAGGTTTGATCACAGAAATAAAATAAATTTTAACACATATTCAAACAGAAAGCCGTTATTTTCAATTGTAATTATATTTCACAACATTACAGATTTGACCGAAGTTTTGATCAAATCAATGCAGCCTTGGTGAACAGAAGAGACTATTTTCAAAAATATTCAATAATCTAACTATAACCAATAATGCACTTTCTTCTGCTTAACACATAAGAAGATACTTTGAAAAATGTTTCAAATGTTTTTTGTGTTTCTTTCATAGGGGGAAGAATGAGGTTTAAAATGAGAATGGGTAATTTGACTTTTTCAAACTAATCCTAAACTCTTAGTTTCTTCAGTCTCTGATGTTTTGTTCTCTCTTTATGAACCCAGTGCTCACTAATGGCCCTGTCTAGAAAAGACCTTACACTGAGCTGTCATTATATAAATCATGGGGTTGAACACGGGCTGAATAATAGCGGGGTCAGAGGTCGCCCGTTTCTCTCCTACAGTGATCCTTTTTTAATCTGCATTTTGTTCCCTCCGTTTTATGCTGCCAGGGGTTCGTTTTGTCACTCTAAACCTCGAAAAATCAATTTCCATCCATGCACTCCATGTCTGCAGTCTCAGATACACTTTGACTGTAATCACGTACTCAACTGAACGTATACACATTATCTGTATAGTTCAGATGGGTATCTGTATGTAAACGGCTGAGGAAGCACTGCAGCACAATGCAGCATTGATTCACGCATGTTGGACCATGTGCATAGAGTCAGTAAAACGAGGCAGCAATCAGTGTAATGCACTCCTGCACAGTCGTTCATTTGAAACCAATTCTAGTAAGTGTGACTGTGCTGGTAGCTTCCACTACCCTCACATGACCATTTAAAGATGGGCAGATTAGATAAATCTGCTAAATAATTTCAGATTCTGCATCGGGGCTTCTGTTTCATATCATATAAATAATCAAGTAAAGCCTCTGAAAAAGAGAGTATAAGTGTGATATATATATATATAATGACTTAGTGAATCTTGTTTTTGAGCAAATTGGTTGAGTGAATGATATCACGACCTCATAAAAAGGTTAATTTGTTTAATTCATGAATGGATCAATGTTTTTAACAAAGTGAATGATCCAGTGAATCTATGATATAATATATACTGTTATCGTTTCAATCCTGAATAAATCTATATTTTTTAATTTTTAAAACGCGTGTTTATTGAGTCTCTCATAAATAGTCACTTCACTTATTCATTTATAAATATTCACTTGTCGTGTTCCTGACTGTGTTTTGAATGAATCTGATGAGTGATGGATTCACTGGTTTTCTCATAAATACAGTAACTTTTTTTTTGTTCCTGAATGAATTTTTTGTTTTATTTTTCTGAATCGAATCGATGAAACGATTTAACAACTCTCAGATACAGACAATCTCTTGTTTAATGAAGTAAAGTGAAAGATTTAATGACTCACTCAAAAAGTGAGAATGAATCGGTCAACTGAATGATTCAACTATTCACTGTTAAAGACAATCACTTGTTTTCTTTCTGATTAAATGAGTGTTTGTTAATAAATTGGTTGAAAGAGTGATTCTGTGACATGCTCATAAAGACAGTCAACTGTTATGTTCCTGAATGTGTTTATTAACAATTATATTCAATCAGAGATTGGGATTAAATAAGAGGACCAAATGTTGTATAATAAATAATGAATTCAGTATTGTAAAATTCAATATTACATGCATGTTCTGTTCACATCCACATGAATGGAAATAAAACCTCACAAACCAATTCCACTAATGCATGACTTCATTAAGGCACAGTACATTGAGATTATGACATCTGATTTGATTTTTGCATGACTCTGACATGAGCGTGCATCTAGTCAGCATCAGCTGTCTTCAGACAGCATTGATAGTGAATGATGGGATATCTCCTGCTTTAATGGAGGTGCCCGCTAATGTATTTTCTAATAAAGATGTGTTTCATTACAGCCACAGGCTTTGAGAGAGCTCTGGTCTGAATCTGAGTTATACTACGCTGATTTACTGATCTAGAAACTGTCTAGATCCATTCTTCCTGAATTCATTAAGCAAGTGGGCTCACAAACTGTATGAGGCTGTGAAAGCTATCCTCGGCTCGAATAGATTGATATCTAGACACTGAAAATAACAGACAGATTTCTGTAAAAAGCACCTTTTAAACCCATTCTCCGATTGAAACCCTTTGCCTGTTGGGCATGAAAACCATTAACCATTTATTTATATATTTTTTTATCAGCAGTCAGGCGCGTGTAAATGTCAGATTTGCTGTACGTCATTAAGTGCTGCATGTTTTGCGCTCTAGAAAGGTCACTGGAGCCTTGTGGGAAATGCAGACTGCAACAGTTGCTTTTAAACATGAAGAAGTGCCGCGTGTTGGGGATTTGAGAGATTTGCATTGGATTGTGGGTAGTTAGTGCTCTGAATGTGTACAAATGTGTGTATTACAGTCCTATATATGTTAGTATTTATCTCATATTTGGTATTTCTGAGCTAATATGATTGAGTGGGAATCGCTTAAGGGGACTCGACGTGTCCTTCAACACAAGCTGCTGTCCTTGACACACACACACACACACACACACACACACACACACCACACACACTCAAGCTCATTCTCTTTGCTGACGAGGCATTACTGAGATCATGGCCAGCCCGTCCAGCCCACTTGGGGATCGACTGATTTAATTCCCGTACCCAGGGCAAACAATGGAACCTAGATGGATTTAAGCAGTGATAATGACATTTTAGAGTATTAGATATGAATTAGGATCAATCATTGAAGCTCATATCTGCTTGACCACATCTAATAAACGTGATTTCACCAAACACTGCGATGTAACCTTCTGGACCAGCTAAATGTTTGTACACATTTTACAGTTTAGTATATTATATCCTCTTAATGCATTTTTTGCAATTTGTAAATTATATATATACAAATTTAAGATGACAAACTAAATTACTTAATGTAGTTATATATTTTATATTCTGATAAATATAAAACAATAATACATGTTAGTGGAACATATAATATACATATATTATATCCATATCATCTTAATCCATAACATATAAAGTACATATATTCACACATTGTAAATATATATATATATATATTTTATTTATTTTTTTAAGAGGAAATGAAGGTAGTTGGAATAAAGGAAGATCTCTGCTTCCTGTTGAAGGAAGAGGATGTGGATCTGACCGATGCATTAAAAATTCATCTGGCTTTCAGACAATACACACACACACAGAGAAAACACAGGAAAACACACTGGTGCTTGGCTGTTTCAGACCCTCATCTGAGCCTGGCGGGGGTGTGATTCTTTATATTGAACATTAATATGAATGAGACACTTTGGAACAGATTGCTTTTTCACGCTGTCTCATTTCCGTGTGCTCGCATGGACATCGATGGGACTTTTATTTATGCAGGCAAATAAATGTGTATGTCTGTTGTATCCTTGATGATATTGTATGTGCGTCAAGTTTTGTGAGGTGGAACAATGCAATTTCAGCCTTTTCCTTACACAAAGCTATCATATGACTGCAGTAGAATATAATCAGATGGGATTTTTATGATACTTTTTTTTTAAGAAACTCAAAAACAGCAGGTGTATTAAAAAAATCCATCCTTTCATTTCTCTTCACACACTTATCTTTGTGTCACACACACACACACCATCACCCGTACCTCCATTAACACATCCAGCCGTCACTAGAAGGTCGAGAGTCGACAGGAAGAGTGCGAGAGAGAAAAATTGTTGGGTGCGTCTTAAGATACAAAAGGTCTTCCAGTTCACACTGAAAGAGAGTAAATGAATGGTGAATAGAAAAACGAATTCAGCTGATTCATTTGTAGAATTTTGCGTTATTTATAGGGCCCTGTGATTTCTGTGAAATGGAAAATGCGGACAGAATCATGCAATCGCAGTTTCATTTAAAAAACTATCATCAGATACACACTGATACACTCAAAGGTCTTCACAACTACCCATCAAAATAAAAGTTTGGTTTAATTTGAAGAAATTATGACAGAAATTTCATATGGCCTTAGGTTATTAACCCTATTGGTGCAAATGCATATTCAACAGACTTAGGGTTACTTGTTTACTTGTAGACATTAGCCAATTAACGAAGGCTATTTCCATACGCAACTCTTAAAGATACAGAATTAAAAGCTGGTTTAAATCGGAGGAAAATAGTCATGCAAAGCTAAATTTGGATGAGAAACATTGATCAAAGTTATTCAAATTCAAATAAAATAAACATTTTAAAATCTTAAAAGGTCTAGCATGACATTTTCTGGCTCAACCAGTGACATACAGGGAAACCTGTTTGGAAACAACCGTTATTTTCCAATTCCCTTTGATATCACCCTTGAGCTTAATTTAGATTGTGCTGTGTAACATTCTCATCGTACATGCTTTGAAGCTCTTCAATTATTAAATTCAAATAATGTCATGTATTTTAAAAACAGGAAAAAGTGAGCCAAAACGGGAAGCGGGAAAGGACACAGATGAGGTGAAGGAGACGGAGAGAGCGTGTCGGTGAAGAAGTCTCAGGAGACGTCGCCTCGTTCTGGGGGTAATTGAGCTCTGTGTGGCGGCAGACTCAGTCCTGTCAGTCTTCTGAAGCCCTATTTGCTGTGTTTAGTAGGTTGTGTGCTGAATACTGATGCCGGGATAAAAAGACAGCGCAAAGCGTTCAGTTCACCGCAATCACCGGCCAATCAGGAGTCACAGGCCTCTCACCCCGTCTGTCAGTCTCTCTCCCCTCACATCTTCATCCCGGCCCGCCCCGGACTGATGGAAACGTGTCAGATCTGGGCTGAGCCTGAGGTAGAGACAGTTCTGCTGCTCTGAATGTGAAATGAAGGCTTTCTGCGCCACTGGATGCAGTCGGCGTCTCTTTCAGAGCACACAGCTGCAAGGACAGAGTGAATTATTCATTAGGAATTAAAGCACTCGTTATAATATTTACTTATTAGATCTTGCTTATGATGTTTCATATTTTAAGCCTTTAAGGAAAGTCTGAGGTCTAAAATGCACCCAAATACTTTTCTCAGACTTCCACAAGCGAATGTGTAATTATGTTTATTAATAAAAAAAATAAAATAAGGCACATTGTCTATGAATAGAATAAGGCTTATCTTTGGACTACTTTGTTGCATTTGGACAATGTCTGAGTGGCAGCAGATTTGACGCGGTCGAGTGTTTGTGCGGTTGAGGGATTCTCCACAGCGCTCCTGGTGGGCTTTGGTCTGCCGTGTTGCCATAGCAATGCAAGTTAGAGGGACCAATCATTTTGATGAATTCTTATTTGTTTAAATGGAAGTCATTTAAAAATCTGAAAAAATCTGAACAATAGGAGTTATTGCCTCGAGAATTATATTTTTCTTTCCCCAAACAAAGTCGTTTTGATTCCAAACTAATTATATATTGTTATTGGACTCTGTTTGCTGCAGTATTGCTTTTTGTCTCATGAGAGTGGTGTCTCTGTAGCGCTGATAAACACACTCATTTGGACGTGATTGACAGACAGACACACACACACACACACACACACACACACACACACACACACACACACACACACACACACACACAGCCTTAAGGTAAAACCCTTAATTGTATTTATTTAATTTCTGCATTTATTGAATATAACATTCAATATTTTTTATTCAATATTAATTGAAGTTTAAAATTAAATTTTTTTAAATGAAAAAATATATATATATATATTGAGCAGCACAATAATAATAAATATATTATCTTCTAAAAAAAAAACTATATATATAGAGAAAAATTTTAATATATATAAAAATTATATAAAATAAATCATATATAAAAATGCATAAAATGACAATAATATCAATAATAAAACAGTTAAAATAAATGTTTTCTAAAATATGAAAACAACCACTTTGCATCACAGCAATGAATTACATTTCAAAATATATTCAAATAGAAAACAGTTAAAAATAATATTACATATTTTATATTATATTATAAATTTATATGTGCATAAATAATAATTAGATAAAATATAATACTATAAAATACAGTGGCTATAAAAAGGATATAATTTAAAAAAATAATATTTATAATTTATTTATTATTTTATTTACCAGGATTTTTACCCCCTTGCCAACTTTTAGAGACTTTAAAACTTTTATATGTAAATTACCTAAGTTATGACTGGCTAACCATACAGTGTGTTAATTTCATCTTGGTTCTGACATAATATCCTGATCAACCAGCTTTTGCGGTCTACAGTAGTTTCAGAAAACCCTTATTTCCATTTTGTCCTTTAAAACATGGTGTCAGGTGATTGTCTAATGATTCATGGCGCTGCTTAATGAATATTAATACGCAGTAACCTCTGGCGTGGGGAGAGGAACACATTGTATTTGGAGGAGTACAGGTGTCATGCTGAGCTGACAGCCAC
Organism: Carassius gibelio; assembly: GCF_023724105.1. NCBI lineage: Eukaryota > Metazoa > Chordata > Actinopteri > Cypriniformes > Cyprinidae > Carassius > Carassius gibelio. Next base: position 16,887,670 of record NC_068420.1, read on the forward strand.
TCACAGAATAAGAAACAAGCTCCTCACAGCATGAGCACAAACCATTAGCACTCCCTGCTCTTCATCTGCAGTATCGATCTATCACAGCCTTTCAGGAAACAGGATGGTGCTCTTTTAGCACAAAACAGCTAGAAAGCAAATCGAATGTGCAGAAACTAATTTGATGTTTTGCTAGTAAATACAAGTGGTGTTTGACTTTATAGTGACACTTGTATCTGCATAAATGCTTTCTGTTTAGCAACTATGAAGTTGCCAGGCAGGATCTGTGTTGTGGAAACCCAAGGTCAGGTTGCAAACACAGTCAGAGCTGTCCCTTCATTCAGTTGTTTAATATTCCTGTCCAGCCTCATGCAGAACTCAGAGGAACCACCGAATGAACCTGCGAGTGCACAGGTAACCGTATACCAACCATATTGTAGAAATGGCCTGATATATAGTTATTAAAGATGCTGTTTGTTTGTCTCTCAGATGGAAAGGGGTTCGTATGATTTGCCGTCACATGACGCTCTCTCAAAAATCCTGCCAGAGTATCTTCACCTCCTCAAAAAGCCTCAAACTCAGACCAGGACAGAATCTGTACCTCTTAAAAAGTCAAAGTCTCAGCTCAACCGAACGTTTGATGTTCAATCACCGCTCAAAAGGTAACAGTTTTCTGCTTTGGTTTGAACCTATAATTACTTTATTTTTTGCTGAAAATACTTCCTTTTTTTCAGTCCACCAATGCCTGATTTCCAAGATGACCCTCACGCAGGTGAAGTCACCGAACATCAAACTAAAGTGAGTGACAAAACTGAAGATTTCTTCAGAAGAAGAAGTTCTGTGTTTCCTCAAAAAGACTTTCATTCTTTCATTTACTTTCCATCTTAAAGGAATAGTTCACCGGAGAATGAAAATTGACTGAAAATGTACTCATCCTCAGGCCATCTAAGATGTAGATGAGTTTGTTTCTTCATCAGAACAGATTTGGAGAAATATAGCATTACTTAACTCACTCATCAGTGGATCCTCTACAGTGAATGGGTGCCGTCAGAATGATAGTCCAAACAGCCAAAAGTCCATAATCTAAAATAACACTCCTCCAGTGAAAAAGTCCATCAAATCAAAATCTGCCAACATATTTGTTCATCACAGTCTTCACTTGTAAACAGTGCTGTGCAGATTTCTCACCTGAATCAGACGAGATGAGTTTTTTCATTGCAGAAACCAATATTATGATAGAGGACTTTTTTGGCCTGAAGCAATGGTTTGAAGTTAAAAGCGTCTTTATAATTGATTTGTTGGTTAAAGACGTGCAGATTTTGGTTTCACAAGACATTAATTGGTGGACTGGAGTGGTATGAATTACTTGTGGATTATTGTGATGTTTTTATCATCTGTTTAGACTCTCGTTCTGACGGCACCCATTCACTGCAGAAGATCCACTGGTGAACAAGTGATGCAATGATAAATTTCTCCAAATCTGAATAAACAAACTCATCTACATCATAGTAGGCCTGATATTGAGTACATTTTCAGTAAATTTTCATTTTTTATATACCATTCCTTTAAGATGGAAAGTAAATGAAGTGTTCACGTTATTTCGCTTCAGCAGTTATGAGCGATAAAAATGTCTTTGTACTCGTTTCAATTAGAGAATAAAAATAACCTCTCAACTGATTCTCACAGCCATTCGTCAAAGTGGATGTCTATTGTTGCATCTCCTGTAGTTTGTTATTATCTTTCCACCTCTTTCATTGCTTTTTTGGTTGCAAAACAGTGGGCCACAAGTGTTACAAATTACAAATTAATTAGTACAAGGTGCATAAGCAAGCTAAGCAAAAAGAGTATGCACGGCCAGAAAATATCGGAGCGTACACATAAAACAAAGTATTCTTTATTTTGTTGCTATCCTTTATGAATATTCACACCACAGGAATGAAAATAAAATCCCTGAGGACCATCTCAAGGTGACCTTTATATGTCTGCAGTGTTCATTCTACTGTATGAAGGTCTGTTGAGATGGAAAAGACTGTTGGCTTTTCTTTTCTCATCATGACTGAATCATTGTGAATCATCCCGCAGAGAAACAAAGAGAGAGAGGCCGGCCCATATGTGCTTTTATAATGTGATTGTTTGGAGCAAAAGTACAGACTATGGATGGTCTGCGGGGACCAATCTCTCTCTCCATTCACTCTTTCATTGGGTTGAGATGAATCCCTCCGTCTCGTCCCCTCTGTGGGCCCCATCTCATCACCGATCATCATTCTCACCTTGCATGTGTGCCCTTTCAATTAAGCGCTCAATTTCTTTTGGACGACCCCAGGGAGCCACAAGCACACTGGCCCAGATTGGAATCGCCTAATCGGTCTCTCTCCCACCCCTCCCGTTTCTGCCCACCTGACCCCCCATGTGACTCTCCGACGGACCCCCATCCTGCACACAGTGACCCTGAGAGAAAAGCAGACGCCTTGTGGCATGTTACATGCCGTGCGACATACGACTAACACAATGGCACAAAAGGAGGCCTGGAAGTGTTGTCCATCCCACAATGCCCCTGGTCTGCTGTCTGTTTAGTGTTATGCTAATGTCTCAATGCTATTGTTCAGTGCTATGGAATCAGCTATTTAAAATTAAGACATGTTGACAAATTTTGACGTGTCAAAGTGACCCATTCAGCCTAATTAAGTACCCTTTTGAAAAAGTACACTTACTGTAAGCATACTTTTAAAAAGAGCACTTTTTATAGGAAGAATATACTTTGAGAATACTTAACTGTATGTAATGTTTTCAGACATGTAATTGCACGACATATATTAGAGTTTACATTTATATGAAATGCAAATAGTTAAACTTAAAAGTGCTTTTTAACATACTTAAGTACAACTTAAGTACATATTTACTTTATTGTCCTAAAGTTTACTGCTGAATGTACCGACAAACATTTATGGTAAACATTATTATACTTTAATGTCATTTCTATCTAAATGTGTATGTCATGATTTAATAATACTTAAAATTATAATTTAAAATAACATTTAAAATTATAATGTATGCTTTAGTATGCTAGTAAACAAATCAAAATAACTTTACTTTTTCAAAGCACAGTAAAAGATAATAAAAAAATTAGTAAAACTTTTACTTTGACATTTACAGAGTGCACTTAAGTGTGTTAGGAAGCATACTTAAGTGTGTCGTGAAGTCTATTAAACGTACACTTCGCTTTCTATGTGCAAGTACAGCTTTTAATAATATACTTTTTTACACTACAAGTCCACATTCAGTACAATAACTTATTTTTAACAAGGGTACATGACCGTGACGGTATAATTTTAGCTGTCTAGCTTTATTTTAGGTGACAATGTCTGCTTGCACTATTTGATCAATGTCTTCAGAAAAGGGATTCTGGAAGAAAATACCTTTCACTCGGTGGATTTCATCGCAATCCCTGGATATATCCTCTGTGTACCCAGTTTCAGTATCTTCCAGAGACTAGAGCCCGAGGATTGACTGCTTTGTACTAGCGCTACAGCGAAGCCTGACTGACTGATTGTGTGACAGCGGCTGGTTCAACCCAGACACGCTTTATAACAGTTTATTTGTCTTGGATTAATTTTTTTTTTAAATGGTTTAAGCAAAGCATTCAAATGAATGTTAATTAGACAGTCGAGTTCAGACAAATGTCTCCTACACACAGTCAGAGAGATGTTAAACCTGTTTTGGCGCGGTGAAGCCCCAGCATCGAGTCCCAACTGAACACGTGACTTTGATTCCACCTTGTGGCGGCAAACTACAACTGTCACTCTCTGCAGACCTTAACCATAACTATAATACCAAACCTGATCAAGGTCTATTAATGGTCAAACGAATACAGGATGGATCTTTAAATTTGTTCATGCCAATATGACCCTTAAATATGACGATCTCCTTGTGTTCCTACACTTTTACCAAGATATAAAGGCAGCTTTATGTAAACATTACATGTATACAAATCCATTTAGACTCCCTCTGCTGGAGAGAGACACAAGCGGCGCTAAAAATATAATAAATATAAAATATAAAAATATAATAAATATATAAAAAAATAAATATGCAAAAACCAGCCTAAACTGGTTGGCTGGTTTTACCTGGTCTCCCATCTAAGTCATAGGTGGTTTATCTTGTTGGTTTAGTGGGGTTTTGACCACTTCTTTAGCTGGGAGACCAACGTAAAACATTATAAAGTATATATAATTACATACCCTGTGCACAACTTTATTAATGAATCTGGAGTATATAAATGCTTTCAAACATTGTCAGGATGAATTAATAATTGATTATGATACAAAATCTATTGTTCTAATCTTCATGTTGAGATAAACACAGTGATATTCTTTGATCCATCATGGAGTACAAAAAAAAAAAAAAAAAAAAAAAAAAAACTGTTGTGTGTACCAAAATACAGTACCATGCTATCTCCATCTGATACCATCATATTTTCTAGGGCTAGGTTTGTATATAGCCCACTTAGAGGAAACTCCTAAATGGAAAGTTATTGAAATCCATATTTGCAGGTCAAATTGTATATACAAATCCATCTTTATTTCTCCTGCAGGAGCTGGAAAACTACCGTGTGGCGATGCATAAGATGGCGGATGACATCCTGGCGCTTCGCTCTCAGGTGAGCACGCTGGAGTGTGAGAAGAGTCAGCTGCGCCGGGATCTGTCTCGACATCAGGACCTGCTGGACGACACCGACACTGACGTCATGACCACGAGCGAGATGGCTGACCGGATCGGTATAATTCCTCCCACTATAATCTCATTTAAGCATATTAAGATTAGTCTAGGCTTTGTTCTTACGAGTATACACCTCAGCAGTTAACCTGATTACAGGTAATGCTGCCATTTCATCAGCCCTTTTACCACAACCAATATTAACTACACCTAGCTGGAAACCAGTCCAATTATTATTATTATTTTTTTTTTGCATAATCATCCCAAATTAATATCATAATATTATCACTCAGATTTTTACATTTTCTAAATTTGTCGCCCCAATGCTAGCAAGTTCCTAGCACAAACTTAAAAACCTACTCTGAATGTTATTAATAATAGTTGGTTTAGTAAACACTGCTAAGGTTTGCAGTATTATTATATTCATGTATCACAAACTAACAAATAACAACCACTAAGTGGTAATCAACGGTAAGTATTAGCAATAGTTAGCTTGTGTAGGATATATTTATAGTAAGTGATTAATGACAACATTTTCATTTTCCGGTGGAGTGCCCCTTTATTGATATTTAATGTGCGTTGAGTTTTTTTTTTTTTTTATGTCTGCAGAATCCATGTATAAATTACGAACTGAAGGTTTTGACTCTACTAAAGCATAAAAACACCTTAATATGTTTTCAGTTATTTAAGAAACATTCTGAGTTAACATACTTGTTTATCTGAAAAACAATGCTACAGTCAGTTATTCTCCTTTGAAAATGAGCGCTCCAGGCCGGAATGTCAGTCTTTGTTTTGGTTTGTGACCCCGTCCACTGCCAGTTTACCCAATTGTATTGCGGCACCCTTGCCAGTTGGTGGAAAAAACTGCGTATTTCATTACATTAATCATCATGTGCGCTTGTTCCTGCGGTGTCAATCTGGCAACCTGCGTGTGCAAGGGCCAGGTGAAAAACCCTCTCCAATATTTTGAATTTGTACTGCAATACCTAGTTCAGCCACTCGGTCAATCCTACATACAGCACCTTTAACTGTAAATATTAGCAATAGTTAGCTTACTTAGCAAACTCTGCAAGACGAGATTTTAGTTATCATTCATGTAGATAGCATAAGCTAATTAAACTCTATAGATTAATACTTAATGGTAAGTATTAGCAAAAGTATTACCTGCTGAAAAAAAATGCTAAAACCATCCAGCCTAGTCTAGACTGGTCATAGCTGGTCAGCAGGCTTGAACAACTAGCTAAAACCAGTTACTACCAGCTTAAACCAGCTAAGACTAGCCAACCAGCTTAGTCTTTAGCAAAAGTTTACTTAGCAAATTCAGCTTACATGTTCTTCTGAGGGGATTTTAGCACATGATGAAATAAGCAGTGGTTAGCTCGCCTTACCCATGTTTCTCTTACTGACCTTATGATGTGTATTTGTGCATGCAGAAGAATTAAAGGCAATCAGGCAAAAGTTTTGCTCACTTTGGAAAGTATCCCATTTCAGATGTTAATAGTTGTGAGCGTGATTTGCTCAGGTGTCATGTCCTCACTGAGCTGTGCTGAGGATTGATAAGACTTCTCATTTAGCTGAGGGAATCTGATAAGAACTTACTGCCTTATCTGCTGAAGGACAGTTAGTGTCCCTCACACGCTCAAACACAAACACCACGCTCCGCTTAAAGGACACGTCAAAGACCTTTGAGGCCTTCAAAGCAAATGCAGACCTTAATTTTCTCTCTATGGCGAATGCACTGCCTGGCTTTCAGGGGTTTAGATAATGTCGGGAATGTTTTCTCCTAAAATAGCTCCACAGTGTCATGGTCACACTATTGGTTGGTGTTTTAGCAGTCTTCAGAAAGCTTTTAAAACAGATTTTGACTGCAAGCTGAGCTCAGAATTCATCCTTCATATTTTGTGTCAGTATATTTCAATGGTAAAATTTTAATTTTATGAGATAATAATGAATATAAATGTATTAATGTTAACAATGAAATGATGAGATTGTTTTATTTGATATAATAAAACATTAAAGAATTTAACATTTATAATGAAAATGAATGTTAATAACATATGACAATAACAAATGACTTAGATTAAAATATATTATATATGTATTAAGCTAAATGAACCCAGAAAAAAATATATATACTTTTTTTTTTTTTAACCAGCAAACAATAAAAACTGTATATATATCGTAAATATATTTTTATTGTTTGCTGGTTCATAGCACTCATTAGTTTTCTTTGGCACTTTTTTGCAGCCTCTCTGAAGTTCAAGCTGTCCAGTGAAAGCAGCAAAGCAGCCGCCCAGAAGGACAGAATCCAACAGCTCCAAAACGAGCTCATCAGGGTGGGTCAATCAAGGCCGCTTTCCCTCAGATCATTAAAAGTTTTTCATAAAAGCAGCAGCAGTGCTCAGAGACTGCGTGCTTCCTTTCAAAGCTCAAGAGGTCCATTGACTGGCATTCATTTGTGATGTTTGCTGGCAGTAAGGAAATGCTGTATCAAATGCTTTAATGATTTCCTCCAGAGATCATTGATTGGATCAGATCATTGAATCTGTCTCTTGCATTTGATACAAAGCTGAAAAATATAAAAAGGCAAGCATGAGTCTCAATAGACCCATGGCAGTTGAGTTAAGCCACTGCATGAACTCATTAGGGCTGTGTGTAGAGTTTGATCTCTTTACTTAAATTATTGCAGAAGAACGATATTGAGAAAGAGTTTGTCCAGCTGCAAAGAGCTCATCAGCAGCAGCAGGCTGTGCTAAAGAAATATCAGGCCCGGAGTGCTAAAATATCAGCCCTGGAGGATACAGTTCGCCAACAGGAAAAGGTATTTAGCTGTTCTGTAATACATGTTGTTAGTGTTTTTTTGGACTATTAAACAATCAAGCAATGAATACACTTCTCATTGTTTAAGTGTCTCCATTGGAAGAACCAAATTCATGATTTTGGAAAAAAATATAAACTTGAAATATTTATTAATATTTGAATTCACTTTTATATATTCAGTTTTAATTTTAGTTTTGGTGATTTTATGTGCTTTTCAGTTTTTGATATTTCTGTATTTCAGTTTTAGTCATTTTAGAACTTTAGTTAGTTGCCAAGGAAACATTTTGTATATATTTTACAGTATAGAAATTTTTTCAATCCAATATTTCTATTTATTTGTAATTGTTTTAGTTTAGAACACTGCATTCCAAAACCTTTATGATGTTCTACCAAAAAAAAAAAAAAAAAAAAAGATATATGCTTTATGAAATATAAAGAAGATATTTTGAAGCATGTCTCAGCTGCTTTTCTTCATATAATTAACTCTTAAAAAAAACATACAGGTAGGATGAAATTAATCCATGCAATTTAAGTGATTTAATCCATGACTAATCTATATGACAGCTTTCAGTTAAAATAAATAAAACATTTCTTAAAAAATATTTCTTTTTTCACTGGGTATATTTACTTCTGCTTTGCTCACTTATGTAGTGCATGAAAAACAAATCTTGCATGTGCTTGATAACTAAAGGAATGGTTGTTTGAACTAATCCTTTACATATCTTATCTCTAATATATAATGTGTTGTATTTGTTTTAATTTACTGAGCAGGTCATTGAGAAGATGGAGAAAATATTGGATGCAAAACTAAAGGAAAGAAATAAAGAGAATTCAGAAAAGAATAAATTTGCTGTGAAACATAAAGGTGTGTGTCTTCAATCTACTTTTGGTGAAACCATAGGAACTCAATTTCATTAATTATGCATAAAATGCTTTAATTAATTAGCCAGAGTTCTGACTTAGTGGTTGTGGTGCTCATCCTGGAAATGTGGGTTTGATTCTGGCCTGCAACATTCCCTAATTAAATTTCTACTCTCTTTTTGCATAATTTCTAGTCCTCTTTCTACTATATTAATCTATACAAAAGCACAACAAATTACAGGTAAACGTGCAGTGTTTGTATACAGATGCAGAGGAGCTCAAGAGGAGAGAGATCGAGTCTGTGCTGGCGGCAGAAAACTCTCGACTCAGAGAAGAGCTGCACAGAATGCGTAATCTCCCACCAGCTGTTATCATTCAGCAGCCTGTGCAGGTAAACCTAAGACCACCACTAGTTACACCTCAAACATGCTGCATGATCAACTCTCTTGATTTCTGATGTCAGACCCATCAGCCTTTCTCAGACAGTGAGAAGCTGGAGTTATTGACACAGCTGGCGAGAGCCGAGGGTCGAATCCAGACACTGGAACAACAGGTTTGATCTTTAAAGCTCTCAGAAGACATTCATTATGGGTCAGGGCTGTGGTGCATGGTGCTCATGTCAGTGATCGACGTTCAAGTCTGACCAGTGATTTTTCCCATTTGTACTTTATTAAAATCCCTTAATTTTTGTAAAAAATTACACTTTTTAAAACTAAGTTCTCCTAGTGTTCTAGTGTAGGTCCACAGGATGCATGTATAAGGCACTACAATCAACACAATGAATTATAATAAATCATGTTTTTGTGTACATCTAATGCAGCTGAAAGAAAACTCCAGACAGTGGGGGAAAGAGAAACAAGAGATGTTGACCAGACTCAGTGAATATGAACATGGGTTCACTCGAACATCAACCATGATGATTCATGATCTACCCATGGTGAGTAGGACTGCTGTGTGCGTATAAAAGTTTTGTTGGTATGATTGTCTAAAAGTTGGTATGATTGTCTGATTCTGTGTCCAATGATCATCCTTTCTTAACATTTAATTATCATGTTGTTCACTGTAAGCTCGTCCTGTAACACAAATCAGTTTTCCTTTGAAACCCTCCACCTCCCCAGCACCACCTGTCTAGATCTGCTACTGCATTTATGTATGCCTATTCACAGCAGCAAATCTTACTTGCTCACAGCAACATGCCTCTACCAGAAGTATCAAGTCTATACTTGCCTATACAAGTCTTTAATTTTCTTGTCTATTCTATTCTATTGTATTCTATTAAAAAACAACACATAGCTACGTGTTCTGTACTAGACTAACTGAGACTTGTCATTGCACTTGTATACTGTTGTTGTCTCGTTGGTCTGATTGCTTCTGTTGTTCTCATTTGTAAGTCGCTTTGGATAAAAGCGTCTGCTAAATTATTAAATTTTAAAGTGTCTATACATGCATGTGTAGCAGATCTAGTCAGCCAATAACGAATAAATAAACATGATCACATCCATTAACATGCTACAACTGTTCCAAGAGTTGTCATGATTGAAATATACAATGTTAATGGTATCATCTATTCAAGAAGTCATTCTTTTTTTATTTTCTAACAGAAAAGTGTGACTGATTCTGTATTGGGACATACTCGACACAGGCAACTGGAACCTCTTAAGTGACCACATCCCATCAGTGTTAGTAAATTACATTAATAGTAATGACATTTTTTATTTTATTTTATTAATTCATTACATTGCAGAAAATCTTGGAATTTTTATATTATATAGCTATATTACAGTGGGGTGAAAAATCGATTTACCTGTATATTTGAATTGCGATTCGCATCAATTCACAAATAAAAAACAACAACAACAACTATTTTCAAGTTATTTAAAAACTAATAATAACTAATTGATATTAAAAAATAATAACATGCTGTTGGAAACCAAAAATGCAAAACCCCTCTGCAAGAGTGGTGTAGTCAGAAAAGCACAGAAACGCACAACGTGTTCGACGGAACGCTAAAGGGAAATGGTTAGCCATTGCTAACGGTTGTCTTTTACATTAGAGTTGGCCTACATGAAAGGACACTTACCACATAAACAGAGTAAAGAATGATGACTGATGATTTGCAGATCCTGAGCATAATTTCATAAAACTTGTGGTAAACACCGTCGTTCTGTATTATGCACAGTATGTGTGATCGCGAAATCTCGAAGGTAAAAAGTGAGCATGCATTCAAATGCGATGGCTTCCTGATACTAATTCTGTGAAATAATTTTACTATTTAAAATACCTGCTTTCTATTGTAATATATTTTAAAATTTTAATTCATTCCTGTGATCATAGCTGAATTTTCAGCATCATTACTCCAATCATCAGTGTCACATGATCCTCCAGAAATCATTCTTATTCGCTGATTTTATTATTATTATAAATTTTTACAAAATGTAAAAAGATTTTGATGAATAGAAAGATACAAAGAACAGCATTTATCTGCGAAAATGTTTTTGTAAGATTATACAATATACCATTCAAAAGCTTGGAATTTATATTATTTATTTATTCAAAAAATTATAGAAATTAATACTTTTATTGAGCAAGAATGCTTTAAATTGTTCAAAAGTGATGATAAAGACATTTATAATGTTATAAAATAATTATATTTCAGATAAATGCTGGTCTTCTGAACTTTTCATTTCCATTCCTCTCAGCTGTTTTCAACATATTAATAATAAAAGTTTATTATTTTTTTGAGTCGCAAATAAGAATATTAAAATGATTTCTGAAGGATCACGTGACTGGAATAATGACTCAGCTTTGAAATCACAAAAAATCTGCATAATAAATTAAATTTTACAATAAATTCAAATAGAAGAGTTATTTTAAACCGTGTTTTTGCTGTACTTTGGATCAAAGAAATGCAGGCTTGGTGAGCAGAAGAGAATTCTGTACTTCTGATGGGAAGTGTAAAATGTTTTAGGAAGTTAATAGGAAACACTGATTACTTGAGTCAGAACTACCCTAGTCTCACTTATGGCAGTTTTCATTGTCCAAGTCCCGCCCATGAGGCCGTTTGACCGACATGTCAAACAACCAATCACAGTTTTTTTCGTTCATCGACACGTTTCGATACATGGAAATGTCACCACAAAAACAGACCAGTGTGTAAAACTCTCTATATTTCAATACTTTTGAAAATCCAGCGTTAAGCTGATCCTGATAAGAGCTCGTCATCACAGTTGTAAACACGATGGCTTTCTTCTTTTGTGAGGGGTTTTGGCATGTCATCTTTGTTTCCATTTGGAACGTTAAAGAATGCGACACACGCGTCTCGCGGAAAACCTGTAGAATTCAACCAATCCGATGACGACTTCGACACTCCTGAAGTGTTTCCACTTTTGTTTCCTATATGCATCAGACATTTAGCCAACGGTCCGTGAGACTAGGACTACCCATATTATAGACTGGTGTGTTTTGGTATCAAAATACTGGTGTGTTTGATGTCCAACGTGCACAAAAAAGTAAATGAAAAATTGGTTAAAAATTGGAAAAAGGTGAATCGATTTTTAATCAAATCATGACCCCAAAAATCGATATGAATCGATTCGTGAGGAACCAAAAGATTCCCACCCTTAATTCATATATAGTACCTTAAGAATACTTAGATGAATTTATTTTAGACATTTATTACCAGGCAATTTTAGAATAATACAAAAGTCCAAAATCTTTGAAACAAATGAATAGAAAAGCCAAGAAAAATTTGTTTAAAAATTAAAATGAGAAGATTTTCGAGTCACAAAATATTTTCACTTCTTCATAATTCTGTCTTGGACATCATTTCCTGTTTGCAGCTCTGCTATTGGCTGGCGATCAGCGGTTTGATGGTGAGCATGATGGGCTTCTCGGGCAGCAGGATGAGCTCAAACGTGCTCCTGACCTCCACCTGCCTCTGCTTCTCAAACCTGAAGTTCTCCAGCATCTATACAGATCACAAAATAACAATATAAAGAAAATCCATGCAACGTTACTTTGCCAGTATAGAGGATGTGACACCCCTCCCTTTAGACATCCACATACATGAATAAGGAAGAGCTGCATCTCGGTCTCGGCGATCCTGCGGCCCAGACACTGGCGTGGGCCGAAGCCGAAGCTCAGGCTCCTGAAGTAGTGGCTCTGGGACCGGACCCAGCGAGAGGGACGGTACTGCTCCGGGTGCGGGAAGATCCGGTGATCCCGACCCATAGCGTAGAGACCCAGCTGAACTAAGGTCTGATCCACACAGACAGAAGAACCCATGAAAACAGGTACACAGACAGTTGTATTTTCTCAGTACAGTATCCTCTAAATCAAACTCACCCCAGCTGGAATGTGATAATTTTGAAGGACGATGTCTTCAGTGATGTATCTTTGTAGACTCACTGCTACAGGATGTAACCTTCAAAAGAGAGTTGATGGGTACTTTTGGCCTTGTAAAGGCCACTGTAAAGTCTCTTACAATGTCCTTTTTTAATATACTAGTTTATTTAATCTAAAGTAGTGTTTCTGTATCCTAAACACATGCAGTTGTATGATATTTCAGGCTTTTGAAATGATCTTAAGGATGCTCTCCAGTCTGACACGGTTTGTGTCATTAGTAACTAAACTAGTGACTAATTGTCACTTTAGAAGTCTTCATATGAAGTCAATGAAGATTATTTGAGTACATTTTACAAGTAAATAATGTTTCACTCTTTCTACGTCAACATTTAACATTTAATTCAACATGTTACTTGGCATTTCCTGTAATTATTTGTGAAATTTACAAGAAGTTTCTGAGTGAAAATTGTTTCTGCACTCGTCTTTTTCCCCAGTTAGTTTAGGGTTAGGGTTAGGATTCTTTGATAAACAGAAAATTCTGAAGAACAGCATTTATTTTAATAGAAATGCATTTACATTTGTATTTAATGTGTTATTTCTGAATGTAAGTGTTAATTTATATGAACACTTATACTAACCCTAACCCTAACCCTAACTCCAGACTTTTAAACAGTATAGAGTTTATAATAAAAAGTTTTCTTAAGAAAACAGAAGAATGTTGGCGCACCTAAGCTACCAAAATATAAAAATTTAATAACACCTATGTAATAGTGTTATTAATTCTTTTTGGGATCCTATTTATTTTTTCTGTTTTCAATATATTTTTCTGTTTTCAATATATTTTTCGAGGACCCTGTTTGAGAGTTTTTGCAGTGATATGCGTGCTTTTATTTTGATTTTGTTTTTACTTTAACTTAGAAGAAAATGACAAATGTTCAAATGTGTTTTAATAAAAATCAGTACCCATAGTTGAACAGAAAGTGTTTTGTGTACCTCAGAGTTTCCTTCAAGGCTCCTTTAAGGAGAGGAACCATCTTGAGCATCTGCTCCACGTCTCCTTCACAGGCGATACGCGCGGCTGAGATTTCGGCCCGGATCTCCTCCTGCAGGTCCGGATGTCGCGCCAATTCATAGAGCGTCCACAACAGTGTGATAGACGTCTGATGCATAACAATATTGCAATTAAAGGCATAGTTCATAAATTCTGTCATCATTCCAAAACTGCATGAGTTTCTTTCTTCAGCTGAACAGAACAGAAAATTGGGAACCAAATACTTAGCGGAATACTTTGACTTCCATTGGGAAAAAATGCTATGTGGAAATACTTTACTCACCTGCATGTCATTCCAAAACTGTATGACTTTCATTCTTCAGCTGAACACAAAAGAAGATACTTTGAAGAATGTTGTTAACCAAGAAGTTAGCGTTAGCTATTTACTTAAAAGTTTACATCCCCCTTTTAGAATCGGCAAAATGTTCATTATTTTACCAAAATAAGAGGGATCATACAAAATGCATGTTATTGTTTATTTAGTACTGACCTGAATAAGATATTTCACATAACTGATGTTTACAAATAGTCCACAAGAGAAAATAATAGTTGAATTTTAAAAAATTACCCAGTTCAATATTCTTAATACTGTGTTGTTAGCTGAATGATCCACAGCTGTGTTTTTTTGTATAGTGATTCACGAGTTCACGCTTACATTTAATTAGCTGAGGTATGGTATGCGTATTTGGCGTGCTGTCCGGGGAAGCGCTCCGAGCTCGGGAATGGCCCGAACCTAGAGTATCCCCCTTCCCCGTCTATTTATAAAGTGAACTCAGTTGAGGAGATGGGGTGGAGGAGGGATGCTGATAAACCGTCAGTGGATAGACGTAATTCAGCGGTATTTATGCTATGGTATTGATTACTTGATTGTGGTCCACTGGTGTCGATTAGGCTACGTATCTGACGCGCTCCTCCCGAAACGTGTTACTAAAACATCATTAGTTGTTCATGAGTCCCTTGTTTGTTCTGAACAGTTAAACTGCCTGCTGTTCTTCAGAAAAATCCCTAAAGTCCCGCGAATTCTTTGGTTTTCCAGCATTTTTGTGTACTTAAACCCTTTCAAACAATGACTATTATTTTGAGATCCATCTTCTCAGACTTAGGACAACTGATGGACTCATACACATTTATCACAGAAGGTTCAAACACTCGCTGATGCTCCAGATGGAAAAAGTTGGAACATGCATTAAGTGATGGGGCGTGAAAACTTTTGAACAAAATGTGTACAGGTTTTTTTTTTTTTTGCCTAAAAATCACATTTTTTTATTTAGTTTTGCCCTCAGTTGTCCTCAGTCTGAAAAGATGGATCTCAAAATCATACGGCATAGTAAATATCTTATTCAGATCAGTACTAAATAAACAATAACATGTATTTTGTATGATCCCTCTTATTTTGGTAAAATAATGAACATTTTGCAGATTCTGAAAGGGGGCTCAAAACTTTTGGCCTCAACTGTAAGTCATTGGTTACCAACATGCTTCAGAATATCTTCTTCTTTGTATTTAGCTGAAGATTGAAAGTCCTACAGGTTTGAAATGCCGTCGGTGAGTGAATGATGGCATTAATTACGAATGGACTGTTCCTCTAGCGTTGATTATTTCTCGTACCGTGTCCACGCCGCCGGCCATCAGCTCCGTGATGCTGGCCTTTATGTCTTCAATGGACAGTTTGTCCAGCATTAGGAGGCTGGCCAGCACACCAGGGTACTTCTGATCACCATCTGGAGTTTTCCTCAGCTGTCTGTAGATGCTCTGGATACATCGGTCGGCTTTGGAAAACCACAGCGAGTGATGAGAAATCAGTGGAGGTGTTTCCAGCCAAATCTTAGCATGCGTTTTTAATTAACAGTGTGGTGTTACCCTGGTTAAAGATGCCGTCCCAAGCCTCCACGTGGTCCTTCCAGACTTTGGCCCCTGTGTGGCGGAGCAGGGCCGGCGGGATGTACAGCATGGGCGAGGTGGTCTTAAACATCAGTGTGATGCAGTCGATGAAGTGCTGGGCGTCTGGATCAATGTAGTCCAACAAAAGACCCAAACGCTCGCCGTACAGCACATGACTCACCGCTGACAGAAATACATGGGAAATGTATTTTTTAATGTAGTTTTTATTTTTTACAGTGCAGAACTGACAAGTAACAGCTGTTAAAACTGACACAGTAAGCTGATGCTGTTTTAATGTAAATATTATTTTGTAATTATTATTAAAATTGTACATAGTACTTAATATGTTTTACAAAATGTATGCATAAAATACATAAATTATAGTATGTGATGCATAATGTAAATGCGATATAATGTATTTTTAATATTATTTAATTATTAATAATTTCAATGTTTTACAAAATTTTATAAAAAACTTTTTATAATTTATTTTGACAGTTTATTTTTGAATAATTATTTAAATATAATAAGAATTTAATAAATATTAAAATATTATATAGTGATTTAAATATTTTACAGAATGTATGCATAAAATACATACATTTTTCTATTATATAATGTATAATGTAAATATTATTTATTAAAACAGTTAAAATACAAATGATAAAACAATAGATAGTAGTTGATATATTTTACAAAATGTATGCATGGAAATATTTAAATGACTAAATTATATTATATTATGTGTAATGCAAATATTTTATATATACATTTTTTGTATATAAATTAAGTACATAAATGAATAGTTAAATAAGCGTACACATATAACTTATATTTGCAATGTTTTATCATTTGTAAGTCATTTTGGATTAAATGTAATTGGAGTAACTATAAAACTATGTATCATGTTATAAAAATTGTAAATAAAACGAAAAAATTATATATAAATATATATATATATATATATATATATATATATATATATATATATAAATAAATATAAATTCTTAGTCAATTATTAAAAGTCTTTTTCACATTTCAGTGTACAATGATTTAAAATAAGACAGTTGTCTGAAAGCTTACATTCCAGTGCGTACTTGAAGAGCTCATGGGACAGATCTGTGGTCCATTCGTTCTGTCCGGTCCTCTCGATCTTCTTGTAGACACGCGCCACGAAGTCCTGACCGACCTCATCCAGCAGAGGCACAAAGTTCCCCTGCACCTTTGGAGAAATCACTTCCTTGTTCAGAACGATCCTGTTGGATTTCCAGTCCTCTCCGTCTCTGAGGAACAAATCAACATGTGTTACTGTTCCAGTAGTGTGTTCTAGCAGATGTGGATAGACGGTGCCTACTTGAGCAGGACGCCGTATTTGCGGTTCCTGTAGTCTCTGTAGGAGGTCCACGCTTCCACCCTGAGTCTCTTGGGATAATGACCCTCAGCTTTGAACAGGACAGCAGCGTCTTCCGGCTTGATGATGTTCACACTCTCATAGTACCCAACCTTTTCCCTGTACAGGTACATTAATACATAATGTATTTTTGTTAAAGGTAAGCATTGTTATACTCTCATTATTATGAGTAGTAGTAGTATTAATAAAATGCAAAAAATAAAATAAAATAAAAAAAATAATAATATATAATATATATATACTATTTAATTTTAATTTCTACATAAATATTATTATTATTTTTTTTTTTTTTTGTGGTGGTGGTATAAAAATATATAGGTTAAAAAAATGGCAAAATTGTTATTAATCAGCATGTAAATGACCATTGGGGTGTTACATAACAAAATAAAATAAAAACATTGACTTTATATCCTCACAGTTTTTTTTATATAATTATTATTTTCTAATTATATAAATATTTTATATAATTACAAATACAATTATTTTTATAATAAAATATTAGTAATTTTAAGTTACTAGCAATACATTTTCATTATTTTAAATATTAATTATGTTATTAATTTAAATGTATTTTTTAAGGACTTTTTTCAGGTCAAATGGGATACTTTAGTACTGTTTATGTCATTAAACCCATTTTTACAGAATAAAATAATAATAAAAAGGTTAAATAAAAAATATTACTTTTATTTAAATTATTTTATTAATACAATTCTATTACATTTCCAGTTGCCAGCGTAAAATATCTGAGATTAATAAATAAATACATTTCCCAAAATAAATGTACTTTTATTTTACTTCTATTAATTTGATTAATTTCTATAATTTTTAGGCCTGGAAATAACACAATCACACACATACAAAAGCATATGTTAAATAAATAAAAAAATTAATACTACTGTATATTTATTGTATAGTATACAGTATATGTGTATTTATATTGTAATTATATATTGTTTTCATAGTAGTTAAAAATAAATTACTGCAAATGTTGAGTCTGAGTGTTGAACTGAAACTGTTATGGAAAGTGTGTGGTATAATAATCTTGTGTATATGGCACAGACTATCATGTAGCAAGTCGTAATGAAGGAATCTTCTTCACCTGTAAATAGGACCATACATATTGAAGTTGTGCAGCATGATCCGGTGGATATTCCTGAGGCCGTCCATCCTCCAGAACGTGTAGAGATTGGCCACGCTGTTCTTCCATTGTCCGGGAATCTCACTGAAGGCTCGTACGGCAGAGTTGTCCTGTCTGACGGCAGGGACCTGTCCCGTGTGAGTGGCTCTGACCTGTCCGGAGAGACACGGGGCCAGACGGGCCCTCAGACTGCAGCGGGACATCTCCTCTCTCACTGTCCCGCTCTGACGCTCCTCTCCAGCACACGCTCCATCAGCGCCCTTGTGTTTTTATAACACTTCCCACTGATAATGATGATGAAGTGACCCGAGGACATCTGCAAAGAGACCACCCCAAATCCACCGGGACCGCCTTACTCAGACTTGAAACTACATGTGTGTGTGTGTGTGTAATCATTTACAGAATATTCTTTATTAATAAAATCTAATTTTTGGGTTGTAAGATTTGAATGTTTTTGAAAGGAGTCTCTTCTGCTCACCAAGGCTGCATTTATTTGATCAAAAATACAGAAAATATTGAAATATTATTACAATTTAAAAGAACTGTTTTCTGTTTGAATATATTGTAAATTGTAATTTATTCCTGTGATCAAATCTGTATTTTCAGCATCATTCCTCTGGTCTTCAGTGTCACATGATCCTTCAGAAATCATTCTGATATGCTCAAGAAACATTTCTTATTATCAATGTTGAAAACAGTTGGGCTGATTACTTATTCAATTTTTTTCACACACAAAGTACAAATGTGAGGGAAATATTATCCACTTTTTTTCAGTCTTTAGAAGTGTGTATTAAGAGTACTGATTTCTCAAGTGAACAACAAATATATACACTAAGAGACTTATAGTGGAAGAACCTTGTGTGGTTTTCTGTGTAAACAGTCGTCCAAGGGCGGCAAACATTAGCGGGTCAAAGGTCGAGAGACAGTCAGCCTTGGATAAGAGAACGAATCACCCACAAACACAAACCTCAAGGATGTGGCTACGTGTGGGTGTGTGTGTGTGTGTGTGTGTGTGTGTGTGTGTGTGTGTGTGTGTGCAGTAATGCAAGACTCACTGTACTAAAATATACATTTATTAGAGAACATATTTCTGTAATCTCAAAGATTAAATTGAAATGAAACCACTGCATTCATTTTCTCCTTAGGGAATTTTTTTAACATAGTTATTTTTTACCTTAAAGGTTCATAATTATGTATGTTTTTTTTTTGTTTGTTGTTGTTTGTTCATATTTGTCATACTTTCCTATCAAAATGCTTTGCTGCGAAAACACAGACAATTTAACCTGAACCTTGTTTCCTGAAACAAGCAAAAATTTCTGATGAGAGGTGTGCAAAGACCTAAACAGACCTGCCGTGAACACTGAGGGTGCTAACTGATGGTATACTTTTGTTGAAGCCATCAGTTTCAACTTATGTTTTAATTAATCATTTAACAGCGGAATATATGGTTAAAACTACATTACCCATGATGCTGTGCAGACAATTCCACCAATCAGAGAGCTCCGCCCACTCCCATGAAACACTGCAAATGATGCAATCGCGCTCTCAAAATACTTAAATATTTAAATATATAGACATATTTGGCAATTAACTTAATATATATGGCTTCTATACATGCAATCAACAACTTGGAATGGATAGTTTTATATTTCTCTATTTTTAATTTATGTCCTTCACAGTGCTTCATGGGATTGTAGTTCTTCCCCTCATTAAATTCGTTGAGCACAAGTGTAGTACCTTTGTCTGACTTTCAAAATTTGTATTGCTTCACATCAAAGTTTGTACAGTTGTGATTCTCCTCGTAGCCGATTGGTTTGGTTCAACTTTAATTCATTTTAATTCTGGTTAGTTATTGAACAGTTATTTTAGCTGCAGTTATTTTAGTACATCAAGTTTTTATATTGCATTTTATTCTAATTGCGGTTTATTTTATTTCAAGTAATGCAACACTTTCTATGGTAAACAGTGTTTTTAATTCTCTCAGTCTCACCTTGTGTCAGGTCCACATAGTAGCTGTTGTGCTCTCCAGAGTCAGGGGTGATCTGAAAGCGGTAACAGGCTCGCACCTGATGAACCTGAATAACTACTGAATAATAAATATATATATTTTTTATATATTTTTAGAATATATATATGTGTACATATATACATTATGTCATAGCATAACGTTACAATCTAGCATTATAATAGTATTACATTGGTTAAGTATTAATCACTCTCACACACACACACACACACAGAGAGAGAGAGAGAGAGAGAGAGATACTGTTCTAAGCTATAGTCATAGTTACTTATTTAATATGTGCACTGTAAGTTTGTTTTGAGAGACTTTAGGCACATAATCAAACGAAAGTCCTCTCTGATCATAATTACTGTGAGTGAATGCAGCATGAGATGAAAAGAGTCCAGGAGTGTCACTGTACACTGAATCTCTCTGCGACAGACACTGATACTCATAGCCTGAAGACTTCCCAAACATTGCCACGCCGTGTCAGAAGAGACCGCTCTCTCTGGGATGCCTGTGACCTGATATTATTGTTATTTCGAGCTCAGTCCATGGCGAGACAGCCATAAACAAGAAGCACTTCCGCGTTTCCGCGTCTAATGTGACGTCATGTGCCGAGGACTCTAGAGTACTGGAAGTGAGATGCATCCAGGCGGCAAGGAACTCGACCGGAAGTTGAAGTCGGGTGGTGGCTGCCATCTTTTAGCAGAACTTCACTTGCGTTAGCATTCCCATTGACTCCCATTCATTTTGGCGTCACTTTGACAGCGAATAACTTTACATCTGAGGCGTTTAAAGACTCCATTTGTCCATTATTTATTTCTAAAGATACACGACAATGTATAAAGGGCTCCATTACCTTCTATGTTACATTATGGCCCCGTATAAACAGTTTTTGTAAAAATAGGCTAACGATTGCGTCATAACCACTCGGCTCTCTGTCGCATTACCGTACAGACAGGTGGAGAAGCTCGAAGGCAATTAACTTAATATGGCGTACTGGCGTTACATTTTAAAATACTATACAAAATAATTAATCAGAAAACTTACTCCTGCTCACTCACGACAAAGAACTCCCCGCTCAAGCTCGCCGTCTCTGCAAGATTAACGATGGCAGTTTGCACGCACGGCTACTAGAAGATTTACATCTGTCAGAAAGGTTGATGACGTCGTCAAGCTTTGTTTGAGTCTGCGCATCAGAAACGGAAGTGCTAAAAAACGCTAAAAATGGGCTTCACTTGTCTCAATTGAGTTCCAATGGGGTCGCTGTGTCCATTTCTTTTACTGTCTATGGATGCATCACGGTTGGAATTGGAAAGGTAATATCATCATTAAAAAGGATTGCTTCTGCAAATAAAATTTAATTCAGTAAGATTAATAATATATTTTATTTATACGTCCTACAAATATGAGGCATATTTTTCAGCTTTTACAAAAGTGCCCCCTTCAAAAGGGGTATTAACAATTCCTTTTAAACTGATCATTAAACATATTCTAGATAACATTGCATTATAATGGCCTTGACAGGCAATTTGCATTCTCAACATGATATACATAAACAGGCTGTGCCAAATATCTGAGATTCCAAATAATGGAGATGCATAGCAATATTATAGGTATAAAAACTACAGAGACAAAAATAAAAAGAGACATATAAAATTACATAATGAGACAAAATAAGCAACCTATGCAAAAGAATAATGTGGCTTACATGCATTTGCGCTTTTTTAGCATCCAGGCAGATTCATTGGCATCGTAACTAGCATGGCAGTAAAGCACAGCACCTAAATTCTTGTGGATTTCATTCCTCTAAAAACAGTCTTTCAGAAAGAGCCCCTCAGTTTTTGAACATGTCACACAAGAGTTTCTCCATGGGCGTGTTCCCGATGGTCCTCTGGAAGAAAAGTTGCTCGATTCTTTCCGAACTCACAAAGTGAAGGGATGGAAGGAGAAGCATAAGTCTCCCAAACCTAAGGAAAGAGATTCATAAGAATAATTTGCATTGGCTGTGTCCACTCTAAAAAATACGGTTTAACTTCTTCATGCAAAGGCATGCTTGTATATTTGCTCACCTGGCGACTTGACTGGGGTAAAGAGTGTGGATATGTTGAGCTAGCAGCACTTGGGACTGATCTTGTAGGTTCTCCACCTGTTCTGGGTCTTTGAGTCCTCTTGTTTCTGTTACAGATTGT
The DNA here is from genome assembly GCF_023724105.1 of Carassius gibelio. NCBI lineage: Eukaryota > Metazoa > Chordata > Actinopteri > Cypriniformes > Cyprinidae > Carassius > Carassius gibelio. The sequence goes on from NC_068420.1 coordinate 16,910,065, forward strand.
GAAGATTACTCATCCAGAACAACATTTATTCCCCACTAGTTCAGTTCTTGTAATACAGGCTATCATTTATGCCCCCTTATGGGAAGAAGAGAGGGAAAAACCTACCTGGTTTAAACAAGACAATGGCTTTCAAGCATGCAAACTCAGTCGGATCCACTTGGAGGGGTTTGAAGCGGCTAAACACTTCTTGCAGGACCCTCACATTCGAGGCCAGGGGGCTTCCCTTGCCCTGTCCTGAGGGTGAGAGGTCCGGCAGGGACAGCAGGGGGCAGTTGTCCAGAGGTAGCGACCACTGAATTGCACACAGAAGAAACAGCTCGCTCCATGCTTCCTCAAGTAGAATCACCTAAATTCACAAAGAGCACTGGGTTAAAATGTATGAATCAGAAAGTTGAAGTTAGGCAGATTAATTAAAAATATTATCTATTTTGAATGGCACTTGCAGATTATTATACAGCATATCTGAAAAAAACAATGTAACTATGTTTTTTTGGCTCGAAATCCCTCTGTTTCTGGATTAGCAAATCAGAAAATGACTCATCTGGTGGTAGTAGAGTAAGGAATAATAGACTCTCACCTGGTCTCTGAATGGTAGATGGGAAAACACCGGCAAGTTCTTTGCCCATTTAACAGACATGAAGAGCAGGCGGGCTGAGGTTTCATATACACTCTCCGGTCCACGTGAGGGGTAGAGAGCACTGCCGTACTCCGGAGAACTCCTTTCAGGTTCATTACTGGTCACATCGATGTTCTCATCCACTGCAAACACAGTTGAAAGAACCAGCTTAGACCTGCATAAACTTCTGCTCCAGGCAAGTACAGTGACATTGGTCGTGCTGGCAGAACAGCATAGCCATGGACCCTGTCCGAAACCTAAGGCACTATTGCCTCGCTATCTTGTAAGTCAGTGATTTATCAGTTAGCATTCTGTGGATTCAGGTATCTTATACACTGTCAGAATACAACCGTATCTTTAGGAATACAACTTCCTAAAGATACGGAATACAATACAACTATCTTGAGGAAAGTACCCTTAAAGGGACATCTTTGTACCTTAAATACCCATAAAAGTTGTGAGGTAAATAAGGTACAAAGATGTCCTTTTAAGGGTACTTTCCTCAAGATACAGTAATATTCTATATATTATGTACACAATACTTTAGAGCACTCTTAAGGTACTGATATGCACCTTTCGGGTTGAATAAATTACAAAGGTGTCCCTTTTAAGGGTACACCCTCAGCTACAAAAGCTGTCACTCTACTGTACATTTTCACAAGGTACTAAATTGCACCTTACTAAAATACACCATTTAGGTACTAATATGCAGTGTTGGGGGTAGTGCATTACAAATAACTTAAGTTATGTAATCTGATTACTTTTATCAAATAAATAGTAAAGTAATGCATTACTTTTAAATTGACAAGATAATAGTTACTTTTGCAAATAAGAAACACAAGTTACTTTGTTTTCTCATTTATTCACTGACACCTCTCCTGTCCTTTGCTGAGAGAAATCGGGAGTAAGTGCCTAAGGCTTATTAATTTCACTTTTGGCATGAAAGGCCCTTTATAATTGCCTAAAATATAACTTTGTGTTGTTGCTGTTGTGAAAAATAAGTAAGCAAGCCCAGCTCAGGTGACAAAAAGTAACACAAAAGGAAAGTAATGTTTTACTTTCCATAAAAAGTAGCTACATGATGCAATTAATTCATTTGTTATGGCGTAACACAACATTGTAATGCATTACTTTCTAGAGAGGTTTTTATTTGCTGTATCTTCGGATCTCCAAGGTTTTGGACATAAGCATGGTATTGTTGTCATTTTCTAGGTTGATCAAGGTGGTCTCATTTCTTACCGTCCTCTGGTTCCAGCTTGGCGCAGGTCTCAGCTGTCATCAGGCTGGCCATGAAGCGATGGCCATTTTTGGGGCTGTTGGAGTGCTGGCTAGTATCTGAGGAGCTGATGCTGGAACTGATGGAGGAGCCCAGCAGTGGGCGGTTTATGACAGAGCAGGTGGACGAGGAGGTGGGCTCCAGGGTGGTGGTGAGGTGCTCCTTGTCCTTGTCCATATCCAGTGCATCTAACCTGACTTGAGCAGTGCTGCGGGGCTGACGCTCATTCTGAACAGCTGAGAGGACATGGACGGAAAGGTTTAGAAAGTGTAGGCAATGAAGAGGAAGAGGATTCTTTGAAGTTGACTCACCATCCTTGTTCATGCCCGCTTGAAGGCATTTCTTTAAGCGACAGGCCTGGCATTGATTCCGATGGGCTTTGTCTACGGGACACATGCCTGTACCAGCTTGACACCTGTAAATTTCAGTATCAGGAAGGTTAGGGTAGTGTCTACCTTTAATCTTCTCTGCTCACAAATTTGAACACTCTCAGAAAAATGAATTAATATGTAAACCTTAGGTACAAATATGTTCCTATAAAGGTACTACGATGCACCCTTTATTAAATTTTCTTTATGGGTAAAGAAGGCACAAAGGTGTAGCTTTTGAAAGGGTACTGTCCCACTGACAACTTTTTTTCTGAGAGTGAATATACAAGGCGTTTTCTCACCTGTAGATGAGTCTGCGCCTCACACTGCGCTTGAAAAAGCCACTGCAACCATTGCAAGCGTATATCCCATAGTGTTTCCCGCTGCTGGTGTCAGAACACACTTTACAGAGAAGTCCAGAGTTCAGGATCTTGCCAGGAGTGGGGCTTTTACCTGGGAAAGCATAGGAAACAACTCTTTGTTATTCCAGGTCACAATTGCTTATTCCCAATCCAATCATTTGGAGGTGATAATAACCCGACAGCATTTACTTGGCATGCCATACTTGCTAAACTAAACCTTGCTTGAGAATATAGTATTTTAGGACTTTCTGTAAGATATTCAAACAGAAATTCAAGAATACCAAAAAGTTTGAAGGGGACTTGCTTGCAAGAGTCTTTACGAGTTCTTGCATGTCCGCGACTAAATTGCTGAATTGAAGAAGCGGTTACTCACCATCTTGGCTGTCATCCGTAGAGTTGCTCCTGGAAGACTCTGTTGGTGATGCAAATGGTATCATGAACATTTCTGACATTGGATCCTCCATTCAATTTAGTGTAGAAGTGTGGCCTCAGAAGAATTTGGCTTTTGGTGCCAAAATATTTTCCCCAGATAGGTTGACTGGAATCCTAGAGAGTCCTCCAAGAGATCCGTCCAGTCCTAAGAATTGTGCCAATGTTAGATGTTTCTTCAAAGTCCTTCAGTCTCTATCCCGATGGTCCTCTTTTTTTTTGACTCTGGGTGTCTCTAACGTCTAGAACTTCTTGTTTGGTGCTCTTGTGAAGAGCAGTGAGGTCTGTCACCTCCTCCTGGCGCTGGACAGTGAGTGACTCTGAGGCTACCGTGGGCTCCCAAAAAGAAGACAAAGGGATTAGCAGCAAGCGCTGTGTAAGCAAGTGCCTATTTGCCATCCTCTTAATCTTTACTGTCCATCTAGGGGTGGGTCAATCAGTCACACTTAGTAGCATTAGCTCCATCCACAACAAGTGTGGAGAAAATGAACAAACAAAGGATTGGGGTTGAGTCATAACTCTCCATCTATCTCTCTCTTGTTCTCATCTATTATCTTTTGAGGTTTTCCCACAAAACCACTTGACTTCAAGACTTTGGTTAGCTGGGTGACTTGGCTACAAGTGGTTTCTACGTTTCAGAAATCAATATTGATTTCATGGGTCAACAGCTGTTTCTGTTATGACCAGTGATCCATAAGGACAGTACTTACTTTTGACTACACATAACACCAGATATGAAGGAATGCTAACATCAGTCTATATCTGCGATTTTTAAGGTGTAATTATCTCTTCGTATGAAAATCTTATTTATTTTCTACAGTACACAGGCTATAGTGAACATCTGCTCGGGGATTCTTCCCTAAAGTTTTGTGGTATTTCATCAGTTTAATCTTAAACTGTCCAACAGTAATGATGAGGCAATGCTAATCTCTGCTGGCTCCAGTTAGCCAAATCTGCTGGATTTACATCTTGTTCGTACTCATAAAAATGATGACCAGTAATGTGTCCAACAATGATTGACTGTGGCATGTTTACCTGTGAGGACAATGAAATTCAAAAAACATGTTTATGGGTCATGATGTTTATTCAACAATACTGTTTTATGTTAAAATATATATTAACTTTTAAGGGAAAAAGTAATATAGAAAAGTACAAGAATATATATATACACACACACACACACACACACACACACACACACACACACACACACACACACACACATATATACATATATACATATACATATATATATATATATATATATATATATATATATATATATATATATATATATTCTTGCAATCTTTTGTATAATTTCTTTTTTACTTACCTGAATTTACTAAATTTTTTAAGGTAAGTGGTTGCAAACAATATCTTTTAGCTACATTTATTAAACTATTATTTCAGTGTACATGCAGTGTAATTACAATTAATGCAATTTAATTACAAAATAAATGTCATTTTTATCAATTAGTTACAGAGAAAAAAAATTTGTAATTAAATTACAATTACTATAATATTCATATTTTCTCGCACACACACACACACAGATATATTTGATTTCTTTGCCAAATTTCTCTAAAACATGAGACAACAATGTTTTATGAGTTTAGGACACATGCTAATTCTTTAACTGTTTTATATCCTTATTGGGTTTATGTACAGTATATACGTTATTTGATAAGATTAACTGATTTTTTCCAAGGCATTGTTGGATGTCAGTCTTTCCTGTCATATGCTAAGATTTAATTTCAAAACAGTATCATAGCTGTTAAAATATTTCATGTTATGATTTTAAATTTGTATTTAACCTAAAAACAATTTCAAAGTAAAAAGAGGTGCTAACGTCTGATTTTGCGATGGCTGTGCTTCAAAATTAAATTATGATAATCGTAATTCAAGTGATTTGGATAGACGTACAGTAATCAGTAGAGAATACTGTAAGACTTTAAAATGACTAACCGTTGAAAACATTGGTTAGGAAAAGTAATCAAATATAATTATTTACATTATACTAATCACTGCATTTTAAATAGGGTAACTTGTAACCTGTAACATGTTAAATTTCCAACGTAACTTTCCCAGCACACTGCATTTCTCTTCACTAGTGTACACTTTTATTCCCCAGATTGTATTTGTATGCATCGCAGGCCAAACATCTATTCTCAGATCCACAAAATGTGGAGTCTCTCTGACTTCCAGATCACAAACACACTCCGCTCCTGCACCCCTCGAGCGTCCACCAGCACCCATTTCAAATCAGCTAAGGAGCTTAACCTACCATAAAACCTGTCCTCTCAAGATAACAAAGACCTCGAATGAAAAGAGGGGGAGCAGGGGAAGAAAACAATTAGCCGCTTGTGAGTCTGTGGGAGCCGCGCGGGGCCCGACAACGCCTCGGATCCGGTGCCATATGGTGGCTGCTCTCTGGATCCAGCTCTGCCTAATTACTGACCCCAGTGTGATTTACTGGTAATTAGAGGGCTGAAGTCAGTGATTTGCTTTTTTTTCTTTTGATTTGTGTATCTATCTTATTAAAGTCTTAAGCAGTGCAAGGTCACACAAAGAAGCCAGACAGCAACACATGCCATCTTAAACACGTTTCTCCTGTTTCTTTCATTGATCGCTCGTCGTGAACCACAATCATGTGATCTTTTAAATGCAAAACGCTTTGTTTTGACTGAATACAAATCAATATCTTGAGTCGGCTGATGCGAACTCTTCTCTAATTGGTTTGGTTAAACTGCAGCGATGAATGATGGGCAGACAGCATGCCGTCTGATGAGGAGATGATCTCTGTGAACCAAGAATCCTCCTTAATGCTCGGCTGGCATTAAACTGGTGTCTCAGTCCTTCTGACAGAGGTCTCTCTGTTGACCCAAACGAGTGTGTAAAAAGATTACGGCCCCTCGAGGAGCAGACGGAGCCGTTTGAACTCTGAATTGGAGACTGGAATGTAGTTCTGTTGCATGAAGATCTTGAAACGCAGACCTGTGTGAACAACAATACCTGTGTATTTGTGGTTTGCATGAGTTAGGTGCGTGCTGGAGTGTGTTGGGCAGGTGTGGGTCTTGGGAGAGTGCTGCCAAAGTCCAGCATGTTTACTAGACAGTGCTGTTTTTACGTGCAAAGGAGTTTGAATAGTTTGTAATAACATTTTGATTTCTTAAAGAAGAGATTGTATTTGTTACTGAAGGTAATATTAACAGAACAGTGTTGTGTGAATGTAGTGTATTCTGTTTTTGTTAAGAGTGACTGTTTTCACAATACAGCATTTAGAGTGTAGAATTTACTTTTATTATTATATTTTTAAATATACAAACATTTAATCTGGGTGTTTCCCTGCTATTTAATGACATAAAATAGAAAACTTTTTTTTTTGTCCTAATTAAATTAAGTGATTCCATTTTTTTTCTCCACTGGTTCCTCATCTTTACTTTACAAAGGTATAAATACTTGACAAATTCTAATTATTCATAAATAGTGGATGTGAGCAAAATCACTGCATAAGATGCACTGATATACATTAATAAAGAAGAAAAAAGAATAAAGTGCTTTATAAAAAAATAGAAAGAGACAGATTTTAAAAATAAAATAGTTAAAATAAAACAAACAGACAAACGAATAACAATAAATACAAAATAAAACTAGAATCAATGATAAAATAAACAAACAATAAAATTAACAAACAAATAATAAATAAAGTCATTTGGAAAACAAAACAGAACTAAACAAAATTCCGTGACCCTACAGAAGACTAAACTAAACCAAAAGAAAACAAAACTAAAAAAAAAAAAAACAGAAAAAAACAAAACAAAACAAAACATCCATGACCCTACATAGGACAAGCGCTCGGGAAAATTTATTAAAACAAAGCAAAACAAACAAACAAAAAACTATTCACAACCCTACAAAGGACAACTGACTGAAAAAAACTAAACTAAACTAAAACAAACAATAAATAAAATAATTTATGAATTAAAACATATGAGACCCTACTACATAGGAAAAGCATTTTGGAAAATAAAATAAAATACAATTCAATTAATAAATGGGTAGCACTTTATTTTACAGTCCTGTTCCTCATGTACATACTATGTACTTATTATAGCAATTACAATAACTATGTAACTAACCCTGAACCTACCCCTAAATCTAAACCTACCCCATGTAGTTACCTTGTGTTACCAGAACTTTCTTAGATAAATACACTGTAAGTACACTATAAGTACATGTTAGTACAACGTACTGTAAAATAAAGTGCAACCAATAAATGAATGAATGAACGAATGAATGAATAAATAAATAAATAAAATATAAATACTGCAGGCCTTCATATGACAAGTGATTTGGTAAACAAGACAGCAAACAAAAGCGACTTTGCTGTGTTGATCTTGAATGGCAGTGTTTACCCGACCTAAGCACCCACTTCATTGTGTCTTGTTGTTTGTTTTCAGACAGCGTGTTGCCTGAGAGAGCGAGCGCTGAAAACAGGAGTGTCACAACATGTGACTGTGAGCTTCCAGAAGGAAAGCTGGGCTCATGACACATTCCTGCAGATGTCATGTGTGAGTGACACACCTGAGCGAGTGTGTGCTTCACAGCCGGCATTAGCTGCGTTTATGTAACTAGCAGGTGGCAATAACGTATAATGTTCCTAGTGGCTTTTTAGGACAAGACTTGCTTAGATGAGCAGAGCAGAGATTACCATAAAACAAAGAGATTAGACTGGCCTAAAAATAGCAGGAATATTATACACTATGACTGATAAGGTTTATCAGTAACCCTCTAAGTTCAGTTTATTAGGATGCTGGTTAAGAGTGTTCAAATGGTATTTCATAAACATCGTTAGTGCTCAGGTTCTGTATCAATACAACCCATATGGGCATAATGGTTATTAAACAAACAACAAAAAAAAAAAAAAAAAAAAAACCAATCAAACAAACAAACAATCCTTCCTTTATGTATTTTTCTTATTTTCTTTTTTTCTAGTTAGTCATAACCCAAAATATAAAACTATTTTAAAAAAATAAAATGTATAGCATATAAAATAAAAAATTATAATATCCTAAAATTACTAATAATTCAATAACATTTTTATTATTTTATTAAACATTAAATTGTTTTTATTTTACAATAAAATTGTAAAATAAATAACAGGTGTAAACAATCTATTAAAATGTATTTATTTTTATTTACTTTTTATCATATATATATATATATATATATATATATAAACATTCACATAAACAGCATATATTTTGGCCAGATGATGATGATGTTTTTATTTTATTTTATTTTAGTTTAGTTTGATACTTCTGTATTGGAAACTATTGTAGTTAGCCATAACAACAACAATCAGTTTAATAATATAAACAATTAAAACTCATATGAAATAACATAAAATATGAAAATTATACTAATAATTACTACAAATAAAATAATATGAAATGATAAAATAACTCAAATAAAATGACAACTCCCCGTAAATCTATAACTTAGATTAGATTAGATATCAGACATTTAGATGATTGCTAAGATAGTGGAGTGGTCATGAGGCTCATTTAATGTGTTTAGAGTCTGATCTGTTCAGTGCTGACAGTGTAACTCTGCAGCTGTTACATAACCGTACGCTGAACGTCTCTCGTCTGTCTGACCAGATCATGAGCTGCAGCACAACACAATACACATACGTCTGTGGCCACTGTGACTTAAAGCATTAGCCCAACAATTAGGGAAATAGGGAAGTGAACATATTTTGAAATGTCTTTTGTTTTTAGTGCTTTGAAGTACACTCTAAAAATGCTGAGGTGTGAACTTTGGGTCAGGTATGGACTAAACCAACTTTGGGGTTAAACATTTTATGTAAACATTTAGCAGCTGGGTTAGTCCATATACCTAACAATGGGGAAATATATTTATGAAGAAACATTTTTAGTTTTAACTTTACCTACACTGTACAAATGAACTGTAGAAATGGCAATATTAATAGAGGGAAGAAAAAAAACAGAACGAAAAAAAGGTTAACTTCTTAAGTACAATGTACAGTAAAATTCATGTGAGTTTGATTAAAGAAAATTATATATTTATATATTAGATATTATATGTATATGAGACATTTAAAAAATAGTGTTTTGTTTGCTTGCTTGTTTTTATCAGATATGTACGATTTGGTGTTTTATATAATATTAATATGGTACATTTTACAAGGCATTATGCATACCTTCATGGAAAGATATTGTAGTAAATAGTGTAAAATTATTATTATGATTTTTTTTTTTTTACAATGTCACTAGAGTGTTCTGTATTATATTTATATTATGCATTTCACGATACATTATGCACACCTATATGAAAATAATTATATATATATATAATTTTTTTTTGTTTTTGTTTTTTACTTGTGCATTTTGAAAGTTTGGTAGTTGCAAACTATCTAAACAGAACGATCGCTTAGGGTAATGAAGACCGTCACTGATCGCGCCGCTGGATGAGAACAGTGCTCGGCTCACGGAGAGTTCTGGCGCGAGAGCGGCGTGCAGTGAGCAGTGATCGCTCCGCGCGTGTCACACAGCGCTCGTGACCCAGATCTCTGACAGTGAACAGATGCTGCTGCTGCAGCGCTCAGCGCTCGACGGATCACCGCGCATTACCGGCCAGCACGAGCCGAAGAAAGCACAACATCAATAGAGACGGGTCGTATTTACACAAGAACCGATTACCTGAACATTTTAAATATTCTTATGATAGATAGATAGATAGATAGATAGATAGATAGATAGATAGATAGATAGATAGATAGATAGATGATAGATAGATAGATAGATAGATAGATAGATAGATAGATAGATAGATAGATAGATAGATAGATAGATAGATATACACCGTATTAAAAAGTTGATGAATAAAAAATAATAATAATGAAAATCCCAAAAGTATTTAAATAAATACAGATAAATTAATAAAAAAACAATATAATATAATATAATATAATATAATATAATATAATATAATATAATATAATAATTCAGTGTAAATATGTTTGATTATTAATGTAAAAATATTGTAAAATATTGTAGAAAACACCCAAAATACATGACAAGTCAAGACTATTGGTTGGTGAAGCATAAAATCAATGACATGTCATACAGAGAAATAAAATAAATAAATTCAAATAATTAATTATTAAAAATACAACACTGTTCTGGAACCATGTGTAATAAAACCTTATATCATATTTTAAAAGCATTTGATGCATTACCATGGTCCTTTGATATACCGTGATTGATTATCATATTCTTGTACCAAGGTATTTACGTCACACTCATAGAAAATGATACTCAAAAGAAATGTATGATGCATCCTGCAAATCCCAACAAAAAGTTATTATACATATTACGTCATAACTATAATAAAAATGCAGATATAAAAGACACAATATGTTTTATTTTAATATTGTGTAAAATTAGAAAATAATTGTTATTGTAAAATAAATGTTGTAAAATATTGTAGAGAACATATGACAATTGACTTATTTGTTATTATTATAAACAATATAATTCAATTAAATAATAAACAACACATTTATTCAGGCTTTTGATTATTTATGGCTTCGTGTATTTTTTATTATGTGTATGGGAATATACAGCAGAGTGAGAGGCACCTGTGCAGTAGAAGGAGTCCGCGTGTTTTCTGCAGCTGATCTGAACGTCCTTGAAGCTATATCGACAGAAGTTCACATCTCCGTGCATCACATAAGACGCTTTGCTTATAATCTCTCTGAATGTCAGCTCTTGTCAAAGAGTGCGGCTAACTTTTACAGCGTGCAACAACATGTGCCTGATGAAACAACACGGCGACTGCATCACAGACATTAGTGTGTATATTTACCGGCATCATTCACGTCTGATTAGGATTTCACTGCAGTGCACTCACACTGCTTGAACCCCACATTCAAAACAATATTTATTTTCTTTACTTTTCACCCTTTTCTGATTAATATTTCTGAGAACCCCACAGAACAAGATCACATTTCACCAAAACAAAACAAATGCAAATCTCTACATTTAATAAAGAAATTAAAGCCACCTTCATTCACTCATTCATTGCAATTAATCTAATTTGCCCCCAAATTAATTGTCTTTATGTCTTTATTTATTTTTGTTTAGTTTATGCCAATTAAGCTAATTTCATCCAAAAATATAATTCATTTATTTATGACAGTTAGGCTTATTTCCCCAAAAATATTTATTTATTTACTTACATTCATGCCAATTATGCTAATTCACATAAATTATATTTATGTATTTATTGCAATTAAGCTAATTTCCCCCAGAGTAGTTCTTCCTGTGTTTCCTTTTATGGTCTTTTTCCTGGTCTTGTTTAGTGTGATTACTTTATGATTACACACACCTGTGTTCCCCTGATTGCCCAGTGTTTATGAGACCCAGTCTGATCAGTCTGGGTTTGTCTACTTGTTGATGTCTTGTGTTTCTTGTTATGGCTTTACCCCTGTGATTCAAGTATTAAAGATTGTGAACATTTCTCAGCATTTCCATTGTTGTTCCCACAGCGAATTGTGACACTTGTTACTGCATCTAAACCAACAACATGTTTATTAGATCCTGTACTCACTAAATTACTAAAAGAGTTGTTACCTGTAGCCGAAGAACCACTTCTCAATATTAACTTGTCATTATCTTTTGCGTCAGATCAAGGCTGCATCTCATTTCTAGTCTTACTTGATCTTAGTGCTGCGTTCGACACCTTAGATCATGACATACTCCTAGATAGATTACAAAACTATACAGGTATTCAAGGGCAGGCTTTAACATGGTTTCGATCCTACCTGTCTGATCGCTACAACTTTGCTTATTTAAATGTAGAGTCATTTTGTGTGGGGTGGTGATGGCGCAGTGGATAAGATGCATGCCATTGGTCGGGTTCGATCTGGGTTCGAATCCACTGGTTGACACCAGTGTGTCCCTGAGCAAGACACTTAACCTCTAGTTGCTCCAGAGGCGTGCGACCTCTGACATATATAGCAATTGTAAGTTGCTTTGGATAAAAGCGTCAGCTAAATGAATAAATGTAATGTAATAAATGTCATCTCATTTATCACCAGTAAAATATGAAGTGCCACTAGGGTCCGTCATAGGTCCCCTGCTATTTTCAATATACATGTTGGCCTTTGGTAATATTGTTAGAAAATTTGGGATTAGTTTCCACTGTTACGCTGATGATACTCAGCTATATATCTCAACGAGACCAGACGAAACTTCTCAATTAAGCTAACAGAATATGTTAAAAATTTAAAAGATTGGATGACCAATAATTTTCTCCAATTAAATTCGGATAAGACAGAGATATTAATAATTGGACCAAAAAACACTACACAGAATCTTGTAGATTATAATTTGCAACTAGACGGATGTACTGTTACTTCCTCTACAGTCAGAAATCTGAGTGTCATATTAGACAGCAAATTGTCTTTTGAAAATCGTATTTCCCATGTTACAAAAACTGCTTTCTTCCATCTTAGAAACATTGCCAAGCTACGAAACATGTTATCTGTTTCTGATGCAGAAAAGCTAGTTCATGCATTCATGACCTCTAGACTGGATTATTGTAATGCACTTCTAGGTGGTTGTCCTGCTTCGTCAATAAACAAGCTACAGGTAGTCCAAAATGCAGCAGCTAGAGTCCTTACCAGGTCAAGAAAATATGATCATATTACCCTAATTTTACAGTCTCTGCACTGGCTACCTATTAAGTTCTGTATAAGTAACAAAATATTATTACTTACCTACAAAGTCCTTAATGGTTTAGCTCCTGCGTACTTAACTAGCCTTATACCACGTTACAATCCATCACGCACCCTAAGGTCACAAAACAGTGGACTTTTGGTAGTTCCTAGCATAACAGAGTCCACTAAAGGAGGTGGTTTTTTTGCATTTTGCTCCCAAACTCTGGAATAACCTTCGTGATAATGTTTGGGGGTGCAGACAAACTGTCTCTGTTCAAATCTAGATTAAAAGACACATCTCTTTGGCCAAGCATTCAAATAATAAATCTCATAATCTTGGACTACAGTTATATCTGATCAAATGTGCATTATTATTCCTTGGCTTGGGTTGAACAAATCATTTTTGCTTGCTTGGAACAGCAGGTACGCAAATTATGATGCCAACCCCTGGGAGGACCTCAGATGATGCCAACCCTGAAACGACATACCAACTACCAAATTTTGCTACAAGTTTGATTGCAACATGTAATAATTGCTGTTAACAGTGATCATTGTCAGTTTGACTATGTCTTTAATAGATTTTTCCATACATTTCTGCCATATGTACATTAACTGACAGTCACCACTGATAAGCAACTACTAAATATTAAGTTAAAGCTGCTTTGCAACGATTTGTATTGGGAAAAGTGCTACACAAAAAAACTTGAATCAAATATATCATGGTATTTACATGACATGATATGCAAAATACATTTATGATGCATCCTGTAAACCCCCCCCCAACAATGTTTTATTTTAATATTGCGCAAAATTGGAAAATAATTGTTATAGTAAAATAAATGTTGTAAAATATTGTAGAGAACATATGACAATTGACTTATTTGTTATTATTATAAACAATATAATTCAATTAAATAAAAAACAACACATTTATTCAGGCTTTTGATTATTTATGGCTTCGTGTATTTTTTATTATGTGTATGGGAATATACAGCAGAGTGAGAGGCACCTGTGCAGTAGAGGAGTCCGCGTGTTTTCTGCAGCTGATCTGAACGTCCTTGAAGCTATATCGACAGAAGTTCACATCTCCGTGCATCACATAAGACGCTTTGCTTATAATCTCTCTGAATGTCAGCTCTTGTCAAAGAGTGCGGCTAACTTTTACAGCGTGCAACAACATGTGCCTGATGAAACAACACGGCGACTGCATCACAGACATTAGTGTGTATATTTACCGGCATCATTCACGTCTGATTAGGATTTCACTGCAGTGCACTCACACTGCTTGAACCCCACATTCAAAACAATATTTATTTTCTTTACTTTTCACCCTTTTCTGATTAATGTTTCTGAGAACCTCACAGAACAAGATCACATTTCACCAAAACAAAAATATCTACATTTAATAAAGAAATTAAAGCCACCTTCATTCACTCATTCATTGCAAATAAGCTCATTTGCCCCAAAGTTTTCATTACCTTATGCATTCGTTAATGGCAATTAAGCGAATTTCCCCAAAAATGGTTATTTACTTTCATGCTAATTAATCTAATTCCAATAAAATCTTATTTATTTATCATGGAAATTAAGATAATTTACTCAAAAACAAAAAACATTTACAGTTTTTATTTATCCATCCATCAATAAATGTAGTTTTTGTGACTCTTAATAATAACATATTGACTCTAATTAGATTCTTAGACTAAATATGCATATGTTTTACTGTATTAAAATGTTTACATTACTGTAACACATTGAAGGCATAATAAATTAATTTCAGTAAATTAATATAATATTTGTAATTTCAGTATTACATATTTAAATAATATAAATTATTATATTAATAGCAAAGCGATTGTTAGAATTTTTGGGCATTACGTTAATGAAAATGGCAGATGATTTGCTTAAAAATTCTATTAAAATAATTAAACTGCATAAATATAAAAAATAAGTAAAATTAAAAAATCATTATAAAAACAAGGTACATTTGCCTTAATTTCTTTAAATCAATCAACCAATCAAATCATGTCTTAATGACTGGAACCTGGACCTGCTATGGCTCCTGTGAAATCATGTGCACAGCTCAGTTTACAGCAGCTTTCTGAAGACATTGTCTTGATAAACAACACACAGATCACTGAGCAAAGCAACGGGATTACCGCTCGACGATACGGATGTGAGTCTCTAACAAAACAAACAGATCCTTCTGTAAACGAGCTTTATGAAACAAAAGACATCTAACATACTTTTATATCTGTATGTAAACCAGAACAGCCACCTACTCTATTTGAGTTCAGAAAAATCGTTCTATATGATTTATGTACTTATGCATGAGTTTTAGTACAGTTAGAGAGTGAAGCAATGCAGCTGTCCTTCTTACATTACGGCTTATGGCATACAGTTGCCAATAATAGTCTATAATCAGGAAATTAGTAACTAATAGGCTCTGAAATGTAATTAGGGCCATTTATCATATTCAGAAGAGGCCCTAATGCCTGGCATGGTGGAAGGAAGCCAGAGATTTATAAATCGGTGACTCATCGAGATTAATCTTTCTGTTTGGGATTAAACACATTGATGGACATATGCTGCGAGCTGTTATGAAAACTGGCACAAAGCAACACGCCTTGCTTTAGCACTAATTAATTAATACGATTATTAACTAGATTTCCGAATATTCATTAACCAACAGAGAAACTGCAGGTCGCTTGCCAAGTGAGGACGATTTGGCGGGAAATCTCTTTGCTTTAGTACAATAGCGATAGCAGACAGTCTTTTGCTAACAAGACGTACATAATATTCAGTTCTGTAGGATGATATTTTATCATCAATATACAAGATATGTTTATGAGAATGTTCTACTGTAATAAACAAAACTGTAAGTCATGCATGAACCTCACAAAACATGTCAAGGCAAAAAATAAAATAAAAAACAACAAAAATTGCATGTAATGTTAATACATTAATGTATTACATATTTCATATTATTACACATAATTTATCTTTTTATTTGTAATGATTGTGAATAAGTGTATTCTAAAAGAATGTTTCAGTCAGTGTTGATATTGGTAACATGATGGATGGATGGATGGATGGATGGATATGGATGGATGGAGGATAGATGGGGATGGATGGAGATGGATGGAGATGGATGGAGATTGAAGGGGATGGATGGGGATGGATGGAGATGATCGATGTATGGATGGAGATGGGTAGATGGATGGATGGAGATTGAAGGGGATGGAGGGAGATGATGTATGTATGGATGGAGATGGATAGATGGATGGATGGAGATTGAAGGGGATGGATGGGGATGTATGGAGATGATGGATGGATGGAGATTGAAGGGGATGGATGGGGATGTATGGAGATGATGGATGGATGGAGATTGAAGGGGATGGATGGAGATGGATAGATGGATGGATGGAGATGGATGGATGGAGATTGAAGGGGATGGATGGAGATGATGGATGGTTGGATGGAGATGGATATATACCCTATATTGCCAATAAAATACACTATTTGCCAAAAGTATTGGGACACCCACATCTACTGAACAGGTTTGACTACTTTAGTAATTTTCATGAGTACAAATATTAAGCATATAATGATATTGTACAGATAGTATATCATTATATAATTACATTTTTAAATCTAAATAAATATATCTAATTTCTGACTCCTCAAATGGTTCCAGGTCACTCCAGGTTATTATAGACCCACATCCGTAATAAAGTAAAGGTATCAGGGGCAGTCTGGTCATGTGGATTTAGGGGGACAGAGAAGGGCCAATGGAAAAGGGGCGGCACAGCTGCCTTCTGGGATTAGCCAATCCCTGCCATCTGCTAGCAGCAGCATAATCCAGTCAATGAGAAAATCAATTGTCTAAGTAAATATCAAAGGCTTGGAATCTCATTTTGGCAAGTAATTTAAACATTAGGAGGACTTAAGTTAAAAGAGCATGTTAGTGCTGAGCAAGGGATCGGGAGGATTATTCATTACGTGCAACTTGTTGCTGAATCGCCAAAAAAGGATCAAGCTGTTATAAACTGAGAAAACAAAAAAATTAACCCAACGTAATAACTACTGCTGTAATAAATAAATAGGTTGCTACATATGTGGATGTTGTCTTTATAGAAAATATAAATAGCAATTTTCTCATTTCATTTTACATTTTTAAATAACATTATATCTTTAAATATTTTTAGATGTTAATTTAATTTCCTGAAATTCTTTAATATTTTAATAATGTCATATAATATAACTATGATATACATATAATATAAACTTTTATATAATATATAATTATATTAACCCCATCAGTTAATAGGATCTGCTGCTGAGCGGCTGTGAGACGGGATCTGTGTCGTAGTGCCAGGAGATTTTATTAAATGTGTAGATACTTCACATCAGCCGTTTACATAAGGTGACCAAACGTGCCATTTTCCCAGGACACGTCCTGGCCAGGAATTCTATGTTGCCTAAAATATCCAGGTTTTGGCTTTGGTTTCCTGTTTTCATACTTAATGAAGGTAATGATCGTTTGACCAATAACATGCAGACATTGTACGTAATCGACCAATCATGCTGTGTGTGAAGGTGGGATCTACAGAGAACGGTCAAAGAGGTGCAAATACGTGTACATTTTAGTGTTGGACTTGAAGCAGCACTGAGCAGACCGATCGGTTCGACCGATGTTCAAAAGCACAAGAAGCCGTCTGCTCTCTAGGCACGTTTGGTCACCCTAGTTTACATCTTACTTTCTAAATGTGGGAAATCAGGACCAAACCTAACCTTTGTTAATGAAATGATGAACTTACTGAACGAGTTGTGCATTTTACATATGCCACTTCGATAACAGCTTTTTTTTATATCCTATAATTTGTTATTCATACATTTTTAAGTGTGATTATTTAGCACCATTGCATTTAGGGATAAATGTATTATTATTGTTATTATTATGATTATATATTAACAATAATTTTTAAATATACTATTATTAGAAAAATATTTGTAAGTTAATACACAACTAAATAATTGTTGAATAGATCTTTATTAAAAAATCATTTTTTTTTTTGTTGGTAAAAGTCAGTTTACATGATAAATAATAAACTGATCAAAATATACAGTATTGAGCAAATTCCGAAGCAGTGTCTCAGTGCCCAAACACATCGCTCTTCAGATTTAGTGGCTGATCAGAGAACTTACAGGCCATCATACTCATGTCTGCAATGGCCAACAAACAGAGGCTCAGCCAGAATACCCCGCCTGCAGCAACACAAACAGTTAAGTTATCTGAAAAAACAATTGAACTAAATTAAGAATATATATATATATATATATTTAGAGCCCAACCGATGTGTTTTTTTTTGGTGGGGGGGGGGTACGATAATGGGGAGAAAAAATATATAGATATCCACAAATATTCTTTGTGTATATTATAGTACAGTAACAGTCAAAATTTGGACACCTTCCCGTTCATGTGTATGGCAGAATTTCATGTGAAGTTCACTTGACAGGGCACTTACAATTGAATAAGACAATGCTTGAATGCTGCTGCCTGAACTAGACCTCCTTACTGAAATGAAAGTGTTGGCTGGTGTCACTATGGATTTCCACCAAATTTGGGGGATCCCTTCAGCTTGAGGAGCCCTCTCGAACACCACCCTTCGTGCATCGGTAGCCCCCCGGGATCATTAAGACCGCAAATTTAACCACCCCTAATTCCTGAACCCCGGGGGCTATTGCCGTGGAGGTGGTCTCATTCGAAAGAGGGCATTTAGACGTACACTCGATTCAGCAGTCGAGAGGGTTCCTCGAGCTGAAGGGACTCCCCCAATTTGCCGCACCGTTACGGAGATATGGGCGTCGAAAGTTTCAATGGTTTTCCTAATTTCCATAGAAACGCTTTAAAGCATTTCATCCAGGTCACCAGTAGCAAACAAAGGAGCACATACATGCAGGCTCGTATCGGCCGATAAAATCGGCAAACCGATATATCGGTCGGGCTCTAATATGTTTGTGTGCAGATATATATATATATATATATATATATATATATACAATGGTCAACATTTGAAGTAGATCAAAAAAGTGCATCAAAGTTGTCCAAAGACAAGAACACATTTTGGTTTTGGGTTTAAGACAACTTTGATTAAAGGTTTTGATTTATGTTGACTAGTGTATATAGATTAAATAGTGTATATAGAGTAAAGACTAACATTGTTAGAAATGATTTTGATTTTTGAATAAATGCTGTTTTTTTTTCAAAAGAATCCTGAAAATGTATCACAGGTTCATAATAAAATGATTATATCAAACAATAAATGTTTAGTTTTGTATGCACACTGTACTTGGAAGAGATCAGAAGTTGATAAAGAATATTAAACAAACATATTTACAATACCTTACAAGTTCACAGCGAAACTCCTTCAGACGTGGGAAGGCCAGATCGGCGTTCAGGGTTTTTTCTTCATTGCTCCACAACCTCTCCGCTGCAGCACAGGCTCTCGGCCTTCACAAACACACAAAACCATAAAGATCTACAACAGTGCAATAACTCATTCTGCTCTGGACTGCTCTTCTAGTCATACCACAGGCGTGGGCTCAGATTGGTGGCGTCCACATATTCACCCCACATGGCAACTTCTCCACCAATCACCAACTTCTTCTGCTCATCTGTGCCTAAATCATAGAAAGAAACGGCACATATTTAAACAAGCACAACAGACGTGCGCTGAAAAAACACACCGGCACTGCACTACAAACAACATCAAGCAGTGGTTGATTCGGTGAGAAATTAATCATTACTTAAAATACCTGAAGTCATCATGAGTTCTCATTTATCGCCCGTTTGCTTTTAAGGACTGATATTTTATATTGAATATTGATATATTACACATCAAGTGCAAGCGCTGGAGAGCGTCTGAACCCAGCATAGCATGCTGCTCCACACACCGGAGAAATTCTGCGGCCGCACTGCGTAGGAGTCACGCCAGTCCTGGCCGTAGCTGATGTGGTTGATGTACCAGGGGGCAGAGAGCAGGACTCTGTGCCCGGCCTGGGTCATCCTGCTCAGTTCGGCCTGGTATTTTGCACCCTTCCAGATCTCCAGAACAGTATCCTGTGGAATCTGAGACAGCAGCAAACACTGGGTGACACTTTCCACGCATTATTGGCCTCTAGGGATTTCCCAAACAGTTCTGCTTTACTCATCTGCATTAATGCAATGCTTTGAGGCTTTTACTGGGCATATTTTGAAGGGAGGACCAGAAAAATTAAAGAAGGAAGATTTAAAAAATGTTGCAAGCTAGATTCAAACTCAAAAATGCCAAAAGAGCACCAGAGCTCAATGCGTTAACTGCTAGCCCACAGTTCTGACTTTTAAATAACTTGTATTGATTGATTTTGCTTCATATCTTCTGATAGAACCTACTTATGTCTAACGTGCCATCTGATGACAGTGTTTTACCTCACACTATAAAAAGTCGGCTCTTGATCGACACCTTCTGGTTACAAAGTGCAATGATCGCGACAACAGGGTTTCATGCTGCATTCTGAGGCATTTCGCATTTCATTCCCCACTGTATTAGTTACTTTGTTGAAGTGTTATTTTAGAATAGAGATACTATTATAGTTTTCCTTAATATTCTAAATTAGTTTCTATTTATTTATTTTTTGTTTTGTTTTTATATAGTGTAAAGTTAAAGTACTAAAACTCTAACAAAAAAAAATAATTATTATAATTATAACGCTAAATCGAAATATTTTAAAAAAGCTAATAAAAAAAAACAATCCAAACATAAATAAATATTTATGTAAATATTTATTTAAGTCATGCTTATCGATGCACGTTTGTTTGATTCTCACAGCACAACACACTTTCACACTGGACGGAACGAATATTTAAGAGAGATCAGCACTACACTGACACACAGCACTGCAGTCTCTAGTGTTTGTTAGTGTTTTGCACTTATGCTCTGACCCCTGAATGCTAAGGGCCGCACGTTGTAGTAACGGGCCCAGCTGTGAGTGGGTATCGGCAGGTCGAGGTAGAAAGGGGCCGCCAGGATGACCTTTAACCCTGCCTTAGTCACCCGGCGCATCTTGCACAGGTAGCAGCCCTGCTTCCAGACCTCCACCACGTACTTAGATCTGGGCTAGAAGAGAAGCGTCTCATTCCCGTTACAATCACACACCGCTCTTTTTGACATTTAAATGCAAGCAGTGTGACTGTGTGGTAAAGCAGACTCACTGTTTTTACTCACTCGCTCATGGTAGTCAAACACGTCCTGCCAAACAATGGAGGTTTTGTTGAGAGCGGCGGTCATGTTCATTATACTGAAGAGCATAAAGAGAGACATATAGTGGAAAACCAGAAACACTGTGTTCATGAATGTGCCAGTTCTTATGTTTATGCAGAAAAACAGTAAACATCCCCCCCCCCATTGTTATTATCAGAAGACAAAACATTTAGATTCTTCACATATTAAAACAGAATTTTGACGGTTTCAAACAGATTTTAGATACAAATAATAAAAAAAATGTAAATTATAAAAAAAAAAAATGTAAATAACTTATATTTATTAAAACAAAAAAACAAAAACAACAAACTTTATAAATTAATTTATATATATATATATATATATATATATATATATATATATATATATATATATATATATATATATATATATATATCAGTTGGAAAGTATCATGAAGGAAAAGCAGTCAAAAAAAACTATCCAATTATGCTAAAATGTGAATCATTTTTCAAAGAAATTTAAAAGAATTAGAATTTAAGAAAATGTATTAATTTTTAAAGAAATGAATCAAGGATGCATTAAAAAAGACGTAAGGGTTTTAAATACACATTTTTAAATATGAAAAGTAAATATGCATCACAGTTTCTTGAGAATCAAATCTGCATATTAGAATAATTTCTTAATGTGTCACTGAAGTCGTGAGTAATGATGCTGAAAACTGAGATTTGACATCACAGAAATAAATGACTTTTTAACATATATTCACATAGAAAACTACTTTATTTTAAATTGTAATAATATTTCACAAAATTACTGTTTTTATTGTATTTTTAATTAAATAAATGCAGCCTTTGTGAGAGTAAAAGAATTCTTTTTTTAAAAGGTACAAAAAAAATCAATAAAAATCTTACAGACCCCAAACATTTCTGTACATATGAAGTTAGCTTTTTTTAACATTTCCACTCACCTCTCCATATAGAATGATTCCAGTTTAGTAAAATCCTTCCCAAAACCCATCTTTTCCATAAACTTCCGCACATTGGGATTGGACTGCCTGTTTGAGAGAATAACACTGCTGTCTTAGAAATAAAAACACCACCATTCTTGCTAATGCAGTCGAGCTCAAATGAGGCCCTCAAAACAAGTGTCAAAAAAGCTTACCAGCAGGCAAAACTGACCTCATCCCCTCCTAAATGAACATAAGAGTCAGGAAAGACAAACTTCACCTCTTTCAAGAGGCTTTCCATGAACTTATAAGTAGTGTCTACTGTTGGATCGACAGGTCCGAATGAACCAGACGGCACACTGCCCTTGTAACAGGGAGTCAAGAGACCTGGCTGTCCTGAGAACAAGAAACAATCATCATTATTCTTTAACATTAATGGGGGTTAGGGTTTTACAGTATAAAAACCATTACATCTACAGAATGAACCCATAATGATAAGAATACCAGCGTGTCTGTGTGTGTGTGTGTGTGTGTGTGTGTACCTTTCCCCCATGACTGAGTGTGTCCAGGAGAGTCAAACTCAGGAACGACTCGAATGCCTCTCATTCTAGCATGCTCAATCACCCTCATCACGTCTGACGGTGTGTAGATGTGAGTGAACGGATGAAAAGCTCCCTAGAAGAAAAAACACAATTGTCATGTTGTTATTAAAAAGTGAAAAAAAAAATTCAAAATTAAATTAAAACTAAAAATATATATATATAAAAAAGGCTTATTTGAAAAATTAAAAAAAATACTATAACAGTATATCGATAAAAATTATAATAAAATACAAGCTGCCTTGGGTGTAACGTTTATATATATACAGCATCTTTAATGGAACTACAATTCATATAAACAACACATGCATATAACGTTAATCATTCAGAAGAATAGAAGCAAAATTGCTGTGTATAAAATAAGGAGTTAGAAATGTAGCTGTTTTTGAGGTGATTTTACAGCATCTCTACCTTATTACTGAGGTCAGGAAAAGTGCGGCTCTGATACGGGAAGGAAGGATCATCCACAATGTGCCAGTGAAAGACATTCAATTTACTGTAGGCCATTGCATCCTTTGAAAAACAATATATATATTTCAATATTTCAAGGTTTTGGGTCAGTAAGATTAAAAAAAACAAAATTTATTAATACTTTTATTTAGCAATGAGGCATTAAATTGATCAAAAGTGACAGTAAATTAAAGGGACAGTTACATTTAATCCAAATGCTTTTCTTTTCTATTAATTAAAAGAAATCTAGAAAAAAAAAACATAATGGTTTCTAGAAACATTTTTAAATATATTCAAACAGAAAACTGTTAGGTTTAAATTGTAATTATATTTCACAATGTTACTGTATTTTTAAATGCAGCCTTGGTGAGCATACAAGACTTCTTTAAAATTATTACAATTAAAAAAAAAAAAATATATATATATATATATATATATATATATATATATATATATAAATATAATTAAAACAATTCTATATATATTTATATAATTTATAATGAACAGTAAATACATACCAGAGTCTTCAGAATAGCATGGAGAGGTAAATAATGCCTTGAAGTGTCCAGTAAAAGTCCTCTGAATGCAAAACGTGGGAAGTCTACAATCTCTGTCTTGTTGATAAAATACTGCATGGAAAGATTGAGTTAATTAACAGAGTATATGAACATACTGCTGCATTATTTATCACAAGCACATGACAAAATACTTTTCACACAATACTTACAGTGCCATAATCATCCTGGTACACAAGCTGACTGAAGGACTCCAGGCCTGATTTTCAGGTTTGATAGGTTGAAAAAGACACAACTATTAGGGTTAGTGGTTTAAATTCAAGCAAAGAATAAAAGAGACAATAAGTGTGAAGTCACACCTCTCAAAGCGCCCCATACAGACACTGATCTCAGTACAGCCTGGCCCTCTGACACACTCAGTGTATCTGCAACAAAAGTACATGAGTACAACATCATTAGAAAGTCTTAGCTTATTAGATATCGAAATACAGAAATGACACATTTTAAATGACTGGATTCAAAAGGCACTGAAGAACAGGAACTACTCCCCCTGCTGGATGTGGACAGTGTACAGTAATTACACCTTATAACTTAGTGGACTTTCTCTGACATGAATGGAGCAATTAAAAGGTCAAAGGTCACCAGGGGTTACTAAGATCGCATGATCAGGAGATACTCACAGCTCTCATCTGAATCTTCGTCAGGGTAGCCGTCACATCCTCTGGTTTTTACGCTCACCGATACGACAAAGGGTGAATGCTCCGACCACATGTACTGAAGCACATTTTCTGTTCAAATAAACATTAACATATCAACACAGATTGTTTTGTAGTGCAAATTTGTTTCATTTGATTATGAAGAGATATTAAGACGGCCATAATATTTTCAAGGAAAATTTTCTTTTACTGTATTTGCCATTTTTTAAATTTTTCCTGTTGTATTTTTCTCCTGGTTGAAAAATACGTATATATAAATAATATACATTTATAAATAAATTATTTTCTCTCAAAGAAGTATTTTGTTCCCCTGAGCTCTGTGTATCACTAAAGTTTTGCATTCTCTCTCTAAATATTTGCATTCTATTGCTAAAGAATTGTGTTTCCCGACAAACTTTGGGTTCTCTCGCTAAATATTTGCGTTCTATCCCTAAAGTTTTGTGTTCTCTCACTAAACATTTGTGTTTTATAGCAAAAGTTTCGTGTTCTGTTGCTAATCATTTGCGCTCTATCGCTAAAGTTTCACGTTCTCTCGCTAAACATTTGTGTTCTATCACTAAAGTTTTGTGCTTTCTCGCTAAACATTTGCGTTATATCGCTAAAGTTTTGTGTTCTCTCGCTAAACATTTGCGTTCTATCGCTAAAGTTTTGTGTTCTCTCGCTAAACATTTGTGTTCTATCGCTAAAGTTTCGGGTTCTCTCGCTAAACATTTGCGTTCTATCGCTAAAGTTTCGGGTTCTCTCGCTAAACATTTGTGTTCTATCGCTAAAGTTTCGGGTTCTCTCGCTAAACATTTGTGTTCTATCGCTAAAGTTTCAGGTTCTCTCGCTAAACATTTGTGTTCTATCGCTAAAGTTTCGGGTTCTCTCGCTAAACATTTGCGTTCTATCGCTAAACATTTGCGTTCTATGGCTAAAGTTTCGGGTTCTCTCGCTAAACATTTGTGTTCTATCGCTAAAGTTTCGGGTTCTCTCGCTAAACATTTGTGTTCTATCGATAAAGTTTCGGGTTCTCTCGCTAAAAATTTGTGTTCTATCGCTAAACATTTGTGTTCTATCGATAAAGTTTCGGGTTCTCTCGCTAAACATTTGTGTTCTATCGATAAAGTTTCGGGTTCTCTCGCTAAACATTTGTGTTCTATCGCTAAAGTTTCGGGTTCTCTCGCTAAACATTTGGGTTCTATCGCTAAAGTTTCGGGTTCTCTCGCTAAACATTTGTGTTCTATCGCTAAAGTTTCGGGTTCTCTCGCTAAACATTTGCGTTCTATCGCTAAAGTTTCGGGTTCTCTCGCTAAACATTTGTGTTCTATCGCTAAAGTTTCGGGTTCTCTCGCTAAACATTTGTGTTCTATCGATAAAGTTTCGGGTTCTCTCGCTAAACATTTGTGTTCTATCGCTAAACATTTGTGTTCTATCGCTAAAGTTTCGGGTTCTCTCGCTAAACATTTGTGTTCTCTTGCTAAACATTTGTGCTCTATAGCTAAAGTTTTGCGTTCTCTTACTAAACATTTGTGTTCTACCGCTAAAGTTTTGTGTTCTCTCGCTAATCATTTGCGTTCTATCGCTAAAGTTTTGTGTTCTCTCGCTAAACATTTGTGTTCTATCGCTAAAGTTTCGGGTTCTCTCGCTAAACATTTGCGCTCTATCGCTAAAGTTTTGTGTTCTCTCTGTAAACATTTGCGCTCTATCACTAAAGTTTTGTGTTTTCTCGCTAAACATCTGTGTTCTATCGCTAAAGTTTCGCGTTTTCTCGCTAAACATTTGCGTTCTATCGCTAAAGTTTTGTGTTCTCTAGCTAAACATTTGTTCTATTGCTAAAGTTTCATGTTCTCTCGCTAAACATTTGCATTCTATTGCTAAAGTATTGTTCCCCCAACAAACTTCGCGTTCTCTTGCTAAACATTTGTGTTCTATTGCTACATGATTTTATTCCTACAAGAAACTTTGCATTCCATCACTGAAATGTTGCATTCTCTTGCGATACATTTGTGATATTTCTCCAAAGTATTGCGTTCCCGCTAGAAACTCTCCATTTAATAAAGTTTAAAAACACATCTATAGATTCATTTTATTTTCATCTTATAACACGAAAAAATAAATAAATGATGACTTACAAGCTAAATAAAATAAGATAAATAAAAATAAAACGTTATAGGAAATATATAAAAACTTACTGGTCTAAAAAAATGTATTGGCTTTCCATTATACTTTTAAATGAAAAAGTAAACATTTGCAAACAGTATCAGTATACTGTAACAGCTCCAATTTAATGACATTTAACGACTGTTTTGGGTGATGTTTTTAACAAACTGCATTTATTAGTAATACATATTATTTAAAAACTTTATCATTTTGTATTGTCAAACAAGTTTTACGTTGCCGTCCTGTTTACTTGTTACACAGTACACACATCCATCCTCCTACACGGAAGTATCTGTTTGACTCGTTTGACTTGCTAAAGAATTGTGTTTCCCGACAAACTTTGGGTTCTCTCGCTAAATATTTGCGTTCTATCCCTAAAGTTTTGTGTTTTCTTGCTAAACATTTGCGTTCTATCCCTAAAGTTTTGTGTTCTCTCACTAAACATTTGTGTTTTATAGCAAAAGTTTTGTGTTCTGTCGCTAATCATTTGCGCTCTATCACTAAAGTTTCACGTTCTCTCGCTAAACATTTGTGTTCTATCACTAAAGTTTTGTGCTTTCTCGCTAAACATTTGCGTTATATCGCTAATGTTTTGTGTTCTCTCGCTAAACATTTGCGTTCTATCGCTAAAGTTTTGTGTTCTCTTGCTAAACATTTGTGTTCTATCGCTAAAGTTTCGGGTTCTCTCGCTAAACATTTGCGTTCTATCGCTAAAGTTTTGGGTTCTCTCGCTAAACATTTGTGTTCTATCGCTAAAGTTTCGGGTTCTCTCGCTAAACATTTGTGTTCTATCGCTAAAGTTTCGGGTTCTCTCGCTAAACATTTGGGTTCTATCGCTAAAGTTTCGGGTTCTCTCGCTAAACATTTGTGTTCTATCGCTAAAGTTTCGGGTTCTCTCGCTAAACATTTGCGTTCTATCGCTAAAGTTTTGTGTTCTCTCGCTAAACATTTGTTCTATTGCTAAAGTTTCATGTTCTCTCGCTAAACATTTGCATTCTATTGCTAAAGTATTGTTCCCCCAACAAACTTCGCGTTCTCTTGCTAAACATTTGTGTTCTATTGCTACATGATTTTATTCCTACAAGAAACTTTGCATTCCATCACTGAAATGTTGCATTCTCTTGCGATACATTTGTGATATTTCTCCAAAGTATTGCGTTCCCGCTAGAAACTCTCCATTTAATAAAGTTTAAAAACACATCTATAGATTCATTTTATTTTCATCTTATAACACGAAAAAATAAATAAATGATGACTTACAAGCTAAATAAAATAAGATAAATAAAAATAAAACGTTATAGGAAATATATAAAAACTTACTGGTCTAAAAAAATGTATTGGCTTTCCATTATACTTTTAAATGAAAAAGTAAACATTTGCAAACAGTATCAGTATACTGTAACAGCTCCAATTTAATGACATTTAACGACTGTTTTGGGTGATGTTTTTAACAAACTGCATTTATTAGTAATACATATTATTTAAAAACTTTATCATTTTGTATTGTCAAACAAGTTTTACGTTGCCGTCCTGTTTACTTGTTACACAGTACACACATCCATCCTCCTACACGGAAGTATCTGTTTGACTCATTCTCAGGCATAACCGACCTGGTCCTGTCGTGAAGTCAGGGAATATGATGGAGAAGTATCTTTTGAAAGCGGCATCCAGGACGGAGCATCCGGTCTGCGCAGCCGAGTCCCTCCCGTAAGTGAAGGAGAAGAGCCGTGGACTCAGGGGGTCTCTGTCCGGGGACTGATGGAGCTGCTGCGGCAGCGGCCAGACCCCATCTACCTGCTGCACCCACACAGCCACCACAGCCACTATTAAACACCACCGCACCTGACGAGACTGCGTGCCCGAGCGGGACATGTTACCGGACACCTCGCTCGTGTTTCACAGCGGACGAACTGCAGATACACAGCGAGAAAACATTAAAAAGCGCTGAGACTGTCAAAACACGAGTCATGTGACAGGACAGTGTTTTTGTTCACCTGATCTGAGGAGAGCTGGCTTCTCATTGGCTCAGCTTGAGTCACACGGTCTATTTCCGGGATGGTTTTCATGTTAAATAGGCTCATCAAAGGGAAAGTAAATTAAAGAGATTAATTTACCGATTCCGATTCCTTAAACTGTGAAACGCGAAAGGATTGTGAATAGCCTAATATTGTTTTATATTTTATTTTATCGCCCAGTCCTATACGTATGCAATATATTATTATTATTATTATTATTATTATTATTATTATTATTATTATTATTGTTATTAATATTATTATTAGTGGAAACAAGAAACAACCTGCGCACTTTACATTATAATATTAGCCTACTTCCATAATTTTTATTTATCACTGTGTTTATTTTTGTGTTGATCAAATATGTTATGACTTAAAAACTAAATTTAAGAGTCAGAAAAAGCCTCTAGAGGGCGTTATTATACAGCGAAACAAATTATTAAATAACTAGACTTAAACCAACTTTTCAGTAACGTTGGGAAAGGTACCCTAAACGATCATTATTTTGGTTAAACGTTTGACTAATAACATTAAATGACTCCGTATTAAAACGTTTTCCTGTATTGTGACCGAGGATAGGACAGTACATCTAATAAGATCACTTGAACGACTTCATCTGATTTCAAGTAACCACCATTGAAAACCCAAAACACTTAAGTGGATTAAATTACCATCAGTCATAACACCATTGTTCCTCGATCAAAAGCAAACATTATGTAATGGCTATTAAACAACCATCCCTGGATAATAATAAAGCATTATCCAGGGTAGAAGTCAAAGCCCATGTGGCCAACCTAAACAGACACAACCTGTGTAAACGAAAAATAAAGCTTTGTTTTAAGCTTTACAGGTAAGAAGCCTCTTAAAACCCAAGACTTTCTTTATTCTGTAGCTGATAGTAATGTATCTAGTTGTTTGAGCTGACCAAGGCTTCTCAGTTAGATGTGTATAATCACTCTCACACCCCCTTTCCAATCTGGAAACCCCTCCCTGTGTGTAACCTTTGAATTTGATGTCACAATCAGCATCTACTCCCTCTTTCAGTTCTTTGAATGTCACTGGCAGAAATGCCAAATGCTGTACTGTACGTGACAATGACAAAATATGACTCATACAAACGCTCAAATGAGATTTCATCACTGTGATTAACATGCTTATAATTTTCCATGGCACTCAATTTCACAACGAGGAGTGGCAAGACCTTATTAACGTTTAAGCAATTTCTTAATTGATCAATATCATTTAAAGATAAATATGTATTTTAATTACGATTTTGCCTTAACATTTAGAATTATTATTATTATTATGTGATGGGTTTTGCAAGGTCCTTTCATTGTATTTGTTGTGTTTTGTTGGCGTTTTAACAGAACCACACCCAGTGAAACCCGTGGAAACAGCATGCAAACTGCTTTAAGTTCTGGTAAATACACAAACACACTCAGAACATACTGTAAAAACAGTTATTGAGAATTAATCACAGCTTAAATCTACATAAAACGCCCCAGGCTAGGTGTGAGTTCATCATTATTGTTAATTAATAATAATAATAATAAAAGAGGTTATGTGAGTATTAGGAAGTTTCGTTTGTCCACTCAGTGTTTTTGTTGTTTGGACTTGGAGTTGGTGACACAACTGGACTTGCCAGTATTTCCAAATTATTACATTCTGAACTACTGCTTTTCATAATTGTTGCAAAATTTAGCTTAATTCTATATTCCCTTTTAATTACTCATTATAAACTGTTTTACAGTTTCTGTCTTCACTGCACCTTGTTAACCACATGTCTCATATCACTCAGGATCATAAAATGGTTATCTTGGTCTGGATCTCTGGCCCATTAGTTTAATGTTGTGTCTTGATAGACACTGCTATACAATCTCTTCTCAAAGCCTTCGGTAAAAAATAATACTTGGTCACAACTGAAAAATTAAATGTGTTTTATCAGACATTTCATTTAATAACGTGTACGTTAATCATAATTGCACATGTGCATATTGTAATCATAATAACTGCACATAAAGTCCATGTGCATGTATTTTGATTTATTATTCAAATGTATTTTTATTTTTGATGCTTGCATTGTTCTTGATTTATTTAACACAAAACTTTCAAAGAGAGTTCACATTAAATTGTCTAATGTCGAATTAATTTTTGTAACCACAATAATCATGTGCCATAACTAGGGTGGTGAAGGAATTCTGTGGTTACTGTTCTGTAATATAGTTCTGAAGAAACTAATCATGGCATTAGTCATAACCCCGAAAAAAAAAATTAAGATTAATCTAATATCATCCGCAAAAACATTAAGAAAATAAAAAGCAAAACAAAACAGACAACCAGAAACACAAAAACAATAAATAAATAAAACATCTTAAAAAAAAAACTAAACTGACAAAAATACAACACAAAAACTAGTAAAACAAAAAAGCTAAACAGAACACAACCATAAACAAAACACACAAAATGATAAACAAAATAACAAAAAAACAGCACCAAACACAAAAGTAAACAAAACATACAAGTCGAAAAACAAGCAAAAGCACAACACAAAACAACAAATAAAAACTAAACAAAAAAACGAAACAAAAAATGTAAAACCTAACAAGAAAAAATAAACTAAAAACAAAAGATAAACAAAACAGTGCTAAACAAAAAACAAACATTAAAACACACACAAAAGCAAAACAACAAAATAATACATGATCTCACAAAAAAATCTATCAAAAACACAAACCTGCAACACATATCAAAACAAAACAAAAAAGCAAATAACTAAATCAATTTAAATGAAATACATTTTGAGGTAAATGATATTGAAATGATTTTTCAAGGCCATGCCATTTCTTTGTAATTGTTCCTACATTTTTTAGCAGTTTCTGAGTGAAAATGGTTTCCACGCCATTTTTTCCCCCAGTGTGCAAAGACATGTATACCATAACTAATTACTTCTTTTATAATGGCAGATTGTCAATTTGTTCAGCCATACATAAGTAGTTGACGATTTTCAGACAGTGTCTTTATGCTTTGTATTTGTGACAGTAGTTTATATTAGCATACTGGATCTACAGCACATTTCACAGGGCATTCTGGTCTATTCGTATCTGAAGAAAGAAGAGTTGCCACACACCACGTTTAAGGTGGTACTGTACGTTGAAAATGCTTTCTCATAGGGAAGGGCAAGTGATTCTGCTTTCGACTGAAAGCGAATCCATGCCCTGGCCTCAGGAAATCTCTATTAAATATGTGACTTTCTTTCTCAAAGTGACTCACGTATAAGTTCAGGACTTACCATCTACTGTAATCTGCAGCGGATGCCACCCGAGCTCCTGATGCTGTGACAAACATGATTTAAATAACAGCAGTGGACGATTTCAATTGAAATATTTCACTCTGTGCTCCAATTAACTAATGGCAATGATTACACTATAACACATTCAAATAAAATGGGAAACTTTGCATGTTGACTTAACAAAACCATGCCTAAAAAGATTAAAGTTCACCAGCCGAAGGTTAGTTTGACATTGTATAAAGTCATATAATGTTTTATAGGACGCTCTACCCTTCAAATGCTTTAGGGTCCGTAGATTAATCTGGCTGGTCAGTGCACGTAATAGTATTTGTGGGGGTTGTAGGTTTGTCCAGCCCTGCTCGCACCCTGCGATCCTCCTGACGTCTGCATCACACCTCCACCTGCAGACTCGCCCATTGTGTCTCTCTCTTTCTCTCTGCTGTAACCGTCTGACACATTATCACACACACCTTCTTAATTCAGGGGCTTGGTAACCAGAAAGGGATCCAGCAATGCACACACATGTATCTTCTTTAATGTGATGAAGGGCGTTGTCACTGCAGATTCTATAACTTCTTGCCTCTCTCTGACACCTGTCAGATTTCCACAAGCAATCTGCGAGACGGCACGCTCAATAGATTTTCTCAGCTCTGGAATTAAACGCTAAATCCTGATAGGCCTACAGGTGAGTAAAGACACAGCCAAACACTTTCTATTTGTTTTCATCTCAGAATAAATTAACACTGTTGATGGCATATGAACAATGCATGATTCAGTTTGGTCAGTGAGCATGCAAATGTTGTCTGAACAGAAATCAGTATCAGTCACAGTGACTCAGTGCTGAGTGAGCGAGTTTGATAACTAACTTTCTGAGAAAGATGCTGATTTGGGTTTTTTTGTGTGCATGTGACAGCTGAGATCCTTAATTTAGCATATTTTATAAATGATGACACCTAATAATTATAAGAAATAAAATGAACACAATTCGGGGTTTTAAATAAATAGATTATTTACAAGCAAATTTTTTGTATTAACAAACAGTTGTGAGTGGATAGATGAATTACACTTAATTAAAAATGATCACAATTTATTAAGTTTATTGGCTATTTGAAATCTAGTAACAAATCTGAGTTTATTTGGCACTGGTAACATACAGCTGGAAAGTATCGTAATATTAGTTTTTGTGTCTTATAGAAAGCAAGCCATGCATGAGTTTTTAGAAAAAGGTGAAACTTGATACAGCATGATCTTGCACGGTTCTAACGTTGCTAGGCGACGCTAAGATACAATAACAACACGCTGTTTAAACGAGACACACGTCACCTACATGTCAGAGCACATTCCCGCCGAAACGATGACAAGATGTCTACAATAATGAAAGCATTTTGTGTGACTTATTCAAAAGTATATTGTTTATTCACGATAAAAGTGATACTTTTTTAAGTTTTTTTTTTTTTTGGTTTTCAAAATCCACACTGTAAATAATGTTTGTCATGTCCTAAAATTTTTCAGCCTATTCAAATACTTTCATTAATTAAACTTATGTCATTTAAAAACATGTTTCTTTTTCTTGATATACTGTATAATAAATAATGGTAATACTTCATTTTAAGGTGTCCTTGTTTCACGCTACATGTAGCCTATTTACTACCATAACATTAACAATAAATTAATCCTAACCTAGGTTTATAGTTAAATAATATTTCTCAATACTTAGATTTGCAACTATATGGTAACAAGGACACTTTAAAATAAAGTGTAACCTCAGCAATTTGTTGTAAATCCCATTACGTTGTTACACTTTATTTTACAGTGAATTTTTACACTTAAGGACTGAGTAATAACAACTTGCAGCAGGGTTATGGTTAGAATTGGAGTTTACTGCACGTAATTCTGCATAATTTATTGTTATGACTATAGTAAGTACATGTAACACGTCT
Organism: Carassius gibelio; assembly: GCF_023724105.1. Lineage (NCBI taxonomy): Eukaryota > Metazoa > Chordata > Actinopteri > Cypriniformes > Cyprinidae > Carassius > Carassius gibelio. The sequence goes on from NC_068420.1 coordinate 16,943,740, forward strand.
AACGAACACTAAAATAAAGTGTTACCAAAAAGTCTACACTCTGTGTTGCCATTTAGGAACCATTTTTTGGTTGCCCAAAGAACCTTTCAGCGAACAGTTCCTAAAATAACCATTTTGAAGAACATTTGAAAACTATAAAGAACGTTTTCTGCTTTTGAAAAATGCCATCGATGTTCAAGGTTCCAATAATAATAGTTAAGTCCAGAAACATCACAGAAACAGACACAGTCTTTTGGCGGGAAATAGAAAAACATGTAAAGTGGACATAATTTTCTATTTATTAACTCAAAACGCAATTACATAGAACAAACAATCATGAAAAAGACCCTGCTTCGTGCCTTCTTGAGTTTACCTGGATCAGGTAACTGATGACTCACATCGAAGCCCCGCCCAGTTTACCTCCCACCTGCGAAAAAGCCGAGGGGTTCTGAGCAGCCGTCAGTACTTCAGCATCAGCGCAGAGCAACACAAGCTGACTAACTGAAGACGACTTTATTGACTCGCACCGTGGGGATCTACTTTCCCGCTCTCTGGAGGAACTTTAACTCTTTAATCTCGGTGGTTCAATCGTCGCTTCGCCATGAGTGTCAGTATGACCTCGGAGAACGTGTTTCACTCGGCGCTGCAGCCCAACACGTCCGTCAGCACTTATGCGGTTCCCTCCGAGACCGAGCTCGCGCACGGCGGGACCTACGCCAAGGAGGAGGCGAGGTTCAAGCGCGTGCACCAGCAGGTGACTTTGAGACTGGCGGAGAAATCCACGCTCCCGCGCCAGAACGGCTCGTCGGCACAACACGCAGCCTCAGGTGTGTGTGTGTGTGTGTGTTTGTGTGTGTGTGTGTCACTGTTCGCTCGGATCTCATTGTAATACATCTACAATAACACAACAGCTTTGAATTATTAATCTACTCATCATCTGCCAGGTTGACTTTTGTGAACGTCATTATTTGTTAGATATCAATAGAAGAAGCATTATTATTTAGTTCACACGCACAGGTTAGTACTGTACTGGTTCAGGCAAGTATGCAAAACAACATAGTTATCAGAAACAAACTGCCAGGAGCAAAATTGTGGTCAAATGGTTTCTGTTATTTGGATATACAGTAAGACTAAATATCCCACGTCAATGGTAGATAATGTATCTTTTTTATTTTATTATTTTTTATTTTTTTTTAAAATGTGACTTGATGTGACTTGACCTAAACTAGTTTGCATTTACCTTTGTTTTTTTAACAAAACTTTAGCAGTGGTGATTTAAATGAAGAATTACAATCGGATATGAATGTTTTTTTCTGTATCATTTATGATATATATTATGTGGCAGTGGCACAGTGCGACTTCTGGTTTGTGGTTTGTGTTAATAATTCACAGGAGTGAGTTGAGCAAGGTTCAGGTGTAATCTCAGTTCCTGTTACATGACTGAGTGAGAGTGAAAGTTTCAAAGCTCTGCTTAGAAAAACCCAACCCACTCGAGACAAAAAAAAGTGCTTAGCATTGCACAAAAGAAAGGGAATTTGGATCTGTCAATCATAATGGCTTAAATATCAATTGGTGTGACAGAAAAGCTGAAGAATGTAACCTCTAACTCAAACTACTTGTTTTAATCCTCAGAATTATAGCCAGGAGATACTCAAAGTTTAGTTTTTAAAGACAAAAGAAACTTGCACTACTGTACTACTGTAAAGCACATTAGAACACATTAGTGTGCTCTTGAAATTACTTAAATCCTCAAAGTGTTCAAGAATTTGTGGTTACTGTGAGCGATTAAGGCCAGAAGTGATCGAATTCCTGGCTTTATGAGGGTCTACCATTACTGTTTCCAGGGTTTTAACCTCTGGTGCTTATAGCGGATACGTTAACCGGACCCCAGTTTATGAGGTTTACCTGTGTTTGACAAGTTAGAAAATCCCTGTGTTTCCCTGTTATAAGCTCGCTTTCAGGATTCAATATCGTGTCTTGAAAGTGTTTGTAAGTCTGAAAATTAGATTTGACATTAAAATACCAAGCATTAGTTAGGAGCTTGATAGAGATGTATGCCAAAAGGATTGTTTTAAAACAAAACTTCATTTGAACACTTAAAGTGTTAGTCCTGACTTAGTGATTGCTTGTGTTTAATTCCACTAGTTTGAAGCAATGCACTAGGACAGGGTGAGGCAGGGTGTGTGTTTTTTTGGGTAGGGACTTTGGGAGTGTCTCAGTCATCAGACCGGTTCTGTCTTTTCTGCTGGCTGTTGTCTTCAACTCACTCCACACTTATTCACTTATGAAACGCTTATACCACTCCCTTATTCATACACACACACACACACACACAAATACACACACACATACACTAATGTGCGTGTACTTGCATGCCCGTAGATACATAAATAAGCCCTTGATGAAACAAACCTGGATGCCTTAGCCCCAAGTCTGCTTCTAATCCAGAAAAAAAAAAAACCTTGTAAACCTGTGGTAAACTTGCACTGCGGTAATTCATGTAACTCTAGTAGTTCGCTTTATACTTGCAGTGTCATCAAAGACACATGCCGAGCATACTGGCTTAGCTGTTAAGTTACAGACTTGACGACTTTACGGAGCAGTAAATCTTCGGCTTTACATCTGAACACCTGTAACTTATTTCCCACAATGCAGGCACTCTGTAATGCCATCCATTCAGCAACTAGATTACATTCAAATAAGACACAGAAACTTGCATACAAATGTGTCATAAACCTGACTACAAGGAACCAAAATAACTTGCATGTACAGTAAGTTCACAAAGTAGAGAAATCTATGTACAAGCCTAAGTGTCACAAACATGAAACAATTCAAAGTTGTTTAATTAATTTGAGCAGACATGCATGTTTACATCAAAACATACATACAAAGCTATAATAAACATGATTAAAGTGAAATTTAATGTGACATTTAATGTGTTTTTAATGTTTAAAGCAAGAAACATGCATTTTTGTAGAGAGGTTTTATAAACATACCTAAAGGGAAACAAAACAACACATTTGTTTAGTGGTTCAGAAAACAAACATGGACCTTTACATAAAAAAAATGTTTCACATAAAGCTGTAGTAAACATGATTAAAGTGAAACAAAATAAAACATTTTTTTGTTTAATTGTTCCACCAAAGAACTAAAGTGGAACAAAACAGGATATTTAATGTTTTTTTTTAATGTTAAATTGTTCAATAAAAGAACAAACACGCATGCCTGTGTACAAACTTGTGTAAAAAGGTATCATAAACATGGTTATACAACAAAGTTATTTGTTTAATTACTGCATAGTTTGTATGTTTAGAACACTCAGCGCTTACAATAGGTTTTCAAATTACTGAGTTGTGTAGGTAGTTAATAATTTTGTGTTTTAAAACAAATGCAATTTATTGGTTTAAACCAGATTTCTATTTTCTTTTAGTTCTTTACTGTTAACTGATTGGTTATATATCTTTTGAAGAAAATGTTTTATATATTTTATATTTTTTATATATTTTATATTTTAAATATTTTAACTGATGGAAAACAGTGCAAGATCAAAGGCCATATTTTTACAATGAGAATCTTTGATTTAATGTTAGCTGGTTGTAGTCACTAGTTCAGATCATTCACTGAGTTGACATCATGAGTTTTGTTTTTCTGACTAAAATACATTGTTGCTGAGCTCTTAGTCAGTTGTGAGTAACGTGTTGAATGTGATGGCACATCGAGAAAGTTCACTGGGAGGGTTACTCAGGCCGTAAAAACTAGTCCATGTTATTTCTCATTCATTTTCACTGGTTTTCAAGATTATATGTGCATTTATATTAATTCTCTGCATTTAATGTATCTTCTCTTAGAGTCTGGGAATTACTCAACGATGACAAAATATTCAACAACGAGCCAGAATTTCACTCCAAATTTCAGCTCTAAATCCTTTGTTTATTCCTCCGGCAGACCAATGACGGTAGGAGTCTTTCGATTTCTTCATAAATATTTTACAGTAGTTTACATGTTTGAAACACATAGCACTTATTGAGACAAGTTGAGGAAGTCTTGTTTGTACTTGTGTGTGTGTGTGTGGCTTTATGGACATCCATCTTGTCTTGTCCAAATATTGAAAATGAGTAATGGGGATTGTGTTAGTTAGATGTGAAATTTCACAGGTAAGTTCTAACCAACAGCCACTTATGAAAGATCACAAGTTTAGAAATGTCTAAGCATTAAGCACTTCCAGATAGGGTGTATACCTGTTGATACCATGTCAAAAGTAGAGTTGCATTGATTAATTCATTGACACATGCAATTTGATAAAAAATGTTAATCAATCGATAGCTATTGTTGATAGGGTTCTACATATTCAATTTCTCTTTTCTTCTATATATATTTAGTGTCTCTTTTCTTCAATGTCTCTTTTCATCTAGACCCCGCGTCCATCCCAGTACTCTAGTGGTTACTCATCCCGCTCTGCCATTGATTTCGCCCCAAGAACCAAAATGAGTTACACAGGAGGTGGTGGTGGTGGTGGAGGCGGGGCGTATTACCAAGAAGATTTAGGTTACCAGGGTGGTGGTTTCCAGGGTGGTGGTTACCAAAGTGGTGCTTACCAAAGTGGTGGCTACCAAAGTGGTGGCTACCAATGTGGTGTGGGCCAAGTGCAACAGCAGCAGGTCAACGCAATGACTCGATCCTTCAGCCGAATGGGGGGCGACCAGGACACCCAGTCCGTGCACTCCATGCGTGTGGCATCCATACCACGCCACGTGGCTTCCTCATGGGCGGCGCAGGATGACAGCGACGGCAGCCTGGTTTCAGAACGAGATGCCACTTACATACAACAGGCCTCCATGCAGAACATGAGCAACGGTTACGTCGCCAACACCTACCCACGTCAGTCCGTGTATTCGACCTCTAGGGTGAACGGATTCGAGAGCGGACAGCAGCAGGTCAGTTCTATGACGCTGCCGGCCATGAAACGCTCCCTCAGTGGGACGCTGGCCACTGGCGGCGGAGGAGGTGGCATGGAGCAGGAGGTCTACGTTAAGTCTACATCCTTTAAAGGCCCCGCCCACCGCACCATCAGCCGAATCAACAACCGGCAAACGAGTCGCGGGGCCAGCATATCATCAGGCATGTATGGAAGTGCTGGATTCAGTGGCTCCCAGGGCAACCTGGCCATGATGCAGCAGGGACGGCTGTCACGCGCTGGATCTGTCAGGAGCATGCATAGCGTCGGGAGAGGCAAGGATGTGTTTGACGGCATGGATATGGCAGGCAGCATGGGCAACCTGAGCGGGTAAGAACACATGTGCTTTCGGTGTTTCAAAATACTGAGCGAAATGCATCCCAAATGAGCCAAGGCCAGGAAGACAGTAGGGCTGTCACGATAAATCGTTGCATCGCGTTTCATGGATCAATTAGGAATGCATCGCGATTCTCTCTGGAATCAATTCTGAGCTTAGTTTTTAACAGCAGATGGCGCTCTAATTTAGTTTTTAACTGCACACTCAAATGCTTATGAAGAAGGGTGCTGAATAGCGACATGTTCGGCTCAGAATACTTTAGTTACTTGAGATTAATGTGAACACAGCTCACTGTAAACACCCTTGTAATTTGCTTCTAATCTAATGAACTGTATGAATTATTATTTTAGGCTCAGGTGTATGTAAGTAACAGGAAGCAAGCAGAGTACAGCTGTTTCTAAAGCATGCAGTGCCATCTGTTGTGAATAACGAAGCTCATAATCGATTTGAGAGAGAATCGCGATGCATTCTGAAAACATCAGAATCGGCACAGAATCATTTCTGGATTCGCGATGCATCGATTTATTTCACCAGCACTAGAAGAGAGTATGGAAATAGCGGCAGATCTTCTATTGTGCATTGTGATCGTAAAAATTAAAAGAGTAGGGTGTAGACTTGGTTCTGTCCATCAACTGTTGATTGGATGGAAATAGATCTGAAGCCGATTGTAAGAATGGGGTGGAATTTATGTGGACAAACTAATTGGAAAAATCCAGCATGTGTCACCAATTTAATTTAAAATGACAATATTTAAGAAATTGAACATTTGCACAGATGAATTGGTCACTATAAAATTAAAACATTTAGAAAATAGATTAATTTGCATTTCATGGCTTCTTTAAGGGTGTTGTTGAACATAGCAGAAACTTGTTTAACTTGAGAGAGAAACTTGCCAAATTAAATTTGAAATGTTGTACTGAAGCGCAGTCACATGTGCTTTTATATTGGCTATTGTACAGTGCTGTTGATTGTGATTCATCCAATCATAATTCAGCATGGGTTTTATTGTTTGGAGTTTTTTTGTTCCACTCTTGTGTTACATATGGTTCATGAAGTTGTATTTTTCTTTTGTGCTCAACCCGACTTTCATTAAATTCTTATGAGCAATCTTATCTTTTGGTTTGCGCCCATCAAGTTAATGATTATTAAGTGAGGAAACAAGTAAGATAGTGAACAAAAATAAGATTTTGTTCACTTTGCAGTGACTGCTAACTAAGGATGTCTGGTGTCAAAACATCTTGTTTGAATGACTTAAGATGTGCACAAAAGTAGCATGCTATCACCATTAGCATAAAACACCACTCAAACATAGGCCTAATTGCTTGAAATGCACAAATAACATGTTCCACCACAAATTACATGTTTCTAAGCAAACGCTTCCTTATTACTGTCGGTCAAAAATTCCCTGAATTATGTACCGTAGCTATTTGAGGCGTACTATGTTTTACCACAAACACTGCATGTTACTGATTGCAAATAATTCTGTTAGCTGTTTTCATAAAAAAGCTTAGTTTGGTGTGTAAGTTTGGATAACAGTGAGGGCAGGACTGACCTTTGAAGCATAAAATTATTCATACTGTGTTTAACAGCCTGTCAGTACACCCATACTTAGCTTATCTGTGCACTATGTGTGTGTGTGTGCACACTTGTGTATTGTTTGATGTTGCCCAGTCCTGCCTATATGTGTGTTAAAAGTGAAGAGCGAGTCTGTTGCACAGGCACACCCAAACCAGTCCGGCCACCTCACACTTCACACGCCCTGGGAAAGAAACACACACTTCCTAGCACTCCAGCGACAGGCACCAGCACACACAAACACACATGAAGGAATGTCCCGTTGAGCAAAAAGACTCCTACAATGAATTAGTACTAGTTAAGAAATTGAGATAAGATGATATATGAATTATTTGACAAAGAAGCAGCCCTTTTTTAAGCTCCACTTTAGGTTTAGCAACAGCTCAAGACACGAATAGGTTCACAATTAATTCCAGTAAAGTTTGATGTTAGCATGCTACTAAGCTAATTATTCATACTTTCTTCCATAGACTTAACAGTTTGGACATGCCGACTGCCATTACCTATCTTGACGATCCCGATCCAAATCTTCAGATGTTGGGGGCTGCCTACATTCAGCATGAGTGTTACCATAACAATGATGCAAAGAAACTGGTTTGTACTCGCTACACGTGCAAAGAAAAGTGAAATGTTTAAACGTGTGTTTTGGATATAAGTAGAAGTCCTCTTTCTTTCAGGTGAACCAGCTGAAGGGCATTCCCCTCCTGGTCGACCTGTTCACCAGCGAGAGTGAAGAGGTGCAGCGCTACGCCACTGGCGCCACCAGAAACCTCATCTATGAGAACATGGACAACAAAGTGGCCCTTATTGAATCCGGCGGGATCCCCAAACTCATAGGCGCCCTTAAAGAACAAGACGACGAACTCCGCAAGAACATCACAGGTGGGGCTCTTCAGACACGCTGTTCTGGTTAACTTTACTCACCATTGGGTTACACGCGAAAGGCCGAAAGATTTCCCTTTGATTTTACAGGGGGTGCAAGTTTATTACTTTTAAACCAAGCTCCTTACGGTTGGTCAACGTGGTGAATCAGTGTAAAAACATTGCGAAATCTGCGTAGGGAAATGTTTTTCCTACCATGAAATTGCTGTGGAGTTTGAAGTTTGCATGTAGCTAGGCTAATGATTTGGGTCGCAGATTTACTAAACGGAGAAAGTTAACGTGAGACCGCAGAAGTACTGATGGGAGTGGAAAGTTATGCGGTTGATCTACTGACAATGCACGTATTAAAGAACACAGATGCAACAAAATTGATCAAATAGCAAACATAATTGGGTGTGTGAAATCTACTAACAACACAGGCACAAAATGGGTTTAGACATGCTTTTTTTTGGGGCGTATAATTACTAATTTTCCACTGTGTGTCTTTAGTAAATCCTTACAGTAGTTTTTAACGCCTAAACTGGATTTGTGTTGATGTAACCTGTTTATAAATCTGGCCCTTATTGTTCTAATTAGAATAAAAATATAACACAAAAATATTCTATGAAACATTTCATTTGAATTATCTTAAATACTGTTTTTATCGATACTTTGCTGTACAGAATGATATTTATGCAAATTTTCAGAAAAAATACACATCTTCCAATGCGTACTGGGATACAGAGATACAGTTGATGTTGTTTTTCGTTTTTATTCAGTTCAACAGTATAACGTGTAGAAAATATAGAACATTTTTTAATTCATGCTAATGAGCTCCAGTGCCCATGTACACTCTTGAAAATAAAGGTGTTTCATGATGCCAGAGAAAAACCTTTTTTCCCTGAATGATTCCAAAAAAGAACCTTTAACATCTGAAGAACATTTCTGTTCCACAAAAGGAACTTCGTGGTGAAAGAAGGTTCTTCAGATTACAAAAGGGTAAGAAAGAGATTGGTTCTTTGACTGAACGGTTCTTTGTGGAACCAGAAATGGTTCTTCTGTGGCATTGCTGTGAAGAAGTGAGTGTAGACCATTAAATGACTCAGGATATGACGTACGAAGAGCTTTTCATCATCGGACTATATGTGTGCATGTGGATCTGCATGTGTTGTACGCAGGGCGTTGCCTGATCTCTCAGTATTGCATCAAACTATTTAATTATTGCTCGACGTTGTCTTGACATGTGCAGTGGAATGAGCGGACTCCTGTAGCGAAGGTTGGTGTGTCAGGTTTATGCCGGTCTAGCGGCTGTGCGTGTCTGGATATGCAGGAGCTCCAATAAACCAAATAAATCTACCAATACCAATCCCACCACTAAAAATTGCGGCATTTAAGAAGATGACATCATAACAAAAGCAAAGGAAGTTGTAAATCTTTTGCACGGAAGTTCGATTTGTGAAATTGGTTGAAAGGCTACAGATTTTTTTTTTCCCACTTTGTTTTTTCCTTTATCTTTATTCAAATTCTTATCTATTTCCCACGACACATTCCCATGCTCTTTTCCTCATTCTCTTGATCTCTCTCTCCCTTTGCTCGAATTCCCTGTAGGTATTCTGTGGAATCTGTCTTCTAAGGATAACCTGAAACAAAGGCTGGCACAAGAAACTCTTCCCGAATTGACAGAGAAGATTCTGATTCCCCTCTCTGGCACCGGGGAAGACGACATCATTGAGCTGAACCCCTCCGAGTCCGACATCTTCTTCAACACCACCGGCTGTCTCAGGTACACACACACACACACACACACACACACACACACACACAAAGTCTATTTTTAGGAATGTTATTTTTGGAAAAATTATAGAAAATTAAGCACCTTTTTAGGACTGTCATTTTTAGAAAATTATAAAAAATATATTAATGCTGTTTTTAGGAGGGTTTTTAGGGGGAAAAAATTATATAAAAAATGTATTTTAGGACTTTTAGTTTTAAAAAATAATATAAAAATACATCTATTTTTAGGACAGTTGTTTTTAGAAAAACAAAAAATATTATATTTTTAGGGATGCTATTTCTTTAGAAAATTAAGCCTGTGTTAGGACTGTTATTAGAAAATTATGGAAAATGAATTATATTTTTAAGACATATTTTAAGACATAATTTTTTTTATTATTTTTCATAATTCTTTAAGACATATATTTTTGAAAATTATATAAAAATTATTATATTTTAGGACTAATATTTTTGTTAATTATAGAAAGAAAATCAATTTTTAGGCCTATTAGTTTTAGAAAATTATACAAATTGTTTTAGATTTTTAGGACATTTTCTTGAGAATTATGCATATTTTATAACTGTTAGTTTTGGAAAAAGTATAAAAATTATTTTTATTTTGTAGTTGTTAAAAATGATAGAAAATTTATTATATTTATATGATTATTTATTAGGCCTTAATTCATTGTGACTTTATTTTTGAAAATACATTATTTAATGAAAATTTGTTAAAGATTAAATAAAATGTACAGCAATTATATTTAGACAATCAGTGTATCTTAACAATTATTATTTTTTTAAGTTAATATATATATTTTTTTTATTTAAATGTACATATTATATACACGTTTTTTCTCTGGTAAAACCAGGTCTTTGTGAGATTCAACCTTTGATATATCTTTCTGTTTTCTTGTACAGGAACTTGAGCTCGGTGAACGAGAAGACCAGAGAGAAGATGAGAGGGACCAATGGCCTTATAAATGCTCTGGTTGGCTATATTCAGAAATGCTTGCTGGACAAGAAAATGGAGGAGAAGGTAATTGTGTAACACCCTCTTTTTTATATTCTGCTTCTGTTGTTGCCTCCGCCTGCGAGGTGTGTGTTCACATGGCCATTCATGAGTGTGTTCCTCTCTCAGGGTGTGGAGAATGCAGTGTGTGTGTTGAGGAATCTGTCCTTTCAGCTGTACAATGAGATGCCCCCTTCAGCACTTCTGCGGCTGGAGGGTCCGAATCGAGCTCAGAGCTCCTCAAAAGCAGAAGCTATCGGCTGCTTCACCCCTAATAGCAAGAAGGCCAAAGACGTAAGAAGCTGCATTCAAATTCATATTTCACTTCTTATTCTCAAACTTCAGCTTCATCTCATGTTGTGTCGTTTCTTCCAGAGACAAAATCAGGACCTCACCACATTTACAGAAGTGTCACGGGAGCCCAAAGACATCGAGTGGCTCTGGCACCCTAAGATAGTGGACGTGTATAACCAGGTGCTGCAGAAGTGCGAGATCAACTCCACAACGCGAGAGGCCGCGGCCGGAGCCCTGCAGAACATCACAGCTGGAGAGAAGCGGGTAAGAGTTTCCCCTGCAATCACACAACTGCAGCTAGTTACAAAGCAGTTATTTTAACAAAACTTCTCTTATGTTTCAGTGGCCGTCCATCTTGAGTCGTGTGGCGCTGGAGCAGAATAGGATGTTGCCTGTCATTCTGGATCTCTTGAGGACCAACAACGATCTCGAGCTGCGTTCTCTCACTGGCTTCCTCAGAAACCTGACCCGTCACGCCAAGGACAAGAATGACATGGGTGAGGCTTCCTTCCTCAGCTACACAACTTCAGTCCATCTCATCTCTGTGGCCATAGAGGAGCTCATTGTACTGTGTCTTTTGTTTTAGCCACAAAGGTGGTAAATCCCTTGCTTTCCAAACTCCCCGTCGATGGGCGGCAGAAGGAGCCGTCCAGTGATGTGGTGGTGAACATCTGTGGAGCCCTCAACAACCTGGTGACCAGCAGCATGGTGGCTGCACGAGACATCACCTTCTTCGACGGTCTGTCCAAGCTGGTGGGCATCAAGACTTCTCATGACAGCAGGTAAAACTAAAAGACATCCAAATTTACTACAAAAATGAATAGAATATTATATTGCTTCCAAACTAACATTGCAATTTCAATTTTACATTTTAGCTCTGCTAAACTGAAAGCTGCTAAAGCAGCGGCAACAGTGCTGAGCAACATGTTCCAGTATAAGAAACTACACAAAGATTACAGAAGCGTAAGTATTAGGACCATGTTAATTATGTGTGTGTGTGTGTGTTCAATAGTATGGGTAATTGAATCAAGGGTTGTCCAGTCTGCATAACAACTGGAACTGAAAACTAGCCCATTCGCAGCCAAAACTGGCCCAATCACAGCCACAATTAGCCTAGTTGCAGCCAAAACTGGCTCAATTGCACCCAAAACTAGCCCAATCGCAGCCAAAACTGGCCCAATCACAGCCACAATTAGCCTAGTTGCAGCCAAAGCTGGCTCAATTGCAACCAAAACTAGCCCAATCGCAGCCAAAACTGGCCCAACTGCGGCCAAAACTAGCCCAATCGCAGCCAAAACTAGCCCAATCACAGCCAAAACTTGCCAAATCCCAGCCAAAATTAGCCCAATCGCAGCCAAAAGTGGCCCAATCGCAGCCACAATTAGCCTAGTTGCAGCCAAAACTGGCTCAATCGCAGCCAAAACTAGCCCATTCACAGCCAAAACTGGCCCAATCACAGCCAAAACTAGCCCAACCGCAACCAAATCTAGCCCAATCACAGCCAAAACTTGCCAAATCACATCCAAAATTAGCCCAATCGCAGCCAAAACTAACCCAATCGCAGCCAAAACTAGCCCAATCGCAGCCAAAATTAGCCCAGTCGCAGCCAAAACTGGCCCAATCGCAGCCAAAGTTAGCCCAATCGCAGCCCAAGCTTTCCCGATCGCAACCAAAATTAACCCAATCCAGCCAAAACTGGCCCAATCCTATACCAAGGAGAAGGGGCTATAAAAATCCCTCCAAAATCATGTTCCTTGGGGTTCGCTTCAACCTGCAGACTAATTAAACTTCAGTACATAGCTGTTCCCACACAGTTTGTACTAACTCATTCACTTTTCTAAATGATCAAATTATCGATTACAAAAATAAGTGAAACTCACTGACTGGAGCCATATCTAGGGACCACTCTCGCAACCATACAGCAACTATACCTGATGTGACTCACTCACATTTACTTCATAAATCTTACAAATCTATATTTGTTACCATTTTGACTTTATTTTTATTCAGCTTAGAAAATAAAACCCTCAGAATGTGTCTCTTTGTGTTGTGTCTTTACAAACTAGTACAGCTGCACGTCACGATGACCGTCAGTCCGCTCTGCCCTCTAGACATTTTCCAGTTATTTGAAGACTGTTTAAAAGCCCATATAAACACACAAACACGCGAATGAATACGTATCACACTGGATAATCAGATGGGAACTAACACACTCATATTTGAGTTGCTTATTTTCAAAACACACAAACATACACAGCTAAAGCGTGTTGATATGGGAAGGAGAGGTTCAGCCACACCCAAAGATGTGGATTGCAGGTGATTTCCTCGTGAGCATGTCCTAACACACCATACAACGCCAGTGGGTGAAAAAAAGAAAAAGAAAAAACGTGTTCTGTCTTCTACTTCAAATCTGGGAGGCTAGCCAGTGTGCTACCTGGAACAACTATGTGCCTGTAAGATTAAAAGCGTCACTCACTCATGGTGTTGTTTTTGGTTTGTTGTTTTACAGAAAGGGTTCCTGAAAGAAGACTTTTCAGACCTGGGCTTCTGAATGGATTATAATGTCAAACAAGAAGATATTTAATAAGGACAATGGATAAAGAAAATATAACCGGATCACCAGCAAAATAAATATTCTGAAAAGTGGATAACACACACAAGACTTTATTGCTACTGTATAGGATGAACACTTCCTGTTTAGCCTAGTATTTTTTATATTTTTCCCCAAAAATCCTCAGGGATTTAATGCAATATGTCTTTTATTTATATACTGGCTGTAGCCTGTATATATATATATATTTTTTCTATTAATATACAGAAACACAGAATATCCATGATATAATAATTATATCTTGGGAATTTAATCCATCCTTTAAAAACAGTTTTTTTGTTGATATTTGTAGAAAAATATCTGTATTATGATGGTAGGGAAGACATTTTAGCTGGAACATTGGAAATGTGAGGGGATAGATGATATAAGGAGATTGTAATATGTTTTATAATACACAGAAATGCTGTAAACGTCTCTGGGGAGATTTGGGCTGTTAATCAGCCTTCTTGTCATAATAGAATTGCTTATTTCTTACTAGTCTGTTTTAAAATCTAGTGGGTTTTCTTCTCTCTTTTTTTGGTGTTTTGCTATGTACAGATAGTATGTGTCATTATTAAGTGTAAAAATATTAACTATAATGATATGAGGACACTTGGTGAAATACCATCTGAATGTTTGAATGGAAATGTTGCATTTAAACCCACTGTATGTTTTAACAAAGAAACATCAAGATATGCCAAATACATATGGATAATTTCTGTTCACTTATGAATTATTCTGTTTTTCATAATTGTGTATGGTGCAATATGTGCATTCATTTGATAGTAAGCAATTCTACTTACACGTAGTGTTCTTTTTTTTTATGTATAAACTTTTATTATGGATGTTGAATGTTTGGTTTAGGTTGGTATGCTTGCAGAAGATATTTAATCTGGTGTGTATGAAATAGACTGTTATGAGGGATTTGCCGTCTTTAAATAGTTGAGACATGCTTTTTTATTTTTCACCGGATGGAGACTTGATTCTGCAGAGAGGTCTTGAACTTCCTGACCTTTAAGAATGCATTGAATGTTCTCTTTTCAAAGTCTTTGATGATCGAATGTCTAGAATATTTTTTAATATCGTTTTAATATAGTCGCAATTTCATTGTAAAATGCATGTGCGTGAGTGTCATAGATCTATGTTCATATAAAAAGCAATAAAAAGGAAATAAAGAGTTTGTTTTTGTCAAACTAGTGTTTTTTTCCAGAAAGGAAAATGTCTTTTAAAGAGACAGTACACACAAAAAAAAAATGTTTTGCTTTAAAGTAAAAAAAAAAACCATGCTGATTTCAGCCCAGTTTGTGTTTGTCATAAGTCAGCAAAAACGGTTAAAATGTCTTTATCCCAGCCTGTCCTTTTTTCTTGCGTTTTGCTACTGTTTCTGTCCTCCTCTCATGTCGGCCCGCCCTTATTTACATACTTTCTCTGCTTCGACATGAACGATCATCTGCCACACCCTACTGCAAAACCCAATGACTTCTTCACAAGCCGCCACATTTTCAACATTTCTAAATCATAGACTGTCTTATATTGAGTAAAAGTATGCATCGGTGACATCTGAATCACAATGCCTTTCTCAGTTCTGCCATGTTTAACATTATTTTGACCTCGACGTCAAATAGCCCCCGGCGATATAAAGGGCAGCTACGAGCTATGTACCTCGGCAAATTACAGGGTACAAAACATTCAGTGTATACATCACACCCTTAACTGAGTGTCACAAACTGTTCTTTTGCTCGTGTTGACTGACGGCAGTTTTTGAAGAAAAAGTGAAGTAATGTCATTAATCTTCCATTCAGGACTTGAAGTTTAAATAATGCCACTTGTCACTAATAACACAGCTGTCTGGTGATTTTATCCATCACAGTCAAATTTCCTAATATCTTTTGATAATATATGTAATGGTAATTGTTGATGTAAATGATATACAGGTTGTGTAAGTTTAAACATTGTTTTAGCTTGTTAAAGTCACATGTTAATAAAGGGCTGATGTTATTATGCTGTCTTCTACTGTGCTGGCTGGATATTTAGTGCTGGATTATGCTGACACCTTGTGGTATGGATGCAGACAAAATTAAACCTGTCTCTTATGACGCTATTGTCAGGTTAATTTAAAGGGATAGTTCACCCAAAAATGAAATTCTGTCATTAATTACTCACCCTCATGTCGTTTCAAACCCGTGAGACCTTCGTTCATCTTCAGAACACAAGTTAAGATATTTTTGATGAAATCATTTCATCACATAGACGTGTAATTAAAAGAATGAGTAGTAGCTTATAGTCTCTTACTGACCTGTTTAGACAAGCTCTCCTTAAAGCAAACAAAACAAGCCCTTGCAAATTAATAATAATAATTTATTATTATTATTATTCATAGGCCTATTTTACAGCCACTTCATTTTAATAGTATTTTATTATTTTGATTGCATTTCATATATTGTACTTTCCAAAAAAAATGTTTTATGCACGTTTTGGTCTGAGATTTTGTTGCATTTACACAGTTTTGACCAGCAGGAGTCACCATCGTGTGGTGTTTTCGACACAGTGAATCATTTTGCGAAGCAATTGGTTCAATTGATTCGAAGCATTCGAATCTTGTTTCTCCCAGCACAACATTAGAGAGTACCCAGGGCAGGACAATGTTATGTTTGGGGCCTAAACCTACACTAGAAAATGCCCTCAAATAGAAAACCATTATGAAGTAACACAAAATACACAAACATATGTTTTGAGGTTCATAAATAGTATAATTAATATGCAAAACGTCTAGGCTATAGTCAAAGGTTAAAGTGTAAACATTGTTGTTCGGAGATCCAGCGGTTCTGTGAGTGTGAAAGTTGCTCTGTAAGTTGTTGTTTATATTGTACATTTGCGATCATGCAGATATTCGAGAGAGAAAAAAAACAAGACTCTTGTTTGTGTGATAGGCTAAGTCCTATATCGTAGGCATAGCTATGTAAAAAAAAACAACAGAAACTCATTAAATTGTTTTTTTGTTTTTTTTTTATCACTGTGATGGCATTTCTTCCCCACTTGAAACTCATCATGTGATCGGATAATTTAGTGGAACATTAATGACTGTGTATCAGCCCGTGATGTTTATGTATCTTAACACTGACACCATGGATTGTTTTTGCTTGAGTTAACTGCTTATTTAATTTTACTTTATAATAAATTGAAGCTTCTGTAATGTTATTTTAATTTCAGTTACATTTCTGACTTTAATTCACCAAAAAAAAGTGTCTAAATGTCTTTTACAAAAGACCATGACTAGGACTATAATCTAGCATTCATAAAATGAAATCAAGTTTAAGGATGTAATTTTCTACTGTATGCGCAAAATTTAAATGAAAGGAATTGGTATGTTAATTAGACTAACTTGCTAGCTAGTAATTACAAAATGTGGCCTTTATTTTGTTGCCTTTGCTGTCGTCACATGATTGGCAGCAAAAAATAAATAATACAAATAAAACAAAAAATAAATTAAATACAAACAGATCTCACTTATTACAATCCAGTCTGACTTTATTTCTTTCATACTAAACTTTATTTACAATTAACTGAGGTTAAGATTATGTTTTAATAAAAATAATAACCTTTGAAGTCACCGTTATGTAGATAAGTGTTTGTATTAGTTGAGTCTTTGATCCTTGATATTCTTTTCTGTTGCAACTCTGTGTTAGTGAGAAAATCTGATCAAAAGGTGTTGGTTATTTATTGATGATGTCTCAGGCTTCAGGCAGTGGTTACATTCACAGATCACATCAGGAAGCTTATCTATAAATACTAGCTGTAATTCTTGCAGCTATCTATGCATTTATCTATAAATACTAGCTGTAAATCTATTATTTGTAGCAGTCTTGTGATGTTATGTGATGTTGTGATTTTTCTCTTTTATTATATAACAAAGTATTTTCAGCTGTGTCTATTTGATTCATACAAATGTCAAGAAATAATGAATGAAACAATGATGAAAATCAACACAAAGCTTTATTGTGACTTTAGTAGTCTAACATGAGGGTGTAGAAATGAAGACGGAATTGATTAACATTAACTTTCCAGCAGTCTAACTCAAAATCAATGCTTTACTGTCAAGTGCTTTTCTATGTGACAAAAATGCATTATCAAGTTTGTTGCTTTTGTTGTGAATTCAGTAATATCTTTTTATAGATATTTATAATATTTATCAATTTCTATCCTGTTTAATTTATACATTTACTCCAATTCCCAACAAGGAATTTGTGGACACGTTAAAATCACAACTTAAATACAAAATGAATAGTAGTTATTAAGATTGATGCGGTTTGGAATTGGAAAAAAATACGATCAGAACATCAACTTGTTTAATAATTATGCACACTCTGTTCTCCCTGGGTTTAATGTTTATGTTTTGTTATGTTATGTTTTGTTTTGTGTATTTTGAAGCTTAAACCGCATAAACACATTTCGTTACACCAAATACACAAAATAATTTTATTTTTACCAGCATCATATGACCCCTTAAAAAACGGAAGAAGGAAAAACTCAGTTTATAAAAATACGTGTACATGTAGACATGGACTTAGAGTTTGTACTTTATTCTCAGCAGATTCTCAGTAGTTAATTCACAGCACATAGAGACTCTTTTACATACCTACACAATGTGTATTTGATAGGAATAAAACGTAGTCAAATTTTAATGTAAAGGTTTATTATTGACGCTTTCCATAGAAATCATTGAGCATTTAGCAAACTATAAATTTCCTTTTTTGCTAGTACTTACTTGAAATGTCTATTTAAATGTCTGAAATCTTCAAATAAATTAAATAAAGCGGTTGAAAACATTGAACAGTTTTGATATATGTAAAACACCAAGCTTGTCTTTCTCTGGCTCAGCGCCAGCCAAAGCGGCACGAAGTGTAAAAGGGTTAAAATCTATCGCATTTCGGGGATGGAGGGGGGACATATTCAACCTTGGGTAGGAGGGTCCTGACTGACTAGTTAATTGTAACCTAGATAGGGTATCTTCTTGTTTCAGGAAAGTTCATCCGTAATTAGCCTTGATATCATAATATATTATAATATCCTACTTGGCTAGTTTTCAATTAATATTTTTTTTTTCTTCTGTGTAAAAATCACTCTCTGTGTATATAATTTTGTAATAAAAATAAGCTTCTGTTTCATAAACTTGGTGCTGATGACAGCTTAACATTTTTTTTACCTGAGCCTACCTTTTGAGTCTTGCTATATTCCAATATCATTATGTCTCAATTAGCTAATTATAGAATAAGAGTTGTTGTTTAAGATGTGTGTTTAATAATTTATGTTGTTAAAATAAAATTATTTTCCATAAATGCATTGTCAGCTGGTTAATTGTGCTACTTTCGGTACACCACGATAAGTACGCCACTTAGTACTGTAAGACTTTGAATGTTAAATAGCAAATTAACACCTGTCCACTTTTGTGGGTTTGCTACTGTTACAGTTAAAAATCGTAGAAGGGTAAAAACATAACAGGCAGACATTGGAATGATGTAAGAAACACAGCTACAACGAATAAAATTGATAATAGGTGTGCGGATAATCAAACATTGACAATAATCAGTCATATTGGCGACACTGGGGGGCCTCCAGGTAAAATTCAGCTTAGGGCCCCATAAAGGCTTGGGCCGGCCCTACTTGCAACAACTATGGCATATTTTAATGACAAATGTAGAGAGCACACTATTGTAGCATGAAAGAACATAAATATAATGTGCAAGCGCAAATCTCTCCATTCACACGCAGATTTTAATTGCTCTTACACAAAACTGGACATACATCTCTCCTCTCACTCAAAGTGTGCACTCTCAAAATGTGTCCTGTGCACTCACAAATTCTCTTTCCTCCACATCATGAGTAGACATGCCCCTGAATGCTGATTGATTACAAGTTTGTTTTGGTACTAGGCCTGACTCAGTTTTCTAAAGCATTTTTGAGAAAATACATAGCCCACCTTTAAGAATGTTAAAGATAATTAAAGGGATACTCCACCACAAAATAAAAATGTTGCCATTAATCACTTACTCCCATGTTGTTCCAAACCCGTAAAAAAAAACTTTGTTTGTTTTCAGAATATTTTGGATTAAAAAAACCGGGAGGCTTGTGATTGTCCCATAGAATGCCAAATATAATACACTGTCAAGGTCCATAAAAATATGAAAGACATCGTCAGAATAGTCCATTTGCCATCAGTGGTCCAACCGTTACACTATGAAGCTACCAAAATACTTTTTGTGCACGAAAACAAAAATAACGACTTTATTCAACAATTCGTCTCCTCTGTTTCTTTCTCAAATGCAATCTTATCAAAACCTTCTAGGTTTTTCCAAAATGCTACTGCCAATTTTCGTGCCTACTCAGTCTTTTCACCAGCTCAGAATTCTGTTCAATATGCCTTGTCAGGACTTCCAACAATATTATAGGAACTAAGATTATTTAAACCTTCCATGCTTAAAGAATTATATTGTACCATCAGTTACTTCTGGGGTTAATTTTACACAACATCACTTTACACATCTCAAAATAGGCACATCTCAGATAGCAACATAGTGTTGGCACAGATTTGACCCACATGTTATATACATGTTGCCCCTTGGTAATATTATTAGAAAATACGGGATTAGTTTCCACTGTTATGCTGATGATACTGAGCTATATATCTCAACGAGACCAGATGAAACTTCTCAATTATCTAAGCTAACAGAGTGTGATAAAAATGTAAAAGATTGGATGACCAATAATTTTCTCTTATTAAATTCGGATAAGACAGAGATATTAATTATTGGACCAAAAAACACTACACAGAATCTTGTAGATTACAATTTACAACTAGACAGATGTACTGTTACTTCCTCTACAGTCAGAAATCTGGGTGTTATATTAGACCGCAACTTGGCTTTTGAAAATCATATTTCCCATGTTACAAAAACTGCTTTCTTCCATCTTAGAAACATTGCCAAGCTACGAAACATGTTATCTGTTTCTGATGCAGAAAAGCTAGTTCATGCATTCATGACCTCTAGACTGGACTATTGTAATGCACTTCTAGGTGGTTGTCCTGCTTCATCAATAAACAAGCTACAGGTAGTCCAAAATGCAGCAGCTAGAGTGCTTACCAGGTTAAGAAAATATGATCATATTACCCCAATTTTACAGTCTCTGCACTGGCTACCTATTAAGTTCCGTATCAGTTACAAATTATTATTACTTACCTATAAGGCCCTAAATGGTTTAGCTCCTGCGTACCTAACTAGCCTTCTACCACGTTACAACCCATCACGCACCCTAAGGTCAAAAAACGCTGGACTTTTGGTAGTTCCTAGGATAGCAAAGTCCACTAAAGGAGGTAGAGCTTTCTCACATTTGGCTCCCAAACTCTGGAATAGCTTTCCTGATAATGTTCTGTTTAAATCTAGATTAAAAACACATCTCTTTCACCCAGCAAAGAGCGCGCACAAACTGACAGTCACCACTTATAAGCTACAACTAAATATTGTAGAAACTTAATTTTCTGTAAAGTTGCTTTGTAACGATTTGTATTGTAAAAAACGCTATACAAATAAACTTGAATTAAATCTCTTAAAAATCTCCATGCTACGTTTCTCAGTCTAGGTTTCATCAGAAATATCTTAACTTGTGTTCTGAAGATGAATGAAGGTCTCACAGCTTTGGAAAGACATGAGGGTGAGTAATTAATGACAGAATTTGTTTTTTTTTTTGATGAACTATCCCTTTTAATTGAAACAATGAGCCAGCTGTAACTGCAGTCTCATAGTTATGTTGGGCAATGGACATTAGTAACGTTCACTCTTTGGTCTGCTATAATTTAAAATCCAAACTACATTTTTCACAAAATTGTAGAACACTTTTCCATACAGTGATGAAATATAAAAGTATGGGTAAAACTGTAGCCGGGAATGGGTGGGATTGGCTCCTTCAACACAGTAAAGCCACCTTGCCATCCAGATGAAGGTCGTTCATAATTTAGATACAGTTGATAATTATTATCACATGATCCCTTTTGTTTGTCTTTTCAAGTTACTGATGGCTACAAACTATGATTTTTTTTTCGCATCAGTGTTAAAGCTTTTATGAATACTATGAACACACTGATTTCTGCATACTATGTAGAAGAGAAGCAGACTGGAACAAATGTACATGGACCCCAAAACTTTATTAAAATATATACAGAACCAAAATCTTTGTGACTGTATATAAAATGTTATAAAACATTTTGCATAAAAGCATACAGAATTGTGCATGCATAATCGTACAGGTGTAGATAAACAAGAGCAAAGAAAACAGTGACAGTAACAAGAAATCATTGAGATACAAGTGACTTAAAAGTGCAAAAAAGAACAGGAGTGCGTCTCAGATATCATCCTCAGAGACCAGACAGTAAAAATCAGTGCGTGCGGCGTAGTCCCTCGAGCCGAGGTCAGACACGTCTATCTCTGGCGGTTTGGGTTCGGCCGTCACACCTGGACCTGCAGGAAGTACCGGGGCTCTGGAGGGAAGGGTCTTGTAGATGGGAAAACGCAAACCTGTGAAAGAGACACATTTTGTATTTACAATTATACAGTTATTTAAATTACTTAAAGGTGCAGAGTGTATTTTAGCGGCATGTAAGAAGACAATATAGAAATGTCAGCAAATATGGAATTTAACCCAATAAAAAATTTAAATAACATTTTAAAAAACACATGGCAACCAAAGGAACTCTTTCTTGTATTCCCTAATGGGTAGTCTTCACTGAACTCATTCAACTTCCTACAGGGAGAGAAAGATTGCAGAAAGACTAAAAACGTAAAAATATGATTAGCATCCGGTTATGATCACTATTAAGCTGTTTCTCACGTTATCTAACTGCAAATGTAGCATAACTGCCTATTATCTTAAACTTAACATTAACTATAATGCATTTCATAAAATACAACTACTGGCCAGATTTCCGAGAGGTAAACTAATGTGTTAAAACACCAAAAACACTGTAATTTTCATAACTTTCTGGCGAGTGTGCTTGAGAAGCACTGAAATGAATGGGCTTCAATGCTGGAACTATTAGTTGTTTGGAACTATTGGCTTCTCCATGACACGCTTTACTTACGCATTCCTCAGTTCCTATGGAAGCCTATGGGAGTGTCGCAACAATGTTTCTCAACAGCTCTGGGCAGCTCTGTAAAGTTACAGATTAGCGACTGGCTCTTTCATTCAAAAGGCGGGGCTTTCTGCGATCGCATTCAAAACATGGTGTCCATGAGCAGTGCTTGTTGTGGCTGCATGGTGTTATCAACCACATGATGGTGGTATTATTCCAGTAACATATAAAACTTACTGCAAATAGTGGCAATTATTTGCCCCTTTAGTATTGTAGTACATTACCAAACAGAATATAATAATAAAGTTTTCAATGTAAATTTTTTTTTTATTAATAATTTTATATAAAGCGGGCTATTTGCACTACTGTTTTATTTTCTTTGCGCACAAAACGTATTCTCGTAGCTTCATAACATTAAGGTTGAACCACTGATGTCACATGGAGTATTTTAAAGAAGTCCTTGCTACTTTTCTGGGTCTTGAACGTGTCAGTTGCATTATTGTCTATTGAAGGCCAGAAAGCTCTCGGATTTCATCAAAAATATCTTAATTTGAGTTCCAAAGATGAATTAAGAGGTCTTACAGGTTAAGAACATGAAGGTGAGTAATTAATGACAGAGTTTTTGGGTGAACTATCCCTTTAAAGGAAGCATGATCCAGATCAAATGTCACTGTTGGAATGAAACTGAATGAAGATAAACTGAAGAAGCAGATTTTGTACCCAGATCTCCTGCGGGATCGGGGTCCGGTCTGCAGTCCAGGTAATCAGGCTGCTGCGTGAGCATGGGATCTTTATCACCCTGCAGCAGAGTCTGCGGATCGCCGGCAGATTCACTGTGAAATGTCAACTTGTGTGGCAACGCCAGTGCCAGCTCCTTCCAGAAGCCTGAAGAAGGGGTCTGTGGGAAGGGAATGAGAATCTTTAGGCTTGTTTAACCCTAAATCTAAATCTCTCATATGTATTGAGCACTGTAAGGGTCTGACCATGGAGTGTGCGCCCCAGGTGAGGGTCGTGATCCGGGACTGGTGATGTTTCAGCTGGTGACTGACGTCCTGGCTCATTTCCTTCTGCTGCGACTGAAATATGATGAAGATGGGCTTCTTCGATAGCTCCATCAAGTGCCACAAACCCTGTCTGAACATGAAACAGCATCTAACATTACAGCTCATATGTTTCTTACACTTTTGAAATGGTCTGATGTTATAATAATAACAACATGTAATAATAATGTAAATAATAAAACAAGTTTGATTTGATTATAAGAGTGTGAGAACATGTTAGGTCACTATTATTGGTTAATATTATTATTCCAGCCCACATGGCTTTGATTAAATCAACAGAAACGAAAAGTAGTTACAGAGACTGAGAAAGTTTTTATATTTTGATAAAAGCTTGTTTCAGAATGATTTTCATCACATAAATATATTTCTTTACACTACAAGAGAATAATCATGGACAATGAGATATTTATTAAAAAAGAAATAATACAATAATATATTTTTTTTAATTTAGAAAGTAAAAAAGGAAATGAAAAAGGATGAATTTCAATGTTTTTTACTTGTTTGTTTTTTAAATAAATTAATCAAAAAGGTATCCTGCAATAAATGTATCACAGGTTTCAGAAGCGCGTTCACGACACTGCATAGAAGACAATGCTGAATAAAGTCATAGTTTTTGCTATTTTTGTACCAAAATGTATTTTCGATGCTTCAAAAAAGTCTAACTGATCCTCTGATGTCACATGGACTACTTTGATGATGTTTTTCTTATCTTTCTGGACATGTACAGTAGATCGTACACACAGCTTCAATGGAGGGACTGAGAGCTCTCGGACTAAATCTAAAATATCTTAAACTGTGTTCAGAAGATAAACGGAGGACTAACGGGTTTGGAACAACATGAGGGTGAGTTATTAATGTACACTTTAGTCATAAAGGGATGGACATGATCAGCAACAATACTCAGGTAAGCTGTGGTGTTTAAATGATGCTCAATTGGCACTAATGGGCCCAAAGTGTGCCAAGAAAGTATCACTCACACCAATACACCACCATCACCAGCCTGAACCGTTGAGACAAGGCAGGATGGATCCATGCTTTCATGTTCTTCACGCCAAATTCTGACCCTACCATCTGAATGTCACCTTATAAAGTGGCCGGTGAGTGTATATGAGCAGGGTTGAGTGGGAGACAGTATAAACAATGCAAATTAATGCAAATACATTGTATGTTACCTGAAGTTGGTTGTGCACCACTCCTGCTCCAGGTACGACTGAGAGAGAACAACAATCAGCCGGCGACAGCGACTAATGTTCATCAGCAGCTCTGCAGACGGCTCTGAGCATGACACACACATAATAGAAATCACCTGTTTTAAACATTTCTACAGGTTTATTTCTTTTTAAACTCTAATACAAGCTCATATAACTTAATATATACCTTTATGCATGCATATTATACACTGTTTACCTAATAGTTTTCATATAAGATTTCATTCGTGAGATTTACCGGCTCCAGGAAGGATGTTTGTGTCGTTGAGCAGCAGTTTATGACTGTACTTGTTCTCCAAATGAGGTTTCAGGATAAAGTTGACAAATTTCCTGTCATTCTCATTGCTGACATATGAGATGTAGGCGTCATACATTTTACCATCTGAGAAACAGCAGAAAATCATCATGAAATGCAATATGTAATCACAGATGATAAAGGGCTTTAACATACAGAATGCAAACGAACCATTGAGCTCATACTCTCCGTAAATGTTCCTGTACCACAGTTTAAAGTTGAGTCTGCACTTGGAATAGACCACCGCTGCCAGAGCGAGCACAAGCAGCAGGACCACTGACGCCACCACTGACCCGGTGCGACTTGGCGATTCTGTGCATAAAAGATACGATAACCCTTAGTATCAAGTACACAGAAAGAATCGGAATACATTTCACAGTTTATATTAAAATTTTAGAGCATTTGAAAGTAAAAATGGATGAAGAATATGAGAATGCATCGTATAATACTGAAGTAGGCAATATTATAAAACTAAAGGAAAACATTTGTTTCTTACTGTATTCCTTTACGTTGAATTGCGCGGTGCTGTTCCTTACCACACAGAAATACACACCAAAATCAGCCTGATCTGTCAGGGTCAGTGTTAATACACTGCTCTTAATGATGTGACCCTCATCAGGATACCTGTCAAGTGTTTACATTTATTAGAGTAAGGAATACTGAACAATATTTGACTTAAACTAGTTAATTTGGGCTCTGAAATAAAGCTCGGCTGTGTTCAAAACAGTGTACTAGCATACTACTGTGAGTGTAGTACACGGAGTATGCACATTGTGTGCATTCAGAGAAAACTGATGATGTACAATGCCAAAATATGCTATATACAACAAGTAGACTGTGAGGTGCATAAAGTATCTGCCACAATGCAATCTG
Organism: Carassius gibelio; assembly: GCF_023724105.1. Taxonomy (NCBI): domain Eukaryota; kingdom Metazoa; phylum Chordata; class Actinopteri; order Cypriniformes; family Cyprinidae; genus Carassius; species Carassius gibelio. Next base: position 16,969,670 of record NC_068420.1, read on the forward strand.
CTTGACTTAAAAAATATCTACATATAATTGCACCTGTAATGAATTTCTGTAATTACATCTGTAATCACACTGTTGACCTATCCCTTACACCTTAACCCACCCTTAAACCTCCCCATACCACCAAACCTGTCCTTAACTTTACCCATATCCCACCTCAATAGCAGCAAAGGTGTTTTTGCAATAAAATATGAACACAATAAGTATGTTTTTTTTTTTTATGTAAGAACATAGTAGTTAAGCCAACCTAATATAAAGTGGGAACACTGATTATTTAATTAAACTGCCTTTACAGAAAATTTGTAAAAAATTTATTTAAAAACAAGCCATTTTTCATTTCCAACAAAAATGGGTGGCTTCTGCAGAAATAAATAAGAAAAATCACAATAACTTTTTTCATCGCAGATCTTAATTTTATATATTCCAATTCAGACTTCGTTTATAACAATTCTAAGAATTTTTTTTCAATATAATATATAATAAACTCAGAATTTTGAAATGTAAACTTTTTACTCTCAAAAACGTTACACTGCGAGGTATTAACCGAATCCTGACTTCACAACTCACAATTCTGACTTTGTATCTTAATATCCTTAATAACTTAAGAACTTAATAACTTTTTTACTCGAAACTGCATGATGAAATCGCAAATCTGACTTTTTTCATGAATTCTGAGTTTGCTTCGCAATTCAGAAATAAAATAAAATCGCAAAAACAATAAAAAAAAAAGATAATTGCAACTTTTTCTTACAAATGCTAGTTTATGTCTTGCAATTCTGTTCATATCTTGTAATTCCCAGAATTGCAAAAAAGTATTTGTAACATATAAACTAATAAAAAGTCGCAATTACCTTTTCTATTATTATTATTTTATTTTTTTTATTCTCTGATGCACAGGCTGGCATAGTTTACTGCACAGTATGCAGTACGCTAGTATTTAGAACACAGCCATAGTGATTAATTTCACACTAAAGTTACTAAATCTCTTTGATAAGTTTCCACTTAAATATTTTGATAACCGATACATATACACTGCCTATATTCTGTATTTGGCACTGTATTGCGTCATATACCAACACATGATAGGTAAAAATTGATAGCCTGAATGCACTGTAAGTCTCTTTGGATAAAAGCGTCTGCTAAATGCGTAAATTTAATTTAAATTTAATATACCCACCAGTCTTTTACATTTTTAGAGTAGGTGAGGTTGGTAAGCGGTGTGCCATCTTTTATCCACTCCAGGTGGTCTCTGCAGTCTGAATCGGTGTGGTTTAAACCTATGGATGCTGTGCAGGTGAGGACCACGCTGTGTCCAAGCATCACCGAAACCGACTGAGTTTGATCATGTTTGAACTCTGGAACGCTGCTACAAGGCGGATCTTTGTTTTGAGAGAGGAAAAACAAGAAATAAGTGAGTATCAGTGTGTTACAATGGATAAAACGTCACTTTGTGCCAAGTAAACTGCTAGATTCTTTATGTGCGCACATGAATGGCGCTCAGCTAAAAACAATGACTTCTTTATTTGGCATAACCTTGAGTCTAATCTCAGGAGAGATGAGTGAAACACAGGTGAGGCTGTTTCTCATCAGAACTGCTTCATATTCCCATGTTCTCATATTCAGATTCCCATACATCTGCCAACACAGATATGGTATTTTATGCTATAAATTGGAAATGAGTTCATAAAAAGTTCATTTAATGGTCATTCATTATGAAAGCTCGGCTGGTGACGTGTCCATCAAGGAATCCATTAATAGAAATGAACATAAATATTGTACATGTAGATTCCCGGGAACATGGTTGGGAAACTCCAATATGGGCAGAGTTTGGAAGTAGGTCCATGAATCCAACAAACTTTAGGACTGCTTGTATTGTTCATACATGAGTTAATCATGTCAAGACAGTCAGGTTGACCTTTGAGAATCACTTCTTCTGCAGTGCACGGTACACATGATCTCTGGGGATTTGAGGTAAGACAGATGTGAAGTGATAGAAAACACCTTTCCAAGGAAGTGAGGAAAGAAATAGTGAAGAGCGATTTAATATCAAAAATCCAGTGACAGCGCTTTGAATTTTTTGTCTGTAATAAATCTGACCACAAGATGATGAAGAGGCCAAACGACAACAAACTACTGTAGATGATACAACAAAAATAGACATCTGTGTGTAACGCAAACACTGAACAGGGAAACTATCCAGTGCATGTGTCGACACTATTAATATATTTACTACTATTTTATTAAACCATAAGTACAGTTTGAAATGCGTTTAGCGTTACGTATACGCTACGCATTTGCGTTAAAACTGAAGTATATCTTGGGCTTTACTCTACATTAAAAATGCCAGTCCTCAGGTTTAGTAGAAGGGATTTACAATATCTAGTATGTTATCAGTAATCAGGTAATTTATTTATTTGTATTTATTTTTCAGTATTGGTCAATAACAGTTATGTTACTTATCAGGTAAGTTTTAACTTTAATTTAAAACTCTAAGATAATTTTAAAACATTACAGAAATTTTGCTGACAAAAAAGGTCCTTTGTCTATAATCTTTTGACCGTGCCTTTTTCATACTCTACATTATAATATTGTGATGATTATCAACTTTTTACATTTTATTTTAAATTCATTTAGACAAAATAGTATATAATTTTAATATTGTTCATTTATCGGTTATCGGTCATAATTATCGGTGCTGATTATCGGTGCTGAATCCCAATTTTGTAGTATACTTGGTTTAGCAGGTTAAGTATGTAGAGTGTGCTTGCAATATCAGCATTTGTGTAAAGTCATGTTTCAGGCCGAGGAATCAAATAAAACTGTTTTAGTGGGCAATCTAGGATGTAGATGAACTGTTATATCCATTATAAAATGTTTCCACCTACAACCAGTTCTTAAAGCTGAAGTATATTTTATATCCAGATATATATAAAGTATACAAGCATGAAACTGAAAGTAGAGAACTTCATTTGCATGTATTTAAATCAAGTAGGAAGAAACAATAGCACGTATTTCCTGTAACTCAACTGGTAGAGCACAGTGCTGGTAATGTCAAAGATTCAATTCCCAGGCAAAGAACATAGTGATAAATTAAAATACGGTATGGTACGTGCCTTTGGACAAATATGTCAGCTAAACTAATAATGTCAATACCATGGATTTAGAGGCAAGAAAAGACTGGCAGAAGAAGGAACAATGTTCAATGTTATGAAAGCAAAAATAGACAAAAGCAGAACATACTCTTGTTCCAGAACAAGTTTACACTGTATTGCTCACTTTACAGCCACTTTTACCCATGTAGGTCAATCACATGATCTATCGCAGATGCTTTACATAAACACACACACACACACACACACACACAAACAAAAATGGCAAGATGTGAAAGCTAATATAGGCGGAAGAGCGATATGTCTATCATTATGACAACAGGTTTGACAAATGATTTATGCTGTATGAATGAAAGGATTTTACAGTATTACTATATAACCTATCCCATGGGTTATAACACTAGTCACAACTGTTTAAGGGTAATTACAAGTATTATTAATATCTTTGATCCGCCAGCACTGAATAGTGACTAGTGCACCAGATCTTGTCAGTGTGTGATAAGTAAGATCATTGTTCTGCACTAAAGCCAGTAACTTCATTCAATCATTAAACAGGAGCAGCTGAGCTAAACAGGTGCAGAGTTCCCATTACAGGTTGAGAGGGTTTACTCCTGGTAGACAAACAAGGTAAAGAACTAATGATTGCATGGATGAGATGAACAATATTAACTGGAAAAACAGCTTCAATGTAAGGGGTCTTCAGGCCATCATCATATATTTGTTATGTAAACATGTGAAACAATAAAACTAGACTGCTATCCATAAAGGCTGAACCATGTTCACAAGAGGGGTTTCAAATGTTCAAACAGGGCAAGTTGTCACGTTTAAAATAATATTAATTACAATATTTGACATTTTTGTACATTTGTATTGTACCGTTTCAGGATTTCAGTTGTTTTTTCGTTTCACTTTAAAATTTCCCTTAAAAAAAAACAACTATAATAGGCTGTTTAATGGCAGATTCCATTGTCATAACTAATCCATAGTGTGACAACATGCCCCACAATAGGTCAATGTATTTAATGAACCGTGTCTTTTTACAGAGGCAATAGCCATAAAAATAAAAACACATTCACTACAGATAGACAGATAGATAGATAGATAGATAGATAGATAGATAGATAGATAGATAGATAGATAGATAGATAGATAGATAGATAGATAGATAGATAGACAGACACTTACCCGCAGACTGAGTAAACGCGAGACATGTCAGATAGAGAATCAAAAGACAACGCCACATCGCAGTCCTTTCATAAATCCTTTCATCTGAGTGAAACAGCTCGTGTCATTAAGTTAACCAACTCAAACAGAGGCTGGAGGTGACATGTCTCTCTGAGCGGCTTCAGGTAAACGCGAAAGGTTAAACCGAGTCTGTCGCCCAGAATCACTGTACTGTGAATACAGGGACGGTCACGTGGTCCAGTGCACCTGAGCGAGCTCTTCTCTGAACAGGTGCGCGCGCAGGCGTCCACAGACGCGGTCTCGTGTTGTTTGAAGTACAGATGGGCTGGACGTGGCGCTGTGAGAGGACTACTAGGATGTCCAGAAGCGTTTTTTAAAACTTTAACTAGGCTATTTTTAACTGAAACGATAGGTGCAACTGCGAAACGCTACGCAACGTTCAAAAACGCCTGTCTGACGTATGCGTCCATTCCCAGGAACTAAAAATAGCGCGCGTCCTGCTTCTAATGAAGAATCGAGATGTGTGGAAATGAGGAAGTCTAAAGAGAAAACAGACCGTTTACATCGCATAAGTTTGTGGAAAAAAACATGGTTTGACCACTAGAGTCTAAATAATAAACATGCACTTGTATAGACCTATAGAAACTAGAAATTCAAAAATTTAAAAGTGGTTAATTATAAAAAGTTTTTTTGATAGCTGCACAGTTAATTGAGGACATATCACTTTTATCTGAGCAGGAATCTGAATGAACTCGGGAACCGGCTCAGCCTGGTTCACAATAAAATCACTTGAAACAAATATAACTCTTTGTTTGTACAACGTTTAATTTTAAATGTATATTCTCTTTCTTTGAATTCGTCTTTGTTTAGTATTGTATCGTCTCAATGGTTTGATGTCTATACTGTTCAGTAAAAAAAAAAAGATTCGCAGTTCATTGAGTTCAGTTCAGATGAATTTGATTCCTGAATGAATCATGTGTGAACAGGATTAAAAAAAAAAGATCCGGGTCCAAAGAATGATTCGTTCGTTTGTTCATGCAACATAAAGTAGGTTAGGATGGATGTTCAGTGATAAATTGCTAGTTTAAATTATTTATTTATTTTTTACAAAAACTATGATATTTAATTAGAAATATGTGCCACTTTTATGATACTTTAACAGGACTCTTCATAAATTCACATTTGGTGCTTCATCATGGAAAAACGCAAGATATGACACAAAAGTGAGAAAATGTTACTAGGCTGAACTAGTAGTTTACCAGACCAAACATTCAAGAAAAATGATTTTGTGAAGTTAATTTACTTTTTTTTAATGGGGAAATCTCTGCAAACGCTGGTGCAGACTGATTATTCCCTTCACAGGCGGAGTATGTTTCCGAGCTGTGGATCAGAAAGGACCTGCATGACCTGCTGAACAAGATGAAGGTGGCCTTCAGGTCTGGGAACGCAGAAGATGCATTGTGATGAAAAACGCTGCAGGGGATGAACTGTAGTACAAGCTTCAACAGAACAATGTGAAGCAGGACAGGAGGAACCGACACTGCCCAAAACAGCCTGGTAACCTTTATAGCCAACAGCAAACACAAATACAGTCAAAATACACATGCAACATATCCATTATACAGACTGGAGATAATGCAAATATGTTGTTTATTTTGCTGCATTGCAAATCATATAGAGTCAAGAAACAACTGAAGATCATGAGATCTGACAAAATATGGCAAGAAATTATTTGTATCTTTTCTCAGCATATACACAGAATATCCATAAATAAGTATTTCTACCTTCAAGAAATAATATATTAACTCACATTTCATTCCACTAAAAATTACAACTAAAACACTTTACAGACCCCCCCCCCTCCCATTTTTTTTGCCATAACCATCAAATGCAAACAGTTGCAAACAATATGCAATAAAAGTCAAAAAGAAAAAGTGGAGAATAGACAGATGTCTTGAGACACTCTTCTCGACTTGTGGCATTGGGCAGTTCTTGGAAATTCAACATGTCAGGTGTATTCGGTTTTAGATTATAATTAATAATAGAGCAAAAACAATGTGTGTTTATAATTCAGTTGCTGCTGCTGTACAAAACAGTGTGGCACTAATTTCGATATAAAATTACTGTTCTCATGGCAGCTAGGCTGAAAACTAAATCATATTGGCCTAATGATACATAAAAACATTTGGGCAACCTTTTATAATTACTTTCATGATTATAATAAATCCATAACAGACAGTATTAAATAAGCATATCATGTTTAACTGAATATTATTTCGTAAGGTCCATTAGTGGCATTTCATAATCATCTTAAAAGTGATTCAGAAATCAATTCAGTTTATAAAATAAGCAAAATATGCAGTCGATTATTGTACTGTTATTTCATAATTGCCATTATTTCAATATTGCACTTGCTACATTGGGTATTTTATTTCATTTTAGTTTCTTTATATTATTTTATTCATAATTATTCAGATGTTTTGATCATGAATCACGACTGATTGACTTTATACTTGAATGTACACTAACTGCTGGTCTGTTAACTATTATATGCCATTTGTCATTAATTCAAGTTATTATAAAGTGGTTCCCACATTGGATCGGTTTATTTTAGTGTCTATTTTCAAATAGCCATGTTCTGGTGGATAATATATACTGCATATGGCAATTTTGGTTTGACTGGAGACGAAGAGAGAATAACAAAACATAGCGAAACACTGTCCTAGACAAACACTTTCATGACTTTCTACAATTAATAAAGTAAAGATTTTGAAATGAAAACTCAATTCAACCCACTTCATTTTTTCTTTCACCAACATTTCTGACCAGCAGTACCTTATCGACACGTTATCCCCCTTGCAAAAAGCATTAAAATATTTATATTTCAAATTACAGTCTTTTTAATAATTAATCATTAAAAATAAAAACATACAAAATGTGATTTGACAGTATTTTAGACGATCACATTGTTTTAAAAACTGTATAAATATGAAAACATTTAAACTCCGTTCCACATCAGCTCATGGTCCAGTAGAAGAGTTTTGCACCAGATATATGAGAGATCAATATTAAGTGCATACCCAGGCTAGCTCTGGCTTGGGTTTATGCAGCTCTTGGCAAAACGTGCTGTCAGATTTAGTCAAGTAATGGATATTTCGATGGCTGTTGAATCTAGTGGTTGGACTTGTAGTGCAGTGAGTCACAGTGAGGTGTCAGATATTGCACTAGCTTGTGAATCTCCTCCTGCCAAAGCTGAAATCATCACTCGTGCAGTTGATGTTGATCTCTGTGGCTCGTGCTGTCGTCCATCTTCAGGTCACCTCAGTGAGGGTCTCTTGTAGTATGCTCTGTGCCAGTGTAATAATGGCAATGTCAAACATTTCTTGATGTGCTCCAGTTCGGCCTGCATACGATCTCTCTTCAGTGCCAGGTTGTGCTTCTGAGCCATTAGGTCCTAGTTATGGAGGAAAGAGGGAAAACATACTTTGTTTATACAATATTTACTAAAAGTTCACAAAATAACGCATTGACAATTGGTAGATTTCAAAGCTGACACAAAGGGGGAGCTAATGCTGCTGTGAATGTGATTGTCAACAAAGCCAAATATCAGGCAAGAGTCGCTGCTTGACCACAATGCAATGGATCATTGGAGAAATTAAAGCTGCAGTACGTAAATTTTGCCTCTTTGTCGCCATCTCTGTTTGAAACATGCAATTGCAGCTATTTGCGCAATTATCTTCCATACTTAGGTTGTGCGTTTAGCGTGGATGAATCTAATGTTTTGAGGAGTATGTGTGGATTAGGGCTGCGCGATTAATCGTATTTTAATCTCGATAACAATATCCACCTTTCTCGATTAATGAAAAATAATCGTCACGATATTGACTAGTTATTTATCTTGAAACGTTGTTTTTAATTTGGCATTTGTGTTATCTTGCATCACTAACGTGCATGCTTGTGGTTGCCAGATGTGAAGAGCTTTAAGCCCCAAAACAGAGCTTTTCTCCTTTAAGGATACACTTTCTGCCTGGTGTTTTATTTAATTTGTACATTCTTGTAACCCTGTGCATGCTCACTAAACGCGGAACAAGCGCTGATGAAGATATGAAAACATACGAGTTTAGCGATCTCTCCACAGCGATATTCTGCTTACATGAAAGTGTCATATAGACAATGTGTTTTTTTCACAAGCCATTTGTACGGTTTGTGTTACCAAATGTGCCATGATCAAACTTCCACTGAGTTTCAATAATGGATCTATTGTGTTTGAGGAATAAAAGCGCTTTTCCTACCTGTGACAATATATGGGAAAACGTACATAAATTGTAATTGTTCTAATTAATAATAAGAGTTTCTAAAGTTTTTACCAGTTTTCGTGTTGAAAATGGCAGGGGAAAGTTAGTTTTCAGTGTGTATTAAACGATCTTTGAGCAAATTTACTTTGCGATCTGAGTGGCTTTTTCCCATTTGAGAACAAATTGTCACTTAGAAAATGTAATATTAATACAGATGACAAAACACTAACCAAAACCATGAGTTCTGTATTATCATAGTTGGTTAAATGAAGTCAGTGTATAGTCAGTGGAGGTTGGTTAAAGGACACATTAAATGTTATTGCATTTCCCCGCTGGAAAAAATACATAAATAAATAAATAAACCCAACTAAAACCAGCCTAGACTGGTTGACTGTTAGTTGGTCATCCAGCCCAGCCTCTGCTGGTCAAAAGACTGGTTTTTGAGGGGTTTTGACCACTTCCTTAGCTGGTCAAGCTGGGAGACCAGTTTAAAACAGCAAAGTTTTTGTTGATTTTAGCAGTTTTTTTTTCCCAGCAGGATAGAATAATCGTTATTAATAATTGTGATTATAATTTTAATAAAAATAATCGTGATTATCATTTGTACCATTATTGTGAACCTAGTGTGGATACTGTACTTCTTTGGAAGTACATTTATGAATGTTTCTAAAAACAGTAGTAACTTTGTCACAGTCAGTCATTCAACTTTATATATCGTTAATCATGACAACTTTTGCTAAGTTTGAGATTTAATTATAAAGTCAGATTTTTAGACAGCATTTAACATTTTTGATAAATAAGCAAATATTCAGAAAGATGCTGAATGATGTTAATAGTATAAATTATATACTAATGATAATATTTAGAATATTTAAAATATAAATCTAATAAAATTATATATATATATACAGTATTGTTCAAAATAATAGCAGTACAATGTGACTAACCAGAATAATCAAGGTTTTTAGTATATTTTTTATTGCTACGTGGCAAACAAGTTACCAGTAGGTTCAGTAGATTGTCAGAAAACAAACAAGACCCAGCATTCATGATATGCACGCTCTTAAGGCTGTGCAATTGGGCAATTAGTTGAAAGGGGTGTGTTCAAAAAAATAGCAGTGTCTACCTTTGACTGTACAAACTCAAAACTATTTTGTACAAACTTTTTTTTTCTGGGATTTAGCAATCCTGTGAATCACTAAACTAATATTTAGTTGTATGACCACAGTTTTTTAAAACTGCTTGACATCTGTGTGGCATGGAGTCAACCAACTTGTGGCACCTCTCAGCTGTTATTCCACTCCATGATTCTTTAACAACATTCCACAATTCATTCACATTTCTTGGTTTTGCTTCAGAAACAGGATTTTTGATATCACCCCACAAGTTCTCAATTGGATTAAGGTCTGGAGATTGGGCTGGCCACTCCATAACATTAATTTTGTTGGTTTGGAACCAAGACTTTGCCCGTTTACTAGTGTGTTTTGGGTCATTGTCTTGTTGAAACAACCATTTCAAGGGCATGTCCTCTTCAGCATAGGGCAACATGACCTCTTCAAGTATTTTAACATATGCAAACTGATCCATGATCCCTGGTATGCGATAAATAGGCCCAACACCATAGTAGGAGAAACATGCCCATATCATGATGCTTGCACCTCCATGCTTCACTGTCTTCACTGTGTACTGTGGCTTGAATTCAGAGTTTGGGGGTCGTCTCACAAACTGCCTGTGGCCCTTGGACCCAAAAAGAACAATTTTACTCTCATCAGTCCACAAAATGTTCCTCCATTTCTCTTTAGGCCAGTTGATGTGTTCTTTGGCAAATTGTAACCTCTTCTGCACATGCCTTTTTTTTAACAGAGGGACTTTGCGGGGGATTCTTGAAAATAGATTAGCTTCACACAGACGTCTTCTAACTGTCACAGTACTTACAGGTAACTCCAGACTGTCTTTGATCATCCTGGAGGTGATCATTGGCTGAGCCTTTGCCATTCTGGTTATTCTTCTATCCATTTTGATGGTTGTCTTCCGTTTTCTTCCACGTCTCTCTGGTTTTGCTCTCCATTTTAAGGCATTGGAGATCATTTTAGCTGAGCAGCCTATCATTTTTTGCACCTCTTTATAGGTTTTCCCCTCTCTAATCAACTTTTTAATCAAAGTACGCTGTTCTTCTGAACAATGTCTTGAACGACCCATTTTCCTCAGCTTTCAAATGCATGTTCAACAAGTGTATGCTTCATCCTTAAATAGGGGCCACCTGATTCACACCTGTTTCTTCACAAAATTGATGACCTCAGTGATTGAATGCCACACTGCTATTTTTTTGAACACACCCCTTTCAACTAATTCAACTAATTGCCCAATTGCACAGCCTTAAGAGCGTGCATATCATGAATGCTGGGTCTCATTTGTTTTCTGAGAATCTACTGAACCTACTGGTAACTTGTTTGCCACGTAGCAATAAAAAAATATACGAAAAACCTTGATTATTCTGGTTAGTCACATTGTACTGCTATTATTTTGAACAATACTGTATATATATATATATATATATATATATATATATATATATATATATATATATATATTTATATATATATACATACATACATGTACATATCCATCTATATCTATTTATCGATCTATATCTACCTATATATATATATATATATATATATATATATATAAAATACCTCATACACATGTCATTATACAAATTTGTGTCCCCATAAACCACTCAAACCAGTGCATACACACTAAGCACAATGCCCAATGGCAAATTTATAGCACTTGTGGAATAATATTTACAAGAAATATATATATCCTAACTTTTTCAGTGAAAAAAATAATAAACGATAAAACATACAAATATAATAATCTTAAAAAAAAAATAAAAAAAAATAGAAAATAAAATAACATGCAAATACAAACAGAATATATTCGTACCCTCATGCTATGAGAGAGCTGTTCGCCAGTGAGGGTGAGATTGTAATGCTGTGTCTCCAGACGTCTACACTCGCTCTGGAGAACCTGCTGCTCCATACTCTTCTCTGCAAGAGAGACAGACAGGAGAGAGAGAGAGAGAGAGAGAGAGAGAGAGAGAGAGAGAGAGAGAGAGACAGGTGAGCAATACACTATAATCTTACAGCACAATGCAAACATACACTCCAAAAAAGCCAATATTCCACAACCACAGACAATTCAAAGCAGCCTAAGTGTGCGCTTACCATTATCTGGCACATTTTCAAGGACGAAATCAAGGTCATGCAATTTCACAAAGTAAGGACACAAAGTTTCCTAACACAGATTTGCAACAGGTTCAAGCTGCCCAGGTAAATGTGCTGCTTTACTGCTTGGTTTGAAAGTGACACCCTGTTTATCCAAATAATGTCCATCAACGTACCCTCCATGTACTCTTCGTACGCCTCAAATATCGATTCAATCCCTCTCCACCTGGGAGCGACCGACTCCTCTTCCTCGTCTTCATCCGAACTGATGCCCTCCTCGGCTGAGAAGTCGTTCCTCACGGCCGGAGACACACGTTGGGCTGATATATGGCAGGAGTGGCCATTGCTCTGTTTGTTTACTGCCCTCTGGAGGCCTGGAGGTGGAAGCGCAGGAGGCTCAAACTGCTCTCTAGCTTCATCTGTTTGGGATACAAATGCAAAAAACATTAAGTAAAACGTCTCTGGTTGTATTTCTCAAAATGTGTCTGCAGAGGGAGCCATTGTGACCTTTAGGTTTCTGCTGGGATGTTTGAGTGGACTGCAGCACGGACTGGTGGAAGTGCTGTGCGAACTCCTCAGAGTGTATCCGCTCCCAGACGAGGGGTTTCGGCGGAGGGTCTTTGGGTCGGGCGACGGGCTGCGGAGCGCTGTCCTGCAGGCTCGGGCCTCTTCTGCTCGGGGACGTCAGGTTGGGTTGACCTTGAGCGTGGAGAGGAGCCAGTGGTGGCGGGTCTAGAGGCGGGTGAGGGTTTTCGGGCGAGTGATTTTGGGGTTCAAGTTGAACATTACTGACTGACTGATTGAGATGAGGGACAGCTGTATGATGGGAGAAAGCAGAGTCCGAAAATTTTCAGTTTTCTCATATTTGTCATCCTTTCCTATCAAAATGTTTGCTATAGATGCAAAAACGCAGAAAATCAAAACTGGTCTAAATTGTTTTTATGACGGACAAAAGGAGGCAGTGTGTAAACGCGATTGAGACAACATGAGGACGTATTTATTTTTTAATGCAAGAAAATTTCGGGTGAGAATTTCGGACTTTGCAAAGATCTAAAGAGCAAACCCTGACCCTTGTTTTGAAGCTGTATCTGAACGTGTAGTTCTTACCAGTCACTGCAGCGTCCGGGCTGCAACAGGACGTATCTGTGGCGTATCTGAGGGTGTCCAGAGTAACAGTCTTCTGTTTGATGGCTTCCAGCACGTCCATGATCTTCTTATTCTCTGATGATAGACAAAGGATGAAATAATTAATTGGACCACACTGTAACAGTCAAATTGTAAAGCACTTAGACTTTAAAACAAATCTGAATAATCCAAATTATTCTCGTGAAATATGTTTTAATAAACTATTAATAATAAAGAAAATTACTCAAGTTGTAATCCCAGGAGTTCCTGCATGTTCCTTAAGATACTGAAAGTTATAAATATTCAAAATTATAACCATATAATATATATATATATTAAAATGTGTGTATTTATATTCACATGAATTGTAAATGTTTTATTTTTACTTTAAATTAGTAAATAAACATTCAGCGTGTGTGTATTTATATCTTTTTTATACTATATAAAGTATACAATATAATATTTATATAACAGTCAATATCTTACAGAATATTTATTTTATGATTAATTCTATACATAGATGTTATATAAAACAATTATTACATTCACACACGCATTTTATTTACAATTTTACATTTACATTTCGTATATTTATACATTTTATAAAATGTGGTATTTTACTTTTTTTAAATGAGCTAAATAAATATTTGGATTATATATATATATATATATATATATATATATATATATATATATATATATATATATATATATATATATATATATATATATATATATATATATTAACATTAACATTTAAATTGATTATACATTACATATTATATAATTACACAAATATTTATATTTAATAATAAGAAATGTATTGATTAATATATGTATTTTATATTATTATTATGGAAAATAATTTTGATATTTTATAAGATTGAATAATTATTCTAGTTCTAGTTCTCCAGCCTCTTCAGCACCTGTAGGGCGACTGTGACAGTATTTCGGTGTGTGTGTGTGTGTGCGTGCGTGTGTATACGTACTTTGTCTTTCTTCCTGACTGACATGGCTGAGGCTGAAGATGCTGAGGAAGTGTTTCTTGTCGTCCAGCTCCTCCGTGCGGTCCATCTCCTCCGGGGTGAAGCGAGTGCTGAGCGGAGGATGAGGAGGAGATGGAGTCTTACGTTTATTCGGCACGGCTGAGGGTGAAGGGGCTCGCTCCTGCAGCATCCTCCTCCTCTTCCTCCTCTTCATCTCCAGCAGCTCATCGCGCTTCGAGAGCGTCGTCAGTCCAAACAAACACAGAAACTCTGTCTTCTGCAGAGAGAAGAGAGCCACAGTGAGTGTGAGAGAGTTTACACTGCTGTGGTCGTGGACTGATGAGAAGTGTGACTGTACCTCTGCAGACGCGTCCAGTTTGAGAGGAGGCTGCTGAGCGACTCTTCTCAGATGAGCTCGAACTTCCTCCTCATCGCTCTCATCATAAGAGTCGTCTAGTTCATAGTAATAACCTGAAGATTATTACAAAACAACTGAAAGACACGGTACGGATGGATGGATGGAGGAATACATTTGAGTACATAGCACATTTATATAGGTTTCTACTGGATATTTGATTGTCCAGCTTATTTCCTCTGTTCTCATATTAGATGATCTTTGCCATCATCTATCGCTCACTTATCTTTAAAATAACTAATCTTTAATAACACTGTTGTTACGTGTAAGCTTTAGATAATCGTAAAATTAATATCGACCTGTCTTTCTGTACTGTAAAATATTGTGATGCTTAAATTGAATTAAAAATGTGATCATATTTTAATATCAGCTATAACAAACAAACAAAAAAAGTATGGTTTATCGGCATCAGATTTTTTCACATCTGTTAAATACTTAAATAATTTAAATATAAAAACTAATGTATATGTATATATATATATATATATATATATATATATATATATATATATATATATATATATATATATATGAACAAAATATATAAATAAAACATTTATAATGTATGTTTTATAATCAATTTACAAACTAAATACATTAAAAAGTTAAATTAATTATACTGATTAACAAAAAAATTTAATCTTTAATACTTGCCAAAATAACTGATATGATTTATTGAATTTCTAAATATAATCACATAATTCACCACTATTTTATGCTATCTTTTATACAACTTTTCAGCAAATCTTTATATTTTCGATTATATTAAATTGTATATATATTTTAATATAAGCTTTAAGCATATTAAATTAACAAATAAATACACACAAATTCTCCATCTAAAGAAATCTCTTTCTGGCAAATAAATAAATAAGTAAATAAATATGTATTTATGCTCCACCTTCAGAGCTCTTGACTGATAATTATAATAATAAACAAATAAATATTTAAACTCTCCCCACCTTCAGAACTCAGTCTGACAGATAAATAAATATTCTTACATTATTTTTAGAACTCTGTCTGATAAATAAACCAATTAATAATTATTTATACTTTCCCCACTCTCTGAGATAGATAAACAAACAAACAAACAAACAAACACATATTGATACTTTCTCCACCTTCAGAACTCCGTCTGATAGATAAATGAATGGACATCCTAAGAAATAAGCTGAAGTTTTGTTTGTTGTTTGTTGTCTTGTTTTCTACTGCGTACCTTTCTCTCTGGCTTCGCTGCGTTTCTTCTCCTCCAGGTCAAGCTTGCTGATGAGTCTCCTGTGCTGCTGGAGAGCCTGGTCGCACCCCATCACGGGGTCTGTCCTGTCCCGAGGCGGCCCCTGGGGGGTCCTGCTGTCTGACTGGGAGGAGACGGGCCTCTGCTGGCTCTGGGCTCTGACCCGCCTGACGTCCTCCTCTGGAGGCTCTGGTCTGCTGTGGGACAGAGGGCGTTCGGAGGGCGAGCGGAGGAGGGTGACGGGGTTCCAGAGGCTGCTGGGCACGGGAGGAGAGGGGTGCTGGTCCCGAGGAAGAGGTTTGGGGGTGATGAGAGGCGGCGGAGCTCCCAGAGGCGGAGGTATGTCTCGGACACCCACGCCAAACCTGAAACACACAAAACATTCCTACAGAGCACCACTAGAGGACAGTGTCACCACACACGACAGGAACACATATTTTCTGGGATTTCACATACATTGGTGGGTTTAAGTTTCGTCATGGACAGATGAGTTGACTTCCAAAACTTTTCATAGCCTTAATTTTCTGTGCAATATTCATTTCATAGTACTTTAACACTTTGAGGCAATATACTGTATGAACTGACTAACTGACTTTTAAGGGGAATTTTTTTTACCTTAATACACTTTATTGTTTAACGCAGAAGTAAGCCTATGTGTGAGACTTCTGGTTCATTAGCCGCTTTAGAGAACTAACGAGAAGAATATCAAAGTGCAGTAAATGCTCAAACTGTTTGCACTACAAACCAGTGTGTTCATAATTATGATAATATAATAAAATAATATGGTAAGACACACCAATTTGCAATATCAAGCAGCAAAACGAGTTTTGTACAGTCAAAAATAGCTGGATGCAGATGAGACCAAAAGCTAGACCCATAACATTTACAAATGGGCACGCTTTCTCTTATGGGAAGAAAAAGGTGGATAAGGGCAATTTTTTTGCCAACTTAAATCGATTACAAAGTGACATTTTTACCTTTATAAAGCCCTTTTTTGTCACCTCACATTTACTTTTTAACACGTTATTTTTTACCTTTATGAGGACATTTTTTTGCAACCTTAAATTGACTTCCAAAGTGTATTCTTACCTTCATAAGGTCCATTTTTGTCCCCTTCAATCTATATTTTAAGACATTTTTTGCCACCTTAAATTGACTTTTTTAAGGTGCATTTTTACCTCTATATGGACAATTTTTGCCACCTTAAATTGACATTCAAGTGGTATTTTTAACTCTAAAAAGGCAATATTTCTGCCACCTTAAATCGACTTTCAAACTGTATTTTTAACTCTAAAAAGGGAAAATAAAATTGGCACTGAAAATTTTACATTTATGAGGTTACTTGCAGCTTATTTACCTTTATTCTTTACTTACAATTTTTCTACTCTTTTTAGATGTATCCCTTATCGTTTGTCAGTTTCATTAACATTTATTCAATGCATTGATTTTGATCAATAAAACAATATAGACCAATCAAATAAAATCATATAAACAAAACCCATTTTTTGCACTCCAGGAGTGGCACAGAAGTGGTATTCAGGTGTATTTACACTGTATTTACAAGAGCATTAATAATGCTGTGAGATTAATACTGTAAAACTTATTTTGAATTTACAGTTACAAAATTATTTTAGAGTTTATATTTGAAATATGATACATAAGTATCAATTTAAACCTGGTATAATCTGTTAAACAGTTAAATTAAATATATAAAATTAAACAATTTCTCCGCTTTCAGACCTGTGTCTGACAAATAAAATAATACAAAACAAACAGAAATACATTTAATAAATATAAATATATTTAAATACAAAACTAAATCTGCCGGCAGATGACTGAATGAGCGAGTCATTGAGTCATTTATTCAACTGATTCATTCAAACAGTTGATTCATTCAAGAACAGAGTGGTTTTTAAGAATGAATCATTGATTCATTCAAAAACACTGATTCATTCAGGCACTAAACATACTGAGTTATATTAAACAAATTGTTGAATTTGTACAGACATTAATCTAACATTTGCATTTGCACTGATATTCATGAAAAACATGCATTTTTTGCCTTCATATGTTGAGTTTTGGGGTTTTTCCAACAACAGCTGCTATATTATCATCATAAACGATACATGTGGCATTAAACATGTGATTTGATGTTTGGCTGGAGGTTTCCTTTAACACCGACCTGTGAATCTCTCTCTGATCTGCTGGCTCCTGCTGCTGAAACTCCTGGCCATGTCTCTCCACCTTCGGCGCTCTCTGTCTGCCGAGCCATCTGTCCTCCTCCACCACGGGCCGGTGGCTCTTCCCAAACTGCACGCTTGAAGAGAGGCCGGGGCCGGGGCCGGGGCCTGAGGTTGAGATGGATGAAAGTCCTCCTGAGGATGAGTATGGACCGGACTGAGGTGTGAACGGCGGCGCTTCTTTGGTTTTGTCTGCATCGAGAGATGACAGATATAGATGAATAAACATGTGCTTCTCAAAGTGTAAATGTTTCATTAATATGTAGTAAATATACTTAAATAGCAGCGTCTTCTATGATACATAGTTATGAAGAACCACCGTTTGTCTTCAGGACTAAAGTATTACTTACATACTGTTGTAGTACTTACTAAAAGATTTTATTTTTCAGGTTTTCATCTAAATTTTATTTTATCTAGATCTAAATTCTAGTAATTTTATGTGTTTTTGTCGTTAGAATAAAAAAAAAAAATTACAAATATTTGTATATATTTGTTTTTTTTAATCTAGCTTTAATTTATTTTTATTTGATTTTTAGATATTTTTAATATTTCAAAATAAACATTTCAGTTACTTGCAAAGGCAAAATTTCAATTTCTTTTATATATATATATATATATATATATATATATATATATATATATCATTTTTTGTAATTTTGTCAAATGCAATTTTACTAATTTTTCTAAACTATATTTCTCTTAAGCTATTATTTTATTTATTACAGTTTTAGTTTGCTTCAACTTGAAAGTATTTATTTTATTTGCAATAGCAATATTTCTAACTGTTATTTTTATTAGTTTTTGTTTTGTAAAAAAGTTTTTCATCAGTGCATTTTTAAATATTTCTATTTGAATTCTATTCTATCATTTCTATTTATTCTATTTTCCATTATGACTTCAGCTTAACATTTCTAATTTCTAAATGTTCTTTGCACATTTAAGTTTTTCTCTCCAATTAAAATGTATATTTTGTTTTGACAAAATCTTCTTCTAACAGTTTTAGTTTGATCAGTTTTCTGAACTGAATGAATGCATCTGAGTGGATCCATTTAAAGTAGTTTATGTGTGTGCATGCGGGTGTTTTCATCATGAATCATGGGATCCACCTGAATGCTCTCATTCATCTGCTATTATACAATTATAGCGAGCAGCCATCAAAGCTTCTGCCTTCAGTGAGACGGCAGCCAAACCATGACTAACAGCTGCCATCCTTTGGGCCTCTCCAAACACACACCCATCCAGATGCAGGGCAACAGCCTGATAGATGATTCATCAGACTATATTAATTACTGATTAGCCATGAGCGATGCAATCACTTACTGAAGCTGCAGGTAATACGAGTTCAGAGAAATTAAACACAGGAATTATGAACGTCAATCATCATTTAAGTGTTGAATATTCATGAAACCAGCTGCATGAAATGTGCAATAAGTGACTTATGTTCAGAAGTAAATAATTTGAACGGTGTCTTAAAACAGATGTATTGCATCATGATATTAAATGGAAAAATATTTAATTTGTGAATAAAATAAATGCAATAAAATAAATAAATGAACGTTTTCAACATTGCTAATAATAATAAATATTTCTTGAGCAGCAAATCATCATATACTGATTTCTGAAGGATCACGTGACACTGAAGACTGCAGTGATGATGCTGAAAATCCAGCTTTGATCATGGGGAAAAAAATACATTTTAAAATATATTACAATAATAAACATTTAATTTAAAATGCAATTACATTTCACAGTATTACTGTATTTAATGAATAAAAAACACTGATATAAATATAGATTATAAAATGTAAATTCTATATAAATATAGAATAAGTATATGCATTATATATTATAAAAGGTACAGCGGCAGTTTATTTCATTTAATTGAAGAAGTCTACATATAGATTAAAGTAAAATAATAAAATATATTTAATATCTGAAAAAATATATACATTTAAATATTCAGTGAATTAATATTCATATAAGTTTATATAAAGATACATATAGATTATAGAATTATATAAAAAATATAAGTATACTGCATAAAATGTTCTACATTTAAATCATTTAAATAAAATGAAACTAAATGATCTAACAAATACAATAATATTTCACAGTATTGTGTTTTTAGTATTGTTTTTAGTAAATAAATGCAGCTTTGGTGATATATATATATATATATATATATATATATATATATATATATATATATATATATATATATATATATATATATATATATATCCCAGTTATTTCAAACCTTTAAACAGTAATGTATATTTTCCATTATACTATAATTTGAATTTTGATTAATAATAATAATAATAATAATAGACAAAATACTATTATATTATTTGTGAATAGCTTATATTTCAGTCTGTTCCTCACACAAATGGATTCAGATGAATTACTTTTATGTGCTTTTTGGAGCTTGAAACTTTTGGACCCCACTGACTTCCACTGTAACAGCAGGAACATTCTTCAAAGTATCTCCGTTTGTGTTTTCCAGAAGAACAATGTTAATATTGTTGGTTTCACTGTGTGTTTGGCTCTCTCTCGGTCATACCGGCTCTGTTAGCAGCGAGTCTCTCCTCCAGCCTGCCTCGCTCCTTCGCGGGCTGCCGGTGTGTGTACAGATGAGGCTGAGAGATCGATGGCTCCAGACTCAGATGGCGTTTCTCCATGGCCTTGACCGCCTGGACGTCTCTGCCTCGCTCTTTTTGCTTCTCTCTCTGCACCTCCTGTTCCCACTGCCGCTCTCGTTCAATTTCACGCGTCCGCTCCTTCTCTCGCTCTCTCTCTCTCTCTCTCTCCTGCTGGCGAAGCTCCTCTTCCATCTGCAGCCTGCAGAGGGTCGAAACACACACACACACACACACACACACACACACACATGGATGGTGTGAGATGCAACGCTCTCGACAGGAACCAGAGGAATACACTCAGCGAGAGGCCGCGGGAACACGGAAGAGTGTTGATGATGTTCGCTTCGGAGGACCAGGAACTGTGTGTGTGTGAGATATGGGGGAATATCATATGCTGATGTCAGAATGATCATATTTACACAATTACCACTCAAAGAATCAGTGAGTAGAGTTTAACGCCGAGCTTCGTTGTGACATGGTAACTGCCAATAGGAGAGCAGCTGTGAAGCTCGTGCGATTTGCATATATAATGCAGCATGTAAAACTTGATTTGCATTAACTGAAGAAAGTATGAGCGCCTGAGAGGCAGTAAACAAATTGCGGTGAAGTTTTTGTTAAAAACATGGTTTAAAGTTTTGAATATAGATGAATTTAGGAAGGAGGAAGATAGCAGGTTAATAGTAATATTCATTGGAGATGAAAAAACGGATAATACGTGCAAACAGAAATGAACCATACCATACCATACCATACCATAATGTGTAGTATGAATAGACAATTAATTACATATTTAATAATTGCATGTAATAATTATAATTTAATCTAAGAAGTTATAATATTCTAATTATAAATATATAATTATGTAATTTAATAACAATTATTTATCATTATAAAATTCATGAAATTAATCCCTTTATGTAAAAATAAAAACTGATATAAATATAAATGACAAAATCTCAATTCTATATAAATACAGACTTATATGTATCATAAAAGGTACAGCAGCAAAAACAGCTGATTTAATTCTTAATTTCAGATTAATTTAATTTAAGTAGTCTACATATAGATGAATCAAAATAAAATAATAAAATATATTGAATATTTGACAAAGTAAAGGATTATACTGTGTGTGTATATGTGTATGTGTGCATGCGTGTGTGTGTGTATATGGGTGTGCATACGTGTGTGTGTGTACATGTGTGTGAGTATACGTATGCGTGTGCGTGTATGCTTGTGTGTGTGTGTGTGTGTGTGTGTGTGTAAAAATGTGCATGTGTGTATAAGTGTCTGTGTGCGTGTGTGTGTGTGTGCATGTGTGTGTGTGTGTATACGTGTGCATGTGCGTGTCTGTGTATTTGTGTGTGTGTGCGCACACGTGTTTATACGTGTGCATTGTGTGTGTGTGTGTGTGCGTGTGTGTATACGTGTGCATGTGCGCGTGTGTGTATGTGTGTGTGAGTGTGCATGTGTGTATACGTGTGCATGTGTGTGTGTATGCATGTGTGTGTGTGTGTGCGTGTGTATGCATGTGTGTGCGTGTGTATACATGTGCGCGTGTGTGTGTGTATGCATGTGTGTGCGTGTGTATACATTGTGTGTGTGTGTATGCATGTGTGTGCGTGTGTATACATTGTGTGTGTGTGTGTGTGCGTGTGTGTATGCATGTGTGTGCGTGTGTATACATGTGCGTGTGTGTGTGTGTGTGTGTGTATGCATGTGTGTGCGTGTGTATACATGTGCGTGTGTGTGTGTGTGTGTGTATGCATGTGTGTGCGTGTGTATACATGTGCGCGTGTGTGTATGTGTGTGTGTGTATGCATGTGTGTGCGTGTGTATACATGTGTGTGTGTGTGTGTGTGTGTGTGTGTGTGTGTGCGTGTGTGTGCATATGTCTGTGTGTGTGCGTATGTGTTTGTACGTGTGTGTGTGTGTGTGTGTTGATGTACCTCTCAGAGTGCAGCGCTGACAGCGACTGGTGTGTGATGTCAGGAGGGTAAAAGACACCGGGCATGGGCAGGTGCACAGCAGACGGGTGGAGGGCCGGCAGGGTTGTCCCCTCTGGAAGCGGGTAGTAATGTGAGCGCAGGGCGGACAGACTGTAATAGTCCTCCATCCTGATCAGCCACAGGAAGCAGAGACAGAGAGAGCAGATAATTAGTGGCTCTATAAATAACCGGCACGTTCATTAACTTCTGCTCTCTGGCCCTGCGACATGAACAGCACTGCCTATTTCTGTCAGTGAGTCTCACCACATCCACACACACCGAGGGTGTAATTCAGACAGACAGAGACAGAAAGAGATGACAAAAAAGGGGATCAAACCGAAACGCTGTCATAGGCACATTTGTTATTATTTTAGCTGCTAACCAAAACATATTTCAAGTTGCAGTTATAAACCATTTATATGGTATATAATATGGTATGCATTTTCTTAAAGTGCAAACTCTGAGCTTTAATTTGGGGGTATTCTCATCAAAATGGGAGGAACGGTTAAGGAAATGTGGCGTACAAAAGGAACAGACTTGACATACATACATACGTTCAGATATGTTTGTGTATTTTGTTTCTCAGACGGGAGTACATCTGTTCATATGTGTGTGTGTGTGTGTGTGTGTATCCAAGCCGGAGGTTCACTTCCCTCATTAAAGCCATTAAATTATGTACAGGAGACGTGACATCATGCACACACAGGAAAGCTGAGCTGATCCGAAGGTATATATGAAATATATATAAGTATATTAATACAGTGTGAAATGTAACTTCATGTCATTTCATTATAATTGTGTGGGTCAACTTAAATACACAATGAGAAAAACCATCAAAACATCCCTGTAAAGCAAGTAACCATCTCTGGTGGTAAAATATCTGGGCTTGCAACCAAACATTTGAATCAGCAACTATCAGCTGTTTAATAACTGTGGTGTGATATACTAATTACTGAGATAAACATTTACATGTATGCATTTCGCAGACACTTATTCGAAGCATTTTTCACACATTTTATACCCTGAGAATGAGTTTAGTTTATACATGACCTTAGTGCCGTCAGTGGCACATTACGCTGTCAAACTGTGATAAACTATGTAGTAATATTGGTTATTAAATCAGCGTAATGTGGCAAACAACCTATCAATTTTGCATATTCAATTGAACCCAAATTCCTACCGAGAAAAATTGCGAAACAACATTAAATGTCACAATATTTTTCTTGTAACGTGTGTATTTTCTCACAGGTTTAGCAAGAAAAAAATGGCCTGAACAAGATGACATTTAGTCTAAGTAGTCTACTGACCCAACCAATACTGCTAAACCAAAAGAGTACTTTTTTGCATACAGGGTGCGTTAAGTACATGCTATCTTCAATATATAGTTTTTTTACATTAATTAGTTTGGTTTGTTGTTTCACAGTTGACAGAGAGACAAAATATGGAACGACAACAAATTACTGGACACGCAACAAAAACCAACGCCTTTGAGACAGGTAAGAGATACACGTAACCCTAGTTTAGAAGAGTACGGAGATATTTTATCGCTTATAACTCCTGGAGAGAAATAACACAAACACTGGATGACAATGAATCTGGTGTATTTGTATTTGTGCACACTAACAAACAAATCAGATTATAGTTTGTATGGCTGTGCGCTGAACTGTATTCAAACACTAAGCATTCGCGTCTAAACTGAAGATTACCAAATTTTCCGGACTATAAGTCGCACTTTTTTTTCATAGTTTGGCTGGTCCTGCGACTTATAGTTAGGTGCAACTTACTTATCAAAATTAATTTGACATGATAAGAGAAATGAACTAAGAGACATGAACCAAGAGAAAACATTACCGTCTCCAGCCGCGAGAGGGCGCTCTCTGCTGCTCAGTGCTCCTGTAGTCAACACTGATATCATAGAGCGCCCTCTTGTGGCTGTAGACGGTAATGTTTTCTCCTGGTCCTTGGTTCTAAATAATTGCGACTTATAGTCCAGTGCGACTTATATATGTTTTTTTCCTCATCATGACGTATTTTTGGACTGATGCGACTTATACTCAGGTGCGACTTATAGTCTGAAAAATACGGTAATCATTTAGCAAACAAAATAGTTAAATATTTAGCTGTCAGTAGTGTAGCTCAAACAGAAATCACTTTCAAACCAACATGGTGAATTTGCATTACAGAATGAACCCGATGCGAAATTATTCATCCTCACATGAAATTCCAGATTGTATAGATTCCTCCCGAAATGACTGGAATTTCATTTGTCCACAAGGTGGCGACATTCTATGAGTCATTTAGCAATTGAAAAGAAGACAGAGAAGACGGAAAAACTACAAAGTACTGGAGACGCAAGTACAACTGACAGAAATACATGCTACTATTTTAAAAGAGTACAAAGATATTTTTAGCGCTTATAACTTCTGGAGAGAAATAGCACAGACACTGGACAAAGATGAATTTTTCTATGTTTCTGTGGCTGTACGCTATTTTGCGTCAAAAGTATGTGTCCAAATGAAAGCATACTTCAGAAGAAATTATAGCGACATAACAGTCCACTGTTTATTATCAGTTATGAAGTGATGTATGAAGCACAGCTAAAACAAATATCACTTTAAATCCACGCAGCATTCTGCAGAGCAACATGACCAAATGAACCCGATGCAAAATCTGCCTGACGAAATGTTTTGCTAGATTGCGTACATTATAACTGAAATGACTAAAAATGCATATGTCCACAAGGTGGCACCAGTTTTTGATTCATTGTTTCACAGATGAAAACAAGATGGAGGAGGCAGAAGAACAACAAACCGAGACGCTTAACAGATAGATGCAACTCCAGTTCAAAAGAGTACGAACATCATAATAATAATACATTTAATAGAGTACAAAATATTACAATTACTGTACAAAGATGTGACGAACACCTGTTTGAACACAATCTCAAATTCACTTTAAAAGGCAGCAGGTGTGTTTTGCTGTAGGCATATACTAAACATTCACGTCACAACTGAAGTATACTGTACTTGGGCCTAAGATCAGAGCTGGGGAAATCACTAACAAATTGTAGTCTATTACTGATTACAGATTACGTCATGCAAACTGCAGTTAGTAATGTAATGTAGGTTACTCATTTTAGGTAATGTATTCGGACTACTTTTTAGCTGAATCTTAGATTACTTTTTACCAAACTTGTTTTGAACTTGCATTTTGAGCAAATACGAAACAGCAATGACATACATTACACTCTCAAAGTTCTCCAAGTTTGAAAAATTGTTGTCCAGGCAAAGACATTTGTGTATATAGTCCAAGCTAAATGGTATGACAAGAAAGTGATATTTAAGAAAGGAAAATGTAAAAGATGAAAAAAGAAGAATTAGAGAGAATCAATAAATATATATTTAAAAGAACCAGCAAAACTACAGCACACACCTGTATGAAGCAAGCGAGGGGTGAGGCAAATATCCTGAGTGAAAGTACGCCAGAGCGTCGGCTGCAGTTCCTGGGCTGAGCCCTAGAGGGAGCCCTAAAGGCACGCGCAACTCATTAGCGGAGGTGTACGGGCGAAAGCCATCGCGAACATACTCGTCCTGAGCCCCTGCTAGCAGCATATGAGGAACCTGCCGGGACAAGCTGAGAGAGAGGAACAGTGGATGAGTGACAGAGCGCTGTAGCATGTGCAGGTGTGAGTTTGAGAGCGACGGCCGCTGTACTGACTGGGTCTGCAGACGCGGGTCCTGCACCAGAGCACTCGGGGCCACGCTGAAGGGATGCGCTGAACCCAGGTACGACGGGAGAGAGAAAGAGGGCTTCTCCTGGCCTGGTAAAGACCGATCGGGGGCCAAACGCTCCTGAACGGACCCTCTTAATCCTGCATCCGCCTAAAAGAGGGTAAAAAATAAATTATGGTTAGTTGGTTGAATACATTTTGTTAATCATTAATCATCCTCATTCAATCATCATTTAATTTTTTTAAAAATATAGCATATAAAAACCATCTTTTTTCTTATTTATTAATTTGTAAATGTCATCAACCTGAATTAACCCTGCTTTGTCATAAAAAATGATCTGATATATTAGGAAATATGATATCATAAAAAATGAAATCAATCAATCAGTTAAATTCATAATGCTCATTTGTTCTAAAATATATTAATAAAATATTATGCTAAATCACTTAAGGATCTCTTTTCAAGAATTTCATAATTTTACCTAGGATTTTTTCTTCATTATGATATCAAGATGTTTTTACCACACTGATATTTTTGAAAGACACCATTTAGAAAAATTCAAATGAATTTTAATTCAGAAATGAAAAACATGGCCATCACTGAGTTCAGTAGCTTTATGTATATACTACTGCTGTATTTATTAACATTTTGAATGAGCTATTTTTTATATATACATATATATATATATATATACACATTTTCAGTTTTCATTTCATTTTCATTTCTGTTAGTCTTTAATATGTATTTATTGCTTCAGCTGATTCTTAAATTCAGTTTTAGATTTTCCAGTTTTTGGCCTGGTTTCACAGACAGGGCTTAGACTAAGCCAGGATCAGGCCACAGTTCAATTAGGACATCCAAATAATTTTTACAAACTTGCCTTAGGAAAAAAAAAAAATACTGGTGTCCATCTTGAGACAAAACAAAGGCATTGCGATATTTTAAGATCTATCAGTGCAAGTTTTTTAGTTGAAACAGCTCAGACTTACATTTTAGTCTGGGACTAGGCTTAAGCCTTGTCTGTGAAACTAGAGGTTTAAGTTTAAGTTGTCTTAAATTTCTGAGAAACGCTGTTGTAAGTGGATCGGATGGATCACCAAAACACACTTGCATCCAATCAGCAGTAAGGGGCGTGTCCAATAATGAAGGGGGTGTTGCCTGTGTTGCATAGCATGTTTGTGAATTTGAGGGCGGAGCTATTAAGTTTGGAGTGTGTTCCTTTTATCTACAGGCGCGTTTGTTTTGGTGATTTCAAATAACAACAGCGTTTCTCAGGAATTGTGCAATGCACCTAAAAAAATATATTTTTGTTTTATAATTTTAACGTGTTTTTTTTTTTTATATTTGATTTATTTCAGCTTTAGTATTTATGTATTTTACTCATTTTCATTTTCATTTGACACTTTTTTTCACTAACCCAAAATACTTTTGTATAGTTTTAGTTAACAACAACAACAACAACACTGGTGTTGATGACATCTTTCTCCTTCAACAGCCATTCACAAGTCTCTTCACTTCACAGACAAACTGTGTGTGAGCCATATGTAGTGGCCAAACTGGACTGACAACTGTTCTGCTGCTATACGAACAAATATGTATATAAACCCATATGTATTTACTTTAAAAACAACTCCATTCAACATCAAATAGGTGCCAAATATAGAGTCTGTGGATGAAACAGCATGTGTGTGTGTGTGGTCGAGGCAGGCACAAAGAAGAGAGACAATGCGACTGAAAGCACACTGAATATATCCAAAGCTTTGGCTCTTCTATCCCGTCCCGTCCCATCCCGAGCTACAGAAGACTCTTTGTGTAAACAGACAGAGGCTAGTTTGATCAGGGGAAAGTGCCTATTGTCTCTCCTGATGTCCCCTGACTGCAGCGCTAAATAAACTCACAAAGCCACACAGAACGAGAGCTGAACAAACCACACACACACACACACACACACAAACACACTTCTGGCATGATCTTGCCGTCGCGCCTGAGAGTCACCAAAATAATGGACATGCCGGACCCCCACAGATCAGGCCGTTAGCACTAATCCAGCCCAGCCGAAACCCCTCAGTCCCTCTTCAGAGTCTGAGAGATGGCTCTGTTTGAATCGATGCGCAAAGATAAAAGAAAAGTCACCGTCATAAACATACGCTTTCATTTCACAACCGAATGAATGAGCTCACGCAGCCTGGACTGGTTACTGTGTCCTTGTGCTCGTGTCAGATAACAGATTATTTGAATGGACAGAGAGATTTTAGGACACCAGAACATTGCTGAAGTTTATTTAAAGTTGTATGTTCGCCTTTTTCCGTCGTTTTTCATCATTAGGTTGTTGGTCAAATATTAAACAGTAGTTCTCTGCGTTACATCGAGTTGACAATCTTGAAAAAGACAAATTTATAAATATTTTATTGTAATATTGGATTTCTTTTAATTTATTTTAATACATATATTTTAAATATCATCGTTTGCATGATATTAAAATAATATAGCAAAATTTAGTTGAAATTGAATATATATATATATGTATATGTATATATATATATATATATATATATATATTCAATTTCAACTAAATTTATATATATATATATATATATATATATATATATATATATATATATATATTAAATAAGAATAATATTAGTAAAACAACTAGTGCTGTCAAACGATTAATCGCATTCAAAATAAAAGTTTTTGTTTATGTAATATACGTATGTGTGCTGTGTTTATTTATTATGTATATAGAAATAAACACACATACTGTATATTTTTTGTAAATATTTACATGTATATACATTTATATTTTTTTATTTTATATTATATATAAATATATTTAATAATAATGCACCGCTCCTTGAACGCACTGATGGACCGCGTGCATGGTCCAGTGTGAACGCTGGAATCCGTTAACATGGGTGCGTAAAAAAATACGCAATACGCACTGCAGACGGAGTATGTGTGAAACAGGCGTTATAACGTAAGACCAGAGCACTGCTGTGTTTACCCTCACCACGCCTCGCAGTCGCTGCTTAGAAGTGCAACATTGTAAATAGTCTGTCTGAAACAGTGTCTCGCAGCCGCGGCGCAGCATAACGTTCGTTCTGAACGCTGAGTAATTAAATACACCGGTATGGCGGTATATTCAAAATTAACATCTTAACGAAAATATACATCGGTTTTCGGTACGAACCGGTTTACCGGTTTACTTTTATTTCGGATGCAATTAATCGCGATTAATCACTTGACAGCACTAAAAACAAATAAATAAATGCACATTAACTGTATAATTGATGTTTTATGTGTGTAATTTTCAGTATGCATATTAGTTTTGTAAACCTTCATGAATACACTAACATATGCAGATGAACTCATAACATACATGGAATAAAAACCATAAAATCCAACTTTTGAACAGAAAACTGAGTAAGATATTTTTTCCTTGTGGTTCCCAAACCTGGTCCTGGAGAACCCCAACACTGCACATTTGAGACGTCACACCTGACTCAACTCATCGGCTCATTAGTAAAGACTCCAAGGCCTCAGATGTGTGTCAGATAAGAGAAAGATCACAAACATGCAGTGCTGGGGGTCCTCCACTGGTCCAGAGACTCTGTCATACCTGGCGCCCCTCAGACCTCCAGAAGCCATTGATGGTTTTAGTCGGGGCGATGGTGACCACGGGAGGGGTGCCTGTGGGCGGGCCCAGGCTCGTACCCATGACAACACGCTTAGGTGTAGTGACAGGAGAACTGTGATTGGTCACCGGAGAGGAAACATGTGACGACTCACTACTAATGGAACCTGTGTGAGAGAAGACAGGAGAAATACATTCAGAAGGATTTTATTTGAATTTATGCATGTTTATTTATTTTCAATAACATACTGTAATAATGTCATTAATTAATTGAACTCATGAATGTCTATTAAAATAAATTAGATATTAGATATAAATTCATATTATCATATTACTTTCCATATCAATTGAATTTAATCAAATTTAAGACAGGCAATATTAAAAAAATGTAGAAAAAAATAATTGAGTTAATATTTTATACTATTTTATTTTGTCACATTTATTGAATTAATTTACATTAATATAAATAAATATATATAAATAAAGAAAGTTGTTTATAATATATATATTAGTTATTATTAAGTAGATTTATTTAACTTATTATCAGATAAATTAACAACACTTAAATGTAAGACAGAAGATTTGACCATTTTGAAAAAAAAAATATATATTCTAAAATTTGATTTCTTTTTTGACGTAATTTAGTAAATTAAATTTAAATTAAAATAATACATATATTCAAATAAAATAAGTGATTTGTTTATAATAAAATAAGTTAGATGTAACTTTATGAATTTATATGAATAATAACTGAACAAAATAATAAATATTTCAGTAACATATTGGGTGTGCATCTCCCGGCTCAAACAGTCTAGCGTTCATGTGCTAACCGCTAAACCAAGCTTTCAACGAGAGTAGTTTCTTACATGCTGCCGTACAATAAGATCAGAGGCAGCGACAGACTATCTAGACCAGAAGAAGTGCCAAAGGAAGGGATGTTTTTATATGTAACTCGTCAGATGAAGTGAACATACATCGTCACTCGCCGACTGCCAGCCTCGCATCGCCGCCATCAAAGACCCCTCTGGGCTGTCAGATCAGATGCCAGTATAAAGAGAGAAAGAAATAAGCACTGCCGTCTCCCCGCGGTAAACACATATGAACACAGAAACACACTCACACAGCTTTACTGTGATCAAACACTGTGCATGTGTGAGAGAGAGAGAGCAAGCACGCGTCTGAGTGGTCCATGACACTCCAGACTACAAAACAAAGACTGTCTCACAACCAAATGAATACAGAGAGAAACCTAACCAGAACATTATATCACTATTTATTACTCAGAGCTCCAGAAGATGTGGTCAATATCAGCATGAAGCGCTCAAACATGTTTGTATAACATTGGCTAATTAGTATAGAGTGAATTCTATGGAATTACATTTGTTTCAATAATAACGAACGAAACTTTATCAAACTGAACGTAACTTTTTCAGAAACTATCAAAAATATGCCATTATGCCAATGAAAAAGAAAACTATTAACTCCATATTAACAATTTTATTAAATTTAACAGGCTCTTCAAATATGCTTCATTTTTTCGTTTGGTGTTACGACACAAACTTCTCGTGGGGGCGGGGTTATCAGTGATCTACTCTGATTGGATAGTGAGCTTTTGATGGACAGGTGCTCTCTGACCGGATATTGGAAAGCTCTCGCTGTGATTAAGTCTCTACCGCATATATTATTAATATATTATTATGTTTGTCAAGTGTAAGATTTTGTCAGGCTTCTCAGTACATATGAAAAACATTATATTTTGGTATTATGGCTCTGACCCCACAAACAAAAATATCAGTTTTATTATTAATTTACATTTTTCCTTAACAAATTTCACATTCACAAATGCAAATTCTCCAACTGTAAACCTGTCTTCTATTTTTTCCTAAAAGAAATGGAAAACTATTTAA
Organism: Carassius gibelio; assembly: GCF_023724105.1. Lineage (NCBI taxonomy): Eukaryota > Metazoa > Chordata > Actinopteri > Cypriniformes > Cyprinidae > Carassius > Carassius gibelio. The sequence continues at coordinate 17,001,386 of NC_068420.1, forward strand.
ATGTAATCTCAGTATCTACTATTAAGAAAGCTATGAGGACTGTAGTAATTTTGTTTAGATTTTGGCCCGCTTTTTTTTAGTTCTTTAGCTTACTTCAAGCTGCCTTGAAGGACAAGAGCTCATCTTTAAAGATTGAGATGATCGAAGGTCAAATATTATTTACATATTTAGTAATACAAATCAGCACGAGAGCTTTCCAATATGCGCACCACTGAGTGGCGTCTGTACTTCCCGGTCAGAGAGCACCTGTCCATCAAAAGCTCACGATCCAATCAGAGTAGATCACTGATAACCCCGCCCCCACGAGAGGTTTGTGTCAAAACACCAAACGAAAAACTGCGAAGCATAAGCGAAATCTGTGTCAATGCATTCAGAATCCACGATTAGCGAAAACGAATCTTTGAAAAACATTAACAAAGAATGGAGCATATTTGAAGAGCATGTTTAATTTTTGCTACTGAGTTAAAAAAAAATTTCATTGTGTTTTTCTTCTTTTCAAATGGCATATTTTTGATAGTTTCTGAAAAAGTTATGTTCAGTTTTATAAAGTTCCGTTCCTTATTATTGTAACAAATGTAATTCCATAGAATTCAGGTAAAGTGGGACATCTTCCCCAGTCATCTCAATGAGAAAAGGTGTCCCAGTTTACCTGAATACACCCCTAGTTCAATGCTTCCACACCAGCACCAGTGTGCTTACCTTTATCTCTTACTAATTATATACAAATACATCAGATGGAAATGTAATCAGATATTTATATATATTATCAATTATACATTTATTATCATAATTATTTTACTGAGGAGGAAACATGCGAGGAAACATGCAATGGCGAGAAATGGAACCTGAGTTAAGAGAAATCTTGAAACAAAAAACAAAAAATTGAAATATTTTGAAATATTACAAGTGTTTGTGTATTAACAGCATCATATATAACTTCTTTATTTAAATATATAGTAGTATTATAATGTATAATACTAAAAAATATATAAAAAATTATAATAGAAAATTTAAGTTAAAATTAATTAGATGTAATTAATTAAATCGTATTAATTTGTGATCAATTTAATATGATTTTTAAATTGCAATTATTTCCACATATCAAATATAAATGCTGAATTATTTTATATACATAAATTCATTTTTTTTTAATTTAAAATTAGACAAATGTCATATTCTATATATTAAATTAGGCAAATTTAAATAAAAAAGATTATATTTATATATAAACATTTACATATACTGTACATACATACAGTATATCTGCCGTATATATATATATATATATATATATATATATATATATATATATATATATAATGTAAATGATTTTAACTAAAATAAAATAACAATATATGTAATATATTAGAATATATTAAAATTGAATTGAATATATACAAATAAAAATATTTCATCTCTCATATCATTCTGCAGTCTTTAAATAAATCAAATTCTATATTCTATATAAAACTAATAAATCAAATCAAATTGTATTCAGTATTAACTGCTGCCATCTTATGAATCAAACCCATTATCTTCCATCTGCAGTAAAAACAGCCCCCGGAGGACTTTCCTTTCCTTTTCTTTTTTCCTTCATTTCACAGCAAGCATAAACTTTCGAGCGATGACTAGAAGCAAGAAAATAAAAATGTCACAAAATAAGAAGAAAGGACACAAACATCTGAATTACAGATGAACAATTGATGTAACAAACACACTGTATGCATTCATCTATTAATAACCCATTGTAACACCATTCTAGTTGCAAGGCAGATTATTTCTATAATGGTGTGGATTTTTCAAAGTGAGTTGGTAGATAATGAAACAGCTTTGATTACAATCAATAGTTCAGATCTATACATTCATCTATCTGGCACCTAGCCGTGTAAAAAGCAGGATAACGTGCATCCAGACACAAGCTCTGCTCGCCCTGACGCTGATACACAATATGCACTTCTCGCGGTCTTGCGTGTGAGAAATGACTTTCCTTATTAAGCCAGAAACCTACACAAAGCTCGAAAACCACACAGCACAGAAAAACCCCACATCCGCTAAAAGCAGTATCTATATAAGACACGGAGCACAAAGTAAAGAGTAAAGTAGGTCAGGCCTCCTCAGAGCGCCGCGGTCTGCACAAGAGCTGATAAGACGACTCAAGACTCACGCTTTCTTATTACTTCACTCCTTCTGTGGTCAATTTGACTTTAGTTTTTCACAGATCTGATGTGTTTCTAACTAGACAGCTTTGGCAACTCATACGAAGTGGTTTATACAAAGGTAAGCATCGCTATTACTGTCAGCAGGACTCATGGTTCGGGGTTTTTTAAAACCATAGAAACTCTTCCCACACTGTTTATGCTACAGGCGCATACGATACCTCATGTCATGCGATATAACGGATATATAACAATAAAACAGGTGAGAAATCCCCTAGACTTTCACTGAAGGCCATATTTATATACTAGAAAGTAGATACTTGTTAAGTCAGCATCTAGCATTAAAGAAAATACTTATTTTGATGTGTTGACTAACATGCGAAAGCATGTGTGAAGTACTTGATTATAGTTTTAACTGTAGTGTCATTTAATAATTTGTTTAAAGATTAAAGATATATTTTAAATGTACTAAATGATAACAAATGTGTAATTACAAATAATTCATTGCATGACATACAAATTTAAGTATATTTTAGTTGATCATAAAAAAAACATATTGAAACAAATCAGAAAAAAGACATAATACCAAACACAAAACAAATATAAAAAGAGGTACAAAGCAAACATAAATGAATAAACATATATATATATATATATATATATATATATATATATATATATATTATATCACCAAAAAATTATAAATATAAATTATATCACCAAACAAATAAAAAAAACTAAAATGTAAAAAACAAACATAAAGCAAACTAATTAAAATACAAAATAAAAAACAAAATGCTAAATGAAATAAATAACACAGTACAGAACAAATAAAAACAAAACAAAACAAAAATAAATAAAAATGACGATGACAATGCAAAAAAAATAAATAAAACAAAAACATTACAAAAATAACATAAAACAAAACTAGTAAATTGTAGTTTAACTTAAATGTTTATCAGTCCATTCAGCATATTTCAAAGAGAATTATGAAATTACATATAAAGACATATTTAAGTGGGTCAAAAAGCACATTTTTATAAGTTCAACTAACTGCATTTAACATAAATGTAAATATAAATACAATCAATTTCAATTTAATTGTAAATAACATGCAGTTATTAAGTGTCTGAAAACATTATATTCAGTTCACACTTATATTCTTTTACTTTCAAAGTATGCTAAAGTGTACATATTTTTCACAATGAGCTAAAACCACTCAGGAAACCTTAAAACCCTATACAGCAAGCAAATAACAACCTACAGCATCTTAGCCAGATGCACATCAACCAATTTAAACTTCTACTTTTACTTTCATCTTGTAAACATTCACCATATCTGTTTCTGAATATGAAAGCTTTGGTGATATTTGACTCGTTTGCAGTCATGCTATCTGTCAAACACTCAGGAAACAAGAAAGTGAGAGAAAGAAAGTTGTGTGTGCATGTTTGAGTTTGGAGGGGATGTCAGTTACATAGGACAGCCAGCATCAACACACACACACACACACACACACACACTTGAAAAGCCCCAAAGCCACTAAAGCCTTAAACAAAAGACAGCTTTTCCAAACAGGCTTAGCAATCTGAGACAGAGCATTGACTGTCATTGAATTACCCTAGTCAAAGAGTGTACGAGCGCATAAAGTGACAAGCAGAGGCAGAGCCGTATGCACAGCGTGATAAACTCACAGAGACAGCAGTAAAAAGACACTTAGAGAAGCTCTATAGAAATTACTGGCATGCAAGCTCTTAACCAATCAATATAATCCTTTTCTCTCTGTCTCAGAGCTTTGGAGAGACGAATATAATGATCACTCACAATGCATCATGTCGATAAACACACGGCCAAACCATGTATGCTTGAGCTCCTTCAAGAAGACGCTTGTTAAACTGCACTGTTTTTCTTCAAAACATAATGCATTGCATGTCTTGTCTTTCAGCTGATGATGTTTTCGTTAAATGAAGAGTGAAGCATTTCTTACAGAAGACAATTTTGTAGATCTTAAATGCCAAGACAACAGTAGAAAACATCTGCTAAAACTTGATATTGTATTTAATGCTTGTGTGTGTGTGTGTGTTCAGGTTTTTTGGCGTTGACTAGTATAATTACACAGACAGATGGGCAGCTAAATGTTGTGCCAGCCATCTGAAATGCAGCAAACCCATATGCAAATATTATTCAAACCTATTTACAATTTGTTGACAGAAACCACCACCCACACGCATACACACGCTGAGCAAGAATGGCTGTCCATATTACACATGTACATACGCCAGCGGGCTTGTTTACATACTGTTTTAAAAGACTTACTGCAACTACGCTAATGGTCATGATGTTACAATGCATACTATATCAGTCACCATGTAAGCAGTGGCAAAACACAACAGAAACAATTGACAAAAAAAAATAAATAAATAAAAATAAATATAGTTATAAAAATAAAGTGACAAAGCAAATATCACAAAAACTAAAAAAAATAAAGCAAACATAAAACAAAACAGAAACAAATGCAAACCAAATGAAAACGGAAAGAAAATCACAATACAAAAAGAAACTTATCAAATCACATAAGAAATCAGAAAAAAACTACCTAAAAGAACAGAGTAAAACAAAAACAAGACAAATAAATGAAAATGTAAAAATTCTAAACAAATCAGAGTACAAAATGAAAATGCAAAAAGAAATAAACAAAAACAATGAAAACAAAAAAATTTATATAATATAATTTTAAAACATCATTTCAAAAACAAAACAAAAGACATGAAAATGCAAAATTTTAAAAATGAAGAAAACTAAATAGCTCACAAAGCAAATCAGACAAAAAGAAAAAGAAAAACAGATAATAGAACAAAAATAACAAAATAACATAAAATTACAAATCAAATCAGAACAAATAAATAAAATTGTATTTTTAAAGAAATCAGTAAATGAACAAAAAAACAACAACAACCAAACAAACAAACGAACGAATGAATGAATGAAAACACAAAATTGCCTATAAAGTAAATCAGGGCATTTAAGTGCAATAACGGTTTTGCTGCAAAAGGCAGTTGATACAGGAAAGGTAGTTATTCTTATTTTACTTGATCTCACAGCTGCTCTTGAAACCGTTTATCATGGTATATCATTGCAGTGTTTTGAAGATGTGGGTGTTAAGGGTACTGTCCTAGAATGGTTTAAATCATGTTTAAAAGATATATCTTTCTCAGTTTGTCTTGGAGATCTGTGTTCTGCATCAGCTAAATTACATAGTGGTGTGCCACAGGGGTCTATACTTGGGCCTATTTTATTCTCATTATATATGGGCCCTTTGGGCAAACATTTTCGTAATAATATATTATATATAATTTATATGACGCAGGTGACACTCAGTTAAATATCCCAATAGATCCAAATGGTTCTCAAAGCACTGTTCTTCATCTTAAAGACCAGGGACCAGGTTTCTATATTTTGATTGCTGAATCTTGTTTGTGTGAATGTATGTAATGTTGCTGGAAAGCACTTTGGTCAATGGCAGTTGTTTTAAATGTGCTATAGAAATAAAAATTTGTATTGTATTGTATTGTATTGTAGACCTTCTAGTAAAGATCTACCGACTAAAGCAACATTTTGCCTGTTCAGCATGGGATCACGGGTGAGGTGATAAAGACTAATGGGCAACGAAAGGGCGCTCACCTCGTGGCTCTTCGGCCTGTTTGGCGAGCTTGCGGAGAGCGGCGGCGAATCCCGAGTGTGCAGACTGGGCCGCGGGGCTCCCATTGGCCACCACTGCTCCACTGATGGGAGAGGGAGTGAGGGGGCTTACAGTCGCCATGCTGCATGGTGCTGCCGAAATCATGCCTAATGATGGACACTTTGGCTCATGGCTCATACCTGCAGAGACAGAAAGATGTTGTTTCTGTTCAAAACTGAATTCACAGTCTACATTCTCAGAGGCAAGATTTATGATCAAGTTCATTTATGTTATAATCCACTCTAAGTGAGTAGAACCACATGCTTTGATTCGCACAAGCTCTGATCCAAAGTGTGTGTGTGCAAAACAGATTTGTTAAAATTAACCCTTTTAAAGCCTACGGTATAATATTTGATTAGCAAATGATCAACATGATCAAAACTTGTACTGTACTACATACCTTCTGTCATCTAATTTAGATTGAATAAAACATGCATTTTGAAGTTTGTGTGTCTTTTTTTCTGTAAAATGTTTTATGAAGTACAAGCAACAATAACTTATAGTTATACTTATATACTAATATAACACTTCCTGGATTGAAGCAACTTTAACTGTACTTGATTATCTATATATCGGTTTTAGAAAATGTGGGCTTCAAATATGATAACCAGGCTTTTTTTATTTTTTCATCTCTCGATCATAATTGTACTGCACTGCGTTAAACAAATAGCAGAACAAAACGAACAAAATAACATGAAAACTAAAAGTAAAACAAATCAGAAAAAAATTACATTTGAAACAAAACAGAAACAAAAGTAAAAGAAATGGAAAAACAAACCAGAAAAAAATAAATAAAATACAAAACACGGTATAAAAGAAAATGCAAAATAAAACAAATAGCTATATATATATATATATATATATATATATATATATATATATATATATATATATATATATAAGAGAGCTGAAGAATTTAAATATCATTTTACTAAGTCATATTATTGGGAGGCTAATTTATATGCAATTTATGTAAGTAGTCTGCTATACTGTTAGATTTCTTTCGTCTTACTTTTTGGCCATACAAAAATCAGCAACTGCATCAAAGTTCAGCTCCATATACTTAATATATCAGACTGTATGTGCCATAAAATCCCACTGTTTCAAATATGATATATACTCAACATAATCAACATGATTTTGTCTAAAGTTGCAATAAACTGTTTTTCCATTAAAAAAAATTCTGACTATTATTTCATTTGTCTGCTTTAAAGGCTTAAAGCATTTAGAGTGATGTTGCTAATAATGAATTACATGAATTACAAACTGCTAACCACATTTATTTGCATATGCTGCTTGCAATGATTTAGCGCCTGATACAAAAAAACAGAATTCAACTACGACAAGGTCAGACCACCTGTATGAAAATGGTTTTACATGTACATGTACATTTTATATTTAGCAGATTTATCCAGATTTTAACCAAAGTGTATTACTAAAACAGATTTGATTCATTTTAAAGTGACAGTAACATCAGAGGTGCTGTGAAAAAATAAATAAATCTACATTTGGATAGAAAACTACAATCTACAGTACTTCCGAAATGATGGCTTAACAGAACAAAAGTTTTTCAAGGGAGAACCGAAATGTTAGACTTTCCACATGTTAAGTTGCAGATCCGAACTGTGAGTTTTCAACAACTTCCTTCCTTTGTTTATCTCTCTCTCACACCTCCAGTTATCACTCACTGCCAGCGTTTCTACCAGAAACAAACAAAAGCTTGCTTTATCATGATAAACTCTGCCTCACCCTTGCTCTTGTGTTGAACCGAGTAAAACAATTAATAATGAACTTAGGCCACAGTTAGGAGAGCTGGCAGCAGCATCCTCTGCCATCAGCCACAACTTCATTACGACTTAATGGAGCCTTACACATCCAAACACAGAGAGTAAGAGAACATAATATGTCCTGTGGTTGAATCGGATTAATCTTAAATAGTGTTATAATCCAGGCTCAATATAACCCTCAGTTTGCAATTTGTTCTCTTTATATATCACCTACTGTACCAAACAAAAATATCTTATGAGACTTTTGGGGTAAACAAAGCACAATTGAAAGAAAACAAAATGTGACAAAAGACATCAATACTGCACAGCTTCTGGCTTCTGTAGTGAAATAAACACAATACAAAACAAAATGTATGGCCTCCCAAAACTTTTGTAGTGAACTAAAATGTAGGTAAAAAATAAAAAACAACAACAACAAAAAATGTATGGTCTTTAAGAGGTTTTAAAGAAAACAATTAAAAATAACTCAAAATAATAATTTATATGCAATAAAACACAACAAAAATGTATAGCTTCGAGAGCTACTAAAAAAAAATATAGTTTATAGCCTCAGAGCTTTCATGGTGAACTTAAACAAAACAAAATAAAAAGTAAAGTACAAAAAAAGAGAGCTGCCATATTGAATAAAAAAACAACAACAAGTAAAATAATGCAAAACATGATTAACTCTTTAGAGCTTTTTTCTGAGTGAACTAAAAAATAAAACAAAATAAATAAATAAATGATGGTCTCTTTAAATAAATAAAAAAATCACAAATAAATAAACAAAATGGCTTAGAGCTATTATAGTGAAGAAAAAATTACAAATATAAAAATCCAAACCAAAAAAGTTAAATTAAATTAAGAATATCTTTAAAACACTTTGCAAATATAGGTTTCATAAAAAAGTTAGCTATAATGCACTTTATAATACAAGTGCAGCATTATAACTGAGACAGTTTTCTCCCTGCCATGAAGAAAACGGCATATCCATTGCTCTCCAAATCTTTTAAGGGCGTATCAATCAAATCATCATATCATGCACTCTTGAAACACAGCTGTCTCCCTTCCACTCATTTGCTTGCTACAAACAGGCCTCTTGTCTTTATCTCCCTCATTCTCTTGGCCAACATTCTCAATCAATCCACTACTGAACTCACACGCGTGCTCCCCACCCCCTTCCTCTCATCTCACACTTTCCCTCCTGGATGGTGCCAATCAGCTGCTTGCTGTGGAAATGAGAAAAGCTACAGGTATCTTCCTGCACACAGCCATTCTGGGAGAGACGGCCCCTCTCAACACAGAGACATGTATAAGCTGTTATGTCAAGGAGTGGGACAGAGATAACATTTATTTCTCTAAGATGCCTTTAAAGGACTCATTCAACCAAAAACAACAACTCTGTCATCATTTAATCACCCCTCAATGTTGTTTCAAACTCACAGGATATATAACTATATATTATTCCATTGAACACGAAATTTGATATTTAGCAGAATGTCCAAGCTGCCCTTTTACACTAAAGTAAAGGGGAAATTCTGTAGGACTGTCAAGCTGTCAAGTAAATGTAGAAAAGAACAAAAACAACATGAAAGTAAAATAAGTTATCATGATGTTCTATTTGCATATATAACTATCAAAGTATTTATAGAAGCAAATTTGGTATGATTCCAGCCCAGGTTCATATAGATTCCAGATTCTCCACCTAAACTATATTATTGCTCTGCTTCATTGCAGTTTTAGCATGAAATGCAACCTCATTAAAGGAGTTAATTAGTCATCTGGCATGCTTGGTGAAATATTCCACATCATTACACATCTATGCACTCCTCAACCTACCACAAAAAAGAAATATGTTTATCCCTGATCTAGCAGGATTTACTGTAGATCTGTGGCTTATTAACCTCATACCTTTGAGTATAGTCACGTAAACACAAAAAGGATATTGTACGAAAATGATCAGATCTCCAGCTGGCCATGCAGAATAAATGGCCAAATGTTTAAAAATGGCTCACTAAAAGCACCCAAGGCTTGCTATGTGAAGATCTTCTCTCTCTCAAAGATGAAATCCTGCTGTGCTGTTTTTCCCAGAGGCTTTAGCTGTGGTTGGAGTCAGCAAAAAACAGTCCCACAGTCCTCTACTCCCCACTGAATCTAATAAGCTTGTTCATTAGACAGTACAGCCAATGCAAATTGACCCAGGCCTTGTCAAAATGACCGGCTCATGTAAATTCAATGGGAGAAACAGCAGGGATAAAAGACTGGGTGATAGATGATGTGTCAAAGTGCTTCGTTGGCCACAAATGAACACTCTCGCACACATACATGTCTATAATGATGACAGACCAGCATTGATGCATGGACGGCTACAGAGATCTGCTACCCTCGGCATTCATTAAGACTAGATAAAGCACCTCACACACACCTGCCTTCTGCTCATTAACCCCAGTGTGTGTATGTATGTGTGTTTCACTGTCAGTATTAAAGATAGATGAGGACTAGAATGGTACTGTTACTTCGAGAGTGAAATGCACTAATTGGTTGTGACTAAAATGGAGATTGATAACTAGAGAGAATGTTGATCACAAAGCTGCTGGTTACAAAGGGCTCGAAGGTTGACATGTAAGTACCGACACAACTCCACTTGCCATAACTGAATCCCTTATGCTATGCTTGAATATCCTTGATTTATTTTGTATTGATTTTTCCGGATCTGTCTGCAGTAATTTACGTTTGTATCTACAACCTGTTGATTCCAAAGCAGACAGAGTGTATTTAGAATTGTATTTTCTTGGGATAACAGGTCTTTTCATGTTACCTTGAAAGGCTCACTCTGTTCTCCCCACCACCCAAACCACCGGTGTCCCACAAGGTTCTGTAATAAGTCCCTTAAACTTCCTCATTTAGACCAGATCACTCTGTACTCTTAAAAAAGTTCTTTATTGGCATCAGTGGTTCAATAACGAACCTTTAACATCCATGGAACATTTCCATTGCACAAAATGTTCTCTTAAAAATAAGGGTTTCTGAAATGTTCTATCCACTTTTTTCCTGAGTAACCGATGAGCACCACCATGATTGATTCTAACCTCTGGTTGTTTACTCTCATGCTCAGATCTCCAAAGAAATTAATGTTAAAAGTGGGTGTAAAAGATGGACTTAATTCATTAAACTGAATCAATGTTAAAATAATGTGTGCTCTTATCTTTTTGTGGGCAAAATCCTGTGAACTCCACCCCGACCTGGAGATATATATATGTGCCCTCATCTATTTTCAATGCAGCTTACCTCTGGTCGCTTCTACAGTATCCAATCATTAAACTTTGACAGGTGAGTTACTGCTAAAAGATGATCACTGTGACACTGTAAAGTGACAGAACTATGACGCCACGTACTTTTTTGAAACAATATTTTTCACAGGTTTAAAGTTATATTATTGGCTTGGAAAATGTGACTAGAAACACCAGAGACCGGAAATGTAAAGCATCGTTCCAGTCAGGTGAGACTTCCGCGTTCAGGAAAAGGTGGATAGAATACTGGTTCTCAATTCCAGTCCTCGCATGCCGCCGCTCTGCATATTTTGCATGTCTCTCTTATTGAACACACCTGATTTAACACACCTTCATTCATGGATATGTGCTACGCTAATGCCTGCAGCGTCTTCACACACAAACAAAACTTACTACAGAAGTGTAAAGTGTGACATAATATACCTCTGTAAATAAATAAAATTTTAATTTACATCTCGCACAGTTGCACACTTAATGCACTTTGAGTGGAACATATACGCTCTCTTTTAACTGGATTCATGTCAGAATATCCTGTGATGTCCACTTCGCAGGGCACTTGCGGTCAAATAGAACAAACGTCTGAAGTGATAAGAGATATATACAAAATGTGCAGAGCAGCGGTACAAGAGGACTGAATTTGAGAACAATTGTTATAGAACAATCATTTTTGGCTCCCCAAAGAACCTTTAATCGAACAATTCCAAAAATAACAATTTAGGCCTATTCTCTTAAGCCCCTTTCACACTGCACGTCGGACCCTCAATATTTCCGGAACATTGCCGGGTCGCCTTCTGTGTGAAAGCAACCACGTCCCGGGATTGATTCCCGCATTGAACCAGGGTCGGGGACCTAGTAACATTGCCAGATTCAACCCAGGACGAGCGCTGTGTGAACAAAAGCCAGATCTAATTCCGTGTCGAAGTGATCTTTTACCGGCTGTTTTGAAGGAAGAACGTTCGCGACGAAAAAATATGTGCAAACTGTAATGAAGCAGAGATCAGTTAGTTTCTCACCTTTCGCGCTGACGCCGAGATCGTTTGCTTGCTTCAGTGAAAGTCAAATGCTTCAATGTTTTCGACTCGTACATTACACGTCACGCACTGATGTCACGTGTCGTTACGGGATCTTTACGGGTTGTGTGTGAAAGCACGCACATATCCCGGGTCATCACTGGCAGTGTGAAAGTGCAAAATCTAGCGACCTGGAACAATTGTCTGAACACTTTACCCCTTTATTTGCCCGAATGGCAGTGTGAAAGGGGCTTTAGTGAGAAGAACGTTTTAGTAATCTAAAGTGCCTTTTTTGCTATGGAAAGTTTACATATATGTTAAATGTAGGGGTGCTCCGATCACGATCGGCCGATCATTATGCGCATCTCGTCAGTAAAGCCGGTTCTCTAATCAGGGTTAATTCCATCAGGTGCGTGATTTCACATAGAGCAGCTGTTACTACACAGAACCGTTGTTAATAGAGAAGATGCGCAAATCCACTTCATTTTCAGCGTTTTTTGGCGCATCTTCTCAGTTAACAACGGCTCTGTGTAGTAACAGCTGCTCTATGTGAAATCAGGCACCTGATGGAATTAACCGCTGATTAGAGAACCGGCTTTACTGACGAGATGCGCATTAACGATCGGCCGATCGTGATCGGAGCACCTCTAGTTAAATGGTTTTTCTACATCATCCCTGGCTCCTCTAATCACTACTACTACGACTGCCGTTGACAGCTCATTCACATTAAGGCCTAGGTCTTATAATTTAGTCCGAATATATCTGATAAACCTTTCTGATAATAACCTTGGGAGTCACAACTAAGTAACTCTTCTTCCCAATCATGAGCATTCCCATGGTCACAATCTTTATCTCAAGTGACGTCCACTCTAGGTGCAAAAAAAAACATTTAACGTTGCCCAACACAACCAGCTCTCCCGGCCCTGAAGCATCAGGCTCCTTTATAATGAAAAGAAGGTATTTTTTGCCAACCTAGCCAAGAACCCAAACTCTAGTAATTTGTCCACTAACATTTATGTTCGTTTGTTATTTACGGAAATTCTGTCATCTTACGCATCTTTCCAGATCTCTAAGTCAGGCAAATTTAAGACACCATTTCTGACTATCCCAAGAGGTTCCTGGGCAGATGTCTATAGAGGTGACCTGGGGTTAAGCTTGTCCTGTACTTGGGGACCCTGGTTTTCAGATCAGACTGTAATCTCTAAGGGGCATTTGTGTCTATATGTGCCAAGGGCAACACCGGACATATCCCACATTTGTTGTATGTACAAAAGAAGCCCATTGGATCTAGCAGCTCTGCAGCATCCCGGGGGCACTTGTGGTCTGCTCACACTGTATTCACTGAGGGCTCTGATGTTCAGCTTCTTTTGGTAGTCTCGAGCAGTGTAGCCTGAGGTTTTGGAGGCTCCTTGAAGTAATGTTAATCATTTAACACAGCGTACACCCCAGGGATCCGCTGCTTCTAGTCTCCTAGCTCAGTGTTTTCCAACACTGGTCCAGGAGTACCCTCAACACTGTATTTTTCAGATGTCTTCCGAGTCAAATATTTAACCTAGAACCTTGAGACACACCTTTTCAGGTTTCACCTCTTAAACCTCTAAGGCTCACACCCTATATATTTTAAGTATAATGCACAACAAACAAAACCACAGATTTCCTACTGGCATACTTATCATTCCTTTTTCTCATTATGCACCGGTCCATCATCACTGCAATGGGTTGACTGATCTGAAGACACAAGATGATTCATCTTCAGGCACCTGAGCATAGATATATACACACAACTGTTGTAGCACTTACAGGTCTTGATAATCAAGGCTCTTGTGGTCTAACCTTAGCACATGACCCATATCACAGGCCTCTTGTTCTGGTAATTACTGCTCACATTAGATGTGTACTTTCTTGTTAGTCATTTTGAAAAGGGTCCTGAACATTCAGTAAATGAAGCACTAAAGTCTTTAGTACCCTTTAGTCTGACTTTAAAAGTAAAAGTAAAAGCAAAAGCAAGTGTGAGTAAACTTTAGCAGGTTTTACTCAACATTTCTACTCGAAGAACCACATCAGACATGCAAGGTACCTCAAAGTTACCACATTAAACTCTAAATGACGCAGATCATGAACAACCCTTCAAATCTACAATACATAACTCTAGTTCCCCCTTACAAAGACATACAAAGGCACCTACTCTTCTTCATAAATGGTTCAGAAGCGAATATATATGATAAAAAAGGGTTTGCCTTGCCAATAAAGTTTCATGCTTAACGCATTGACTAGAATTTTCATTTCAGTGCATCCCTACTTGCTTTGCCATAAAAACGTCAAATTTCTTGTATTTTTACAAATGTATTTATGCCTTGATCATGGGGGTTTTGAGCAACAACAACATAGACCAAATTTCTTAATATTATTCATCTGGAGGGTAAGGAAGCAGTTGTAAGGAAGCAGTTCACTGACACCGTGTAAACAATTACAACATAACCACTCTTATCAGTTGGTCCCACAGCTTTGTGTGTTTGAGCAGCAGGAAAAGTCTAACAAAAAAGTGAAAGCTTTTTATTACATCCCACGCTGTCCCCTCTAAGGGACACTTGGCATCTCTGAAGCCCCCAAAACTGCTGACACATATCAAAGTATGCTGGGTAAGTATTTATGCTTTGGGAATATGCCCACTGTCACTATGCATGCAGTGCTGATTGGTCATTTTGAATATCTAGAGAGTGTCTGGGATGGCCAAAAATGGGGTAAAGAAGATGGGGTTTCTCTTGTCTTTTCACCACTCTCTCCCCCTCTTCTCTCTTGGCTTCTAATTGCATGTGGTTTTTCTAAGACTTTCTGCTCCCAACCTTAATAAGTTAGACATTTTTCCCTCAGTTTTAAGGTGCAAAAAAAATCATAACTTTCTTTTGTCACTTCAGCCCAAAAGACACGTCTAAAATGAAGACCACTGTAGTGCAAACAGCCAGTGTGTGTGTGTGTGTGTGTGTGTGTGTGTGTGTAAATACATATAGCAGCTGACCAACATCAGTTAAAAAAGCAGCAGAAATCTGAGCTAATCCCAATACAGTCTGTCTCTGAGGGTTTATCACTGCTGACTACACACACACACACACACACACACACTTGATACAAGGGTTTTCATTTTATAATCCATCCTCTACACCATGTTAATCAATCGCGAGATTATGAAAAAAAACTACCAGCTTTGAATCACAATAAAGTTAAGATTTGTAAGAAGTGTAAATATAATGTAAATATAATATAATATAATATAATATATGTGACCTTGGGCCACAAAACCAGTCATAAGGGTCAATTTAGTGAAATTGAGATCTATACATCATCTGAAAGCTGAACAAATAAGCTTTCCATTGATGTGTGTTTGTTAGGATAGAACAATATTTGGGCGAGGTACTATTCGTCCTATAACTATTTGAAAATCTGGAATCTGAGGGTGCGAAACAATCTAAATATTGACAAAATCGCCTTAAAGGTTGTCCAAATGACGTTCTTAGCAATGCATATTACTAATCAAAAGATTACGTTTTTATATATTTACGGTAGGAATTTTACAAAATATCTTCATGGAACACGAATTACTTAATACATTCCTTAATATCCTAATGACTTTTGGCATGAAAGAAAATTCATAACTGACTCGATGACACCTTTATCTTTGACTTTTTGAGCTTGTGATTACAGCAACTTCTCATTTAACTACTCCTTCTCATAACATCCAACTCATCCAGTCTTTCCAGTTTAACACAAACTACAACTCACATTTCAGTTTCGCACCTAATCAAATAAAACCTCAGCCGTTAGTTATTCCAAAATGATCTCTAGAAGTCAGTGTGACTGGATAACGCAAACTCACACTGCGCTAGTATACACTGTACGTATATCTAGACGGGCTGCTGGGTAAATATGACTTTCCAGTGTACACTGACATTTATTTGACCACACACAAAAAAACCACAGGAGGAAACAAGAGACTTCAAAAACGAAAACTACAACAGACAGGATGTGACCAAACCAAAAGTTTCTATGCCATTTTGGCCAATAGTGTTCTTTTGGACGGCAAGTCAGACGTACAACAAATACTTCTTCAATATTCACAAAATGCTTAAGGGTGTCTGTAAATCTCAAACTGACCGAAAATTGGCCAAATAATCACTCTAGCCAATATATAACGACCTAGTTTTCATATTGTACACTAAAATCTAAAACATCAATAAATGTAACTGATATTTGAGTGACACTTCACTGTTAGTTCTCTCTGTTTTTCATGAGCTCAGGCTTAATCACAAAGCGATTTTCTGGACAAATGCACATCAATACTGTGTTAATAACCTAATTTACACAAGATCCAGAAGGGAGGACTGAGATGGATGGAAAATTAACCTTGAGGTGAGAGAATAGCAGAAGGTCATCTAACTCAGCACGACTCTCTAAACACTTACTCCCAGTCTAAAAAAAATACAACATTTTACTCAAGAGACGATTGTTAAACAGTTTTGAATATGAATATGAGTCCCAAAGGTCGCATCAAGCGTATCATTTCTAATAACAAAGCCAATAAAATCAACATCTGTCACGGAAGACGATAGTATTCCAGGCTCAAATGGCGCGACTGTAGTATATTTAAACTAAGTAAACAAAAAAAAAACTGCTAATTGTACACTTCCAGGATGAACCACGAACGAGTGTGAATGAAAACAAAGCGCCCCTCATCACGCAGCTCTACGGCGGGCGATGGAGCCCCTAACAAACGCAATAAAACACTTCAGCCCGAGCCTCTTTATCACAGAACTCACCTTAAAACTGAAGAAAAGCGTCTTTCCCACGCATTTAGAGCTGGGGTAAGTCCATGGCGCTGCTCCGGCGGCGGCGCGGCGGTCGAGAGCGCTGAGTGAGCCGCAGTGGAGTGAGTGAAGGCGGCGCTAGAGACTCGGCAGCACCTGCTCCACTGATCCGCCCCCGGGGCAGAGCCTCTGTCAGGGGTGAGGGACCTCCTCCACACCGGGGTCGTGCCACACCGAGACAGATTGATAGATAGATAGAGCACGGTCTCTGTGTGTGTTCTCGAAGGAATGCTGTATTTGTAAATGTTGTACATTCAACACGAACATCTCTGCGTTTTTAAGCTATAGGCTTAAAACAAACACATTAACACAAATTTAAATTAAATCATAATTTAAATACTTAAAATAAACAATTTAATTAACATATAACATAAAACAATTTCAATTTTAAAACATATGATTTAATTGTATAATAAAATCTCATTAAATAATTTAAATAATTAAATGATACAATTAAACTTATAGAATTTTAATTATGTGTGTGTGTGTGTGTGTGTGTGTGTCATGTAATGCAACAGTGATTTAAAAGATAAAATCTGATATATACATAAAATAACATAAATATAAAATATAACTTAAAAAATTATAACCTCTTCTTCGTGTACAGAATTAATTAGAGTATGCTTACAAGATTTGCTACCACAATAAATGCAAAATAAATAAATAAAAAAGCAATCCAGTAAAGTATATGCTTAAAACTATTGTCTGCATTTAAAATAAATATTACATACTTTATATCAAAATAATATTTCGAACAAATACAACATTCAAGGACTTCGAGTTTACGGATCTTAAACAACAGAATCCCAAATGAAAAACAACAACAACAAAAACAAGCTCACTGTACGGTAAATAATGCAGTGTAATTTATGAAAAATAAATGAAGATGTAAAAATGATGTTGTAAGTCTGTATTCCCTTAAGATTGATACCACAGTCTCTCTCTCTCTCTCTCTCTCTCTCTCTCTCTCTCTCTCTTTCAGAAAAAAAACAAGACAAGGAAGTGTTTAAAACCTAGCTTATATAAGCCTCCATTTCCAACTGATTCTGGGCACACACACACACACACACCTGCAGGGCATCCTTGAGTTAGTATGCATGTTTGTGTGTGTGTGTGTAATGTGTGATCAAATGACACACCACAGTGCTAATGGTGAGGAGAAGAGGATGCTTTTATGTGTGTGGTATAAACGCTACCTGCAGCCTAATCTGTGTCTGTTGCGTGCGTGCGTGTGTGTGTGTGTGTGTGTGCATGACAGTTAACTGATTACCGAGGCACCTGCAGCTGTAAAACACACACACACAGTGGAGGAAGATGAAGAGAGACTAGGAAGGAAGGATTGTGGGGTGGCACATGTGCTTCTGCTGCTTTTAAGTGTGTGTGTGCGTGTGTGTGTGCGTGTGTGTGTGTGTGTGTGTGTGTGGAACTGACATGATTTAACTCTACTCAGCGGGAACACAATCCCACAATGCATATATGCACCTCACTGCTTTGACCTTGGTCCAAACCAAAACGCTCAGATCACACACACACACACACACACACATCACAATAATCCACACCACTCCAGTCCATCAATTAATGTCTTGTGAAGCGACAATCTGTATGTTTGTAAGAAACAAATCCATCTTTAAGATGTTTTTCATTACAAGCCTTTGCTTCCGGTTCAAATAATTGATCAGTGCACTATGTGCAAATTTGAAACTCAATGCAGTAACAGGAATGTAACTGGAAAACAAAGTTTAATTATAATATTTGATACTAAGAGTCCGAATGAAAATAAATTCTGGTAGAAAATGACTGCAAGAAAGTGTTTGTACCACAATTTTCTGGTTTTGAAAAGTCGCTGGTTTAAATAGGAAATAACACGGACCTGTTTGTTGACAAATTTAACCGATGTTACTATTCTGTCTGTCTGTCTGTCAGATGTGGTCAGATGAGATCTAATGGGTCTGAGGAGGCCTTCACAGTATATATGTATATATCTAAACCCTTAATGCTAACTGTATGCCTAAAAAAGTCATCAGACTTCACGCTTTAAAAGTCTTTTTACAAGTCTTCATCAAGTCAACATCAAAGTCTTTCCTGTTCCAGTTAATATTTATAATATCAAGCGTTGCAAATGTATCCACCATCTTAAAAGCTCTTTGTAACTGTAACATTTCATGTCATTTTTGCACATATATTCATATGTCAAAGTAAACCTTTGCTTTATTTTACATTGTCTCTCATTTTAGCTTCATTGTACAAATTCTGACATACATTTGACAGATTTTGGATGTATTGATGCCACTTTAGGGCCGTTTCCTCTTTAGCACCAGTTCAAACAGCTTCCTTTTTATTTCGTATAATAATGCTATTGTATTTTTGAACATGTCAAGTTTGCATATATAATTCAGCTCATGCTTTTATTGTTCTTCTGACAATGGGTTTCCTCTTTAAATGTATACACTGACCTGCTGCATTTCTCTTCACTGAAATACATAATCAGACTCGCTGTCCTGACCACATCTGCTAATATGCATGCTTGGGTATTGCATGTTAATATGAATAATAAGTAAACAGACAACTAATTGTTTTATTTTATTATCCAAATGCACTAATCTGGCCTTAAAAGCCATGTCTGAATGTGAAAGTCACTTCCTATTATCATATATTCTCATTAAATATTATCATACAATGAAGAAATAAATTAGGAAATGAAATAAAATACTGCAATACATTTGAAGATATCAATTCCAAAAAAAATTGAATTATCTAAATAATGAAATAACCCTAATAAAATAAAAATAAATAAAATAAACCTGAATATTAAACAGATAAATAAAAGGATTACATTTGTTTTCAGGTTAATCTTTAAATTAATTAATATGAATTTACCAAGATAAAATAAATACAATTATACATAAAAATAAGAAATAAAATGTAAAAACAAGTGAAAATAAACTATCAAAATAAATGTTCTATTAAACATAGCAATAAATGTATTTTAATTGCATTTAATTTTTATTTTAAATTAACTAATTAAACTGTTTACTTTTTATGTGGAAAGTTATGCTGAATTTATCCGGTCATGTATATATATATATATGTGTGTGTGTGTGTGTGTGTGTGATTTATTTTTCAAGGCTTGGTCCTCCATAACGATCATGGTATAAGATCATAAACATGTTTCTGATGAGATTATGCATGCAAAATAAAAAATAAAATAAAAATAAATACATAAAAGCACTGCTCCTCCACCTGTGCACAATGTATGGAATACGATTTATTATGATGCATAGGCACATTAATTTATTGAGACATGCACAGGGTCATTTCCATTTCCTCTCCTCCCATCATCTCTCTTCTTTCCATTCATATCTCTCTTTTAATAATCCATTCTGTGCAAATGGCTCGTGGCCCACATGCTTTGCCTCTCATCCTCTCCTCTGCCTTTTTCCCCTCCTTTCTCCAGCCCTCCACTCACCTCCTCTCCCTTGTTGAGTAATTATGGAGAAAGTAGCATGTGTCTGACACGGTCGCTGTGGCAACGGCGGTCAGGAACCCGGTCGTGAGCCCATTCAGAGTGTGAATGGGGGGGGGGGGGGGGGTAGAGATAACAGCAGGATGTCTCTCTCTCACACACACACACACACACACTGTATTTCCCAGTCCTTTCTCACACATAAACACATGCAAAAATGCATGCAGCCGCAGCAAACACATGCAATATTTATCATTACATTCTTCTATTGAATGACTTGTATGAATCATTGTACGACTTGTGCATTTTATATTAGTGAATACTGTATAAACAAGCTAAACTATGGATGTTTGTTTCGTGAAAAAAAAAAAAAAAACGTTAAATCTAAAAATTCTGTTATTTTTTTTTTATTCAGCACTGCAAGGAAAAAAAGCCCAAATTTTGATATGAAGTCAAAATTGAGAGGAAAAATTAGAGAACTGAAAGTCAAAATTGTGATATATAATGTCAGACATTCAATAAAAAAGACCGAATTGCGAGAGAAAGTCAAAATTATGATATATAAACTCAGAATTGCAATATAGTCAAAATCTTTAATTGAGATACAGTCAAAATTGTGAGAAAAAAAGTCAGAACTGAGAGACAAAGTCAAAACTGTGATATATAATGTCAGAAATTCAAGAAAAAAGTCAGAATTTGGAGATATAAAGTTGGAAATTCAAGAAAAAAAAATTGCAAGAAAATATGAAATTTGGAGATATAAAGTCAGAATTGCAAAAAAAAAAGAATTATGCCCATAATTAACTTTTATTATAATTTTTTTTTATTTAGAAATTTGAGAAAAAGGTCAGAATTCTGAATTTCAGTTCGATTTCATTCAGAATTGTAAGAAAATTTTATTATTATAAAAGTTAATATTAATTATAATGAATTTTGTTTGTTTTTTTTGTTTAAAACACTTGAAATGTCAGTAAATGGAAATACAAACATACATTTGAGATAAATTCTCTGAAAACAAATCTTACTATTATATTGTATACAAATTTTCAGCTTGGAATGATTTAAAAATGTTTTTGATATTGATTAAAATAGTGTTTATGATTAAAAATAGGATTTTATCACTGTATTTGAACACATAAAGATAAAAAAAAAACGTTAGTATATCTCTGTGGAAAACAATAAAATCGAAAAAAAAACATTGTAATTTCTAGTAAAAGTGACACATGACGAGCATCAAAAACCTTCAGTAATGTGATTTCTGATATCTAGCACTCTTGATTAATGATGATTAAATGCCTAATGTTACAAAAACATCCGACTTCAAGCTCATTTTAATAGCCCCGCCCATTCTGTAATCTCATTGGTGAAGAATCCTGCCACTTAACAAACTAAACAAAGTAATAAACCAACAAATATCACAATTATCTTCTGATTGGCTGTAACTGCATCACTTTTTTTTATAAACAATTTCAGCTAATGGCAACATCTAAAGGAACAAACCGACAGCAAAGTCCTGCCGTTTGAATCATTTATAGCGATGCATTATTTAACAGTTGTTGGTGGAAGCTTTTGTGACCCAAAGTGAGGCATTGTCAGAAGGAAAATGATGAAATGGCTTTATGAAGATATGTGTTTTAACAGTAGTAACAGCATCACTGATGTGGTGACAGCATGATGGTTGAGGATCTGGGCCACCAATGTAAAAAGCAAAGAATTGCTGAGGTCTTGGCGCTGAGATATCAAAAATTGTGCCATCAAGCGAGGCATTTAACCTCAGATTGCTCCGAGCAACTGTCAGAATGAAGAATGGATGTCTGTATCGCAAACGCAAGACAAAGGAGAAGAGAGTGTCTACATAACCTGCAGTAAAACAAGCTTTCTGTGCCTCTGATGTATTTAATGCTCACTAGCAAGCACAGAAGATTTATTTCATGTATAATTTATATTCTTTATATAAATAAAAAGAAGTCAAATTAATAATGCTCCCTCATCAGAAAACTTAGCTTGCAGTTTAAAAATAATCTGTGAATAAATAAACTTAAATACATTTTAATTCAATACTAAAAACATATAAATGAAAGAGTTCAGGACTGATTTACCGAATATTTTTGAGTGCAATGTATGTTTATGCTTATTGTAGCATTAGCTTGAAGTCAACATGCGACTCGATTCTCACTTCGAGCACTATTCGTGTCGCTGCCTATAGAGTGCTCCAAATCAGTCACTTATGAGGTTTTTAGCTCTGTGCCTAAAGCTAGTGAGCTGTCAGCAACTCCACATGTAATAAAAATAGCGCCGCTCGTGTGAAATGCAACAGAGACCTGACTAACACCTGCTAACAGAGTTAAATTCAATAAAGATTGACATTAGCATGTTGCTAAGCTAACATGACACTTTAATAAACGCAATCAGTTCATAGTAGCCTACTCACAAATACTGCATGAATGCTTAATGCACCAATTGCACACTTTTAGTGTACCTCAAATCATAAAAATATATATTTCAAAAGAAATCTGTATTTGCAGATCATATTAATGAAACAAAAGGCCACTTAAGTGTACTTAAAGTTCACTTTTACGACTGTTTTTAAGAGACTTCTTCTTCTTTTGAAGAGAAAAATAAAAATAAAAATAAAAATATCTATATATAAACACACACACACACACACGTAACAAACTGCAATTTCATCATTACAAATATGTCATTAGAAATATATTTAAATAAAAGTTAAAAAAAATTACACTTAAGTATATTTTAGTTTACCATAAATGCTTGCCGTTACATTTGGTAGTACACTTTAACCATATTTTAAATTTTTATGAAATCACATATAAATATGTACTACTATGTTGAGTCAAAAACACTCTTAAGTTCACTTAACTAATTGCATTTAATATAAATTTAAAGTAATACATTTCCATTTAGTTGTAAATAACATGCAACTAAGTGTCTGAAAACATTACTTTTAAAGTGAATCATTTTAAAATAACAACTTTTTTTATTAGAGTGTACTTGTTTTTCAAAGGCGTGGGTAAAATTTTACTAGACGATTTTCTAAAACTGGATTATCTGCTTTGAATTTTTATAATAAACTTAATGTGATGCATTCTGGGATTGTTTCGTCATAAGGTTTAAACACGTGAAAATGAAGCATCATTATAATATCGATTTTCTTGAGTAGCCATCATTGGAAGTGCACTTCTGGTCCTTTACGTTCTATGTAGGGAGCTCATGAGGCTTTGGAGGAGAGCTTATATTAAGGGGTTTGTTGAGGCATGAAATGTGTGGCGGGCGAAAGTAACCGCACGCTTCCTTTACTGTCACATCCGATTACAGAGCAACACTGAGCCTTAACCTCGTAAATAAAACAATCAATGAGTCTGTACCGCGAGTCACTTGAGCAGACAGGAAGGATTTTAACCTTGTCTAATCCCATTACAGCAGGTGATGTGAATTACTAATGGTTTTGTATACATTTTTAATAACTAGGTATGTCCTTTGTCTCTAACAAATCTTTAAAGGAAGTCTATTCGTACCAGGTACATCTTAATGATAAGATATCGTTCGGGCAATGACAGGACCAAATGTCCTCTATCCATCATTGAATTCAATGTTAACACGACATTAACTTGGTATTTAAAGTAATTGCATGCTTTCATCCACCTACAATTGGAGGCAAAATTACCAGTCATTACCATCTTTTTGGTCAATAAACCATCATTTAAAATTATGAGTAAAATAATATTTTATAGCAGTCAAAGTTCTGCTATAATCTTAATGCACTCTATAAGGGAGCTACTGAATGCATCTTTGCATCTAAAAACACAATGCACAATGCAATCTAGTGCAATGCAATGGAAAAATGTGTTTTGTTTGAACAGCCCATAATACTTATGCTATCAAATGTATAGAAAACTAGTGCTGTCAAACGATTAATCATGATTAATCGCATTCATAATAAAAGTTGTTGTTTACGTAATATGTGTACTGTGTATATTTTTATGTATATATACATACAAATACATGCATGTATATATTTAAGAAAAATATGTATGCTTATATATTAAATCTATATATATAAAATATAAAATATTTTGGATGCGATTAATCGCGATTAATCGTTTGACAGCACTAAAAGAAAGTAAAATTGAGATACAAAAAATAAAGAATGCAATTCACATCCATTGCTTTTTCATCATGTTTAACCAACATATCCTTCAGGACGTCTTTAAGATTGCTTGAATAAATATTTGCTGATCATTTTTACCAAGGTCGAGTTTAAAATTAAACTAAAACAATATCAGATATTTATTTATTTAATCTTTTTTTTATTATTATTAATTTATATTATTATTATTAATTTATACCAACTTCAATGGAGCTGGTCAAAGATCTGTTGTTGCCACAAGCAAGCTAGCCATCATGTATTTCCACACTATACCACACCTGTACGCAATGCTATCAGTTTATAAAAGTTTAATTGTATGTGACCCCGAAGCAAGACAATCACGCACAACCCTCTAGCAAACCTACAGAAGAATATCTCAAACAGCAAAAATGAAGAACTGACCAAGGACAAGCAAAAGCTCAGAAATGAACCTAATGGAAAAGCTGCAGGAAAACTTGAAGTAGGCAGTACAAGGAGGACTGCTCTTTTTCACCGTTTTCTGAAAGAAGGAATTGACAAATTATTCACCAAGGTCATCTAAGAGATTGACACGAACCACTTCTGCCAAGAAGTGATTTCTCCCAAAGGAAACCAGCTGCTGAAGTTCCAGGAGTAGTTATTTTCTGAATTTATTTGGTTAAATACAAAGAATAATAGTTATTTATTTAATGAGATTAGATCAGATCATTTTGGGCGTTAAAGGTGATTGTTAAAATAGAGACTTCTTAAGAAGTCAGCCAAGCCGACAACATTCTCACCATGCAAAAATAGGGAGAGTAAACTGTGTAGTCACAGACAAAAATGACTCTCAGGACTAACTCATCATTTCCACCAGTTTTGACAGGTAAGTAGTTTGCTAGAGGGATGCCAGGAACTTGTAAAAAAAAATGCAAAAAGAGACAGTGCCAACAAAAGTTTTGAGGTGTGTGTATCGTAAATGATGGGGGCTGTTATGACCTTGTGGGTTTGTGGCAGACAAATGGGTCCACAGCTGGGGCAGAGGTGCGTTGGCCTAGAGGTGGCCTAGTTTAGTCTACAGCTGAGAGGAGCTGGGACACTGGAATCTTCCTTGTTGCCTGAGGTGGAGTCAAGAGGTAACTGTAAAATTCAGAGAGTTCATTCAGAAGTGGCTGGTGTAGTGGAAGATGCTGTCGAGTCGATCTTCAGAGTACATCCCAGGAATGTACCGGGCTGCTACAATCAGCATTTGAGAGGAGCTGGAAGACTGGCATACCCTTTGTTGCCCAAGGTAGAGTCAAGAATCAATTCTTGGAATTCATTCAGATGACTCTGGAATAGTGGACTGTGCTGTTTAACCAGTCTTTTGAATACATTCGTATGTGAACTTATTAATAGGTTGTACACTTGCAAACATCCCCTAAGAAATTTGTCCAATTAAGTCAGGTGAAACTAAAACTTGCTTAATATACAAAAAATATTTTGTTTGCAAGGCATTGGGTATCTACAATGAATGCTTACAAGAAAATGGGAGATTGGGATCCCATTCTGACCTTAGGTGGAGTCAATAGGTAACTGTGAAATTCTGAGAGAAGTTCTCTAGAATATAGAAAAGTCTTCTCAAATTTGAAAGTAAATGATAAAAACTGGTTGTACACTTGTACACTCCAAAGAAACGTAGCTGGACAATGAGTATCAGGTAAACCTGACTCCAGCCCAATATACAAGACTTTCTTAAATTACTAAAATCCCTAGAAATAAAGTTGTGTTGCTGGGTACAATCTGGCAATAATGAGCCTCAGGTGGAGTCAGTAGGTAACTGTGATTCCCTGAGACTCATTTAGAAATCCCATGCAGGGATTGATGATGGAAAGAGCAAGTCCAGTTTTTAACAATCTTGTTCCTAGAGGCACACCAACAGTACACATTTTCGAACTCTTCCGAAACAAACACACCTGATTTAACTAGCTTGTTATTTTAAGACCTGGAACCAGTTCCATAAATGTAATCACTATGTTAAGATTGTGTCTTATGAGCTAGTTTGACCACCTAGTAGCAAGCCAAGAGGTAATCAGACTTACTTTTTGAATTCAAATTAGATAATTTTCCCTATTCATAACTGACAAAACTGGAAAAAGAAAAATAGATGACTAACTTTTTAAGACAATTCTAATGGTTTTAGCAACCAGCCCCTGGGCTACATCTGAAATTGCATAACTGTCTTTTATGTAGTAGGCAAAAAACAGTACGTTACCAAAGTAGCATGTCAGAAATCAAAGTACTCACGAAGACTAGGGAAAAAAGTATCTGGATGACCTACAACTTACAGCATTGTTCTGAAGTGTGAGTACAATTTATAATTTACTAAACCATGTGGCCACAGGAGAGGATTTATGAATGGCTGTGACACAGTGCAACTGATGGTTGTAGGTCATGTGACAACATGGCGTATTGGTTACATTGGTTTACATTCATACCACACACATTCATACTATACAGAACATATTTGTGGTAATTGCAAAGAGGATGTGATTTTGGATACAAAATGGCCCTGAAATACATGGGTAAGACAAGGGAACAGGGTTGGAAAACACTGGAGTATTTGATCTTCAATGTAAATCCATTTGCACGGTATATACTGGAAAAAGGTCCATTGTTTTCTCTTGCATTCGTCAGCACAGGTAGCACAGAGAATTAATAGGATTAAAGAGCTTCTTCATTTTGGATTCAATGCATGCTTCTATTGGCTGTTCCAACCCTCTCACAACATTGTCTTGAAATGAGAGATCTGTGAGGAGCAGGTGGGAATAGTACCATCATGAAGATGAGCGATGTTTTTCTAGAGTGCTTGTGGGGTTTGACATGCTATCTGTGGACTTGTGGCAGACACAGGTGTGCATATGTAATTGTGAGTTTCTGGGTGCTCCACTTAAGCTCATGTCTTTGAGGAGGATGGGCAAGAAAAATGAACTCTTTGTGTAGAATTTGACAGGTTATGTTTTTGTCTGTAGGCTATGCATACTCTAGCTTGAATGAAGTATACTTTGGCCTTTGGACCATTTGCACTGTATACCTCACCTTAATCTTTATTCCACTGATGCTGTTTGGCTCATGGGGCGGCAAGCATTCCCTAACGGTGATAGCTTCAGCCTCGTCCCATGGAATTATAAACAGCCGGCAAGCCATCTATAAAATGCCTTTGTCATGTAATTTTCGGTCATCCTTTCATCTGCCTTGTGAAGGTTGCCAGGATAACGGCATCCCAGTAAATGATCTTGCGAAGGCTTTGCAAAAAAAGAAAAAAAATTAACATTTTTGAGTGACAGCTTCCGTCATCTTCCAGGTTTCGCATAACGATCGTGGCTCAGGAACCACAGTTTAATCTGCAGGGAGAGAAAACTCTAGATTGGGCAAGTTGTTGAAACGTAGCACATGCCTTTCCAATTTGGCAAATGGCATCTAGCTCTGTGTCAATGGCCAAGGAGATGATGCTACCAAGATAAGTGAAAATCGCCACTTCCTCCACCTGTTGTCCACTGATGGTAATCAGGACTCTCGAGTTTCTGTAGCCGATGTAGACAACTTAGGCATTGAACAGCCTCTCAAGTCGTATTTACAAATGGAAAACCAGGAATAATTTTGATACCCAAGTTTCCAAGTTTAAACATGGTAAAGGAAAGTTATGTTTATATTATTATTGCTGCATATTGTATGTATTTTGCTCAGTAAAAACTGCTTTTATTTGCCCAAAACATCATCAGCATGCCAACTATGTTGATCAGTGAATCATTGTCTATGTTACTGGCTATCAAGTTTAGTAAATGTAAAGCATAGCTAAAGTTTACATTGTCGTCATCAAATGAGATGCAACCATTTATCCAAAATCCGTCACAAATTTTACTTTCGATCTTCAGTGTATTTTGGCTGTAAAAAGATTTCCACATAAAATAGTCAAGAATTAAATTGGTGTCCTCCATGGTTCCTATTCGTTCAAAGCACATCAATGCAACAAATTCGAGAATTTTGAAATTTCCCATAGCGATACACAACCACTCGGACATCTTCACTTTTTTATTAGCTGATAACCAATAAATGGCTGATCTTGAAATTATACAAAATCAGTTAAAGAACATTTCCTTAAGATTGCTCTTGATTATATGTTTTGCACTTTTTTAGTTGGGTGTAACTATACATTGCTGTCAGACAGCAGTCTTCCTGTCTAAGTTCTTGGCCAGAATAGGCTGCAAGTTGAACTGCACTATACTGAATGTCAACTAGATCTGCAAGAAACAGCTCTTCTACATTCAAGTGCTGAGTGATTTATGAATACAATCCACTGCTGAGTATATTGTCAGATGGTGCACTTGTATCGACACATCGCTCAGCTCCCTTCCACCCGTCTTTTGTAATTTTCCATCTTATCTTTCACTGCAACGTGCCGCCAATTTCCTCCTCTTTGACTTTTTTTCTGCTTTATCTTCCATTTCTCGTTCTTTTACTGGAAGTGTCTATGTGACAAGAAGCAGAGGCCTATCTTTACCCTGTCACTCTTGCTAACAGTTAAAAGATAGCCACAGTCTGGCTTCAGGCCAGTTAACCGTACAGCGCAAAGAGGCAGAGAACTGCTATTCTCGCTAACCGCTAGCTGACAGCCGAGGAAGTGTCAAACCACAGGAAGTGACATGTAAAAACATAAAAACACTGTCATTTTCTAACACAGGTTAGTTAAAATTACTGATGCACGCTTGAAACAAAGATCTTTCTCGAAAAAACCCCAAGCTAGCCAGATAGTTCGATACTTTCTTGTCTTTTCATTTATTTCACTTAATCTGACAGCCTTGATGGCTTAAATACATCATCGTGGGCTAAGATAAATGATGTCTTTCACTCTCACCCTGTCAATGACAGATGGTGCAAGATTTAAGTAATTTTAATCACCACGGTTTGTACTTTATGCTTTTGGCTTGTCTTCTGTCTCTTTGTAGTTTAGAATCAGTTTTGTTCCAGTTTTAATTTGTTTTAGTTCGACTGGTTAGCATGGCCCTGTTAGAATTTCAAGCAAATATTTCTTATATATTTATATTAGGGCTGTCAGTCGATTACAATGTTTAATCGAATGAATTACATGATTTGTCGATTATTCAATCTAATTGATCGCAAAATAATTTTGACTGTGCAAAAAGCCTCAAAAGATTTTATGAAGCTTTTTTTGTGTTAAATGAGAAAGTAGACATTACAAACTGTAGGTTTAGAAATAAATATTTGATTTGATTCAACATAAAATGTATTGCACATAAACATTTAGGCTACGACAGCTTTTACAAAAGAATACCATTGCAAAAATGTGCTAGTTATTTCTAAAAATAAATAAATACTTGCACCTATTTTATTTTTAGTGTATATTTACCCACACACACATATGCAAACACTTTAATTTTGTTCATGTAAATCATATACATACATGACATGTTCACATTTCCTCCTGCTTTTATAAGGCGCTATATCAAATTAATTTGTTTACCGGTGCGCAAATGCGTGTGTACAGATATAACAAGAACCTCTTTTTTTTAGCTTTCAAAAAGTAGCCTGTCTTTTCATGATAAGTCTGGCACGTCGGTAGTCTTCATCTTTGCTCTCTCTAAGAAGAGGCTTGTGACCATTTATTGCAGTACATCCATTAGGAAACCAAGCCTGAAAAGAACATCTTCCGATCACTCATAAAAGATAAACACACAAAAGCAGGCAAATGAAGAAACAAAACAAAGACATCGGTTACAGGTGGCCAGATAGATGGACAACAGACATAAACAGATTAATAGTTACATCTTCACTCCTGTGGTTTCCAATACAGCAATGGCTTTTCCTTCATTTTAAACAGGAAAAGGAGAGACGCAGACCAATTTGTACAGGCAGATAAATCAATCACAGACATCTGCAAAGCACCGAGGGTTTATTGATGTCTGATTTTTAAATGTCAAATGCTTAGTCATGAATCTGTCATTGAACACCATTGATATCACTCCATTAGACCGAGAGAGCTCTCGCACACTCTGCTGTCTATCGCTCATGTTCGTTCGCTCTTAGCAGAGTTGGTAGACATGCTTAGCCGAGCACTTTAAAGACAAAATCCAGGCAGATGTTATCTAGCTCCTCAAGACGTTCAGTTTCAAGTGGGGATTTTAAGGAAATAAGCTTTAAATACAAGACACACCATTAGGGGAGTTTAATGATTCCAGTTCCAGTTTCCAATTCTGATTCATCTTCCTTAACAGTTTCATTAATGATTATTTTATAGAAGAAAAATTTAAAAACTAAAAAAAAAAAAAAAGTTTAAAAAAGTTTGGAAATCCTACTACAGTAGTAACTCGTTTACATTGCTCTTGCTGTACTCTTACTGTATATCTCATAAGAGTCATCAGAATCGGACTACACTAGTTGGCCTGTTTGTTTTTGATTCACTGAGAAGAATTGGTTTATAAGATTATTTCACTTGGCACTTTCAGACTAAAATTGTCTTGCAGTATGTATTTGATTAATTTAAAAGAACCACCTAAGGAGAGTGATTCATTCAGAAATCAGGTTATATTGTTTTTCACTCACTAAAAACAAATCAGATCATAAAGGAAATTCATTCTGGATTTGGACTACATTAGTTGTCCTGTTTTGATTCACTAAGAAGAATCGGATTATAAGATTCATTCACTTGGGAATCAGACTATAGTCGTTTTTGATTCACTAAAAAATTAATTGTATATTTATGAGTCATTCATTCAGGAGTTCAGACTAAACCCACTGATCTGATTTTCATTGATAAACAAACAAACAAACAAACAAAAAAGTTCATAAGAGTAATTCATTCAGGAATCAGACTATATTAGCTTCAGAACTCATTGTTATGTATGCTTTTGATTCAATAAAATGAACCATCTCAAAATAATAATAATTCATTAAGGAATCAGACAAAACTTGTTACATTGTATGTTTCTGATTCACTAAAAAGAGCCAACTTATATTCTTGCAGGAATCTGACTATACTAGTTTCGATGTAAAGTATGCTTTTGATTCACTAAAAGTAACTGGATCATAAGAGTCATTTATTCATGAATAAGACTATATATGTTACTCTGTATGTTTTTGGTTCACTAAAAAGAACCACCTCAAAAGAGTTATTCAGTTAGAAATCAGACTAAACTAATAACGTTTTATTTTTTTGATTTGCTAAAAAGAAATCTGAGTCATTCAGTCATAAGAGTCATTCAGAAAGGAATCTGATTATATTAGTTATCCCACAAATTCTGATTCACGAAAAAGAATCTTTAAATCTTTAGGATTCATTCATTCGGAAATCTGGCTATACTAGACCTATTGTATGTTTTTGATTCACTACAAAGATCCAAATCATAAAAATCATTCATTCAGGAATCTGAACTCGTTTTGCTGTATGTTTTCGATTCACTAAAGAATGACTCTTATGAAGTGGTTCATTTTAAAGTATCAGACTAATATACAGATATTAGTTTAACTGAAAGTTTTGATTCACTGAAATGAAATCAGATCACAAGCGTCACTGGTTCAGAAATCGTACTAATCTCGTTGTACTTTTGTTTTTTTATTCAATAAAAAGAGCCACCTCAAAAGAGTCCTACATTCAGGAATCCGACTAGTTTCACTGCATGTTTTTGATTCACTAAGAAATACTTCCTCATAAGATTTATTAATTCAGGAATTGGATTAAATTAGCCTTGCTGTTTGTTTTTGATTCACTAAAATGAATCACCTCACAGAAGTCAATCATTCATGAATAAGTCTACACTAGCTGTCCTGTGTGCTTCTGATTCACTAAAAAGAATCAACTACTAAGAATCATTTGTTTGTGAATCCTACTGCAGAGATTAGTCTACATTAGTGAAAGAATGATCCAGCTCTGGAGCCGGACTCATTCCACACTCCAGGAAGTCTATTAAACAGCAGCGCATCAGTGTCTACGACACACCAGCTGCTCTGTTCCCAAAAATGAAGCGCCTGACCCCTGCTCCAACACTTTCTCATGGGTGGGTGATCAAAGCCAGCGACCCCTGCATTTCTCCTGCAGTAAAGAGAGGTCAATAGGACCAATAAACAGCCAGAGACCCAAATATCTTCACACCCGATGGACGCCTCAATCTACAGAAGACGGAGGGTTACGTGTGAAAAGAAACACCACACTGCTCTTTCATTGGACACCTCTGAGACTAAGAACTCATCACCGTCCAAAATGAAGTCCATAGATCCTGATGTAAACGCTCATGCTTTATAATCCATCATTCCCTGCCGGCGTCCTGTGTGTTATTGTCTGAATGGGCCCCGATACTCCAGAGGTCATGAACTCAGATAATGC
This sequence comes from Carassius gibelio, assembly GCF_023724105.1. Classification (NCBI taxonomy): domain Eukaryota; kingdom Metazoa; phylum Chordata; class Actinopteri; order Cypriniformes; family Cyprinidae; genus Carassius; species Carassius gibelio. The sequence goes on from NC_068420.1 coordinate 17,034,172, forward strand.
GCCCCATTCTCCCAGAAGCAAAGCCATTCAACCGCAATCACACAAGTGACTGGGGAAAGACAGAGAGGACAATTTAAGCTGACAGTCCGTGTGGAGTCGCATATCTGAACCCAAGAGGGGGGAAAAAGACATGAAACCTAATTCTTTTGTTTATTAATGTATGTGAGGGGAAGTGTAGCGTTTGGATTGGAAATTAGAAACGCATTAGTATGAAAGAACCGCATTCAATGAAAATTTTGCAATGACAACATCCATAGCAAAATCATCACTAGAAAGCAATCACACTTATTTTCTCAAGCTCTCTTCCCATCTGTTATTGGCCGGTGAAGCAGACTCACACCAGCGCTGCTTTGTCTGATAGAAGACGAGGATCAAACTATGTATATAATAATAACAATAATACAAAGACTCCTGTAAAACCTATTAGCATTTAATAAGGGAAAGAGCATTGCGTTAGCAGCGCAAAAGACTGTGGGATCAATTCCCAGGGAACACATATACTGGGGGGGGGGAAATGTATAGCCTTAATGTACTGTAAGTTGTCAAATGCATAAATGTAATGTATACGCAATACAGTTCATATAAAACTCTATTTCATTATTATGTATTTTATAACACAAAAAATTCTATAATAATTTATAACTATGATTGTATAGTTTTAATTCATAGAATAATTAAATATGAATATATTAAATATTAAGATAAATATGAACACATAATTTCTAATAGTACAATTAATGTTTATATAATTTTCCCCATAAATTAACTATAGAAAAATTGTACGTAGCCATATTTATTAAATATTTTACAAACTGTTTTATAATTCTTCTTTTTTATTATAAAAAACAACTTAATAGAAACAAAAATATATGACATTTTATTCGTTATAAACACTTTATTAATTAAAGAATATTTTTCATATAATTATAATAATAAAATAAATTGTAAAAATATTACATTACATTATTAAAATGTACATTTAAACTGTGTATCATTAACTTTAATAATAACAATAATAATGATGATAATAATAATAACCAACGTATTTATAAAAAAATTATATAATACAAATTCAATTCAGTCAGTCAGTCACATTATATTACGCGTTCTGATCATGTATAGACTGATTGAACATTTTCAAAACTTTTTCTCATGTACACTGCACTGTTTGGACATCTCAAGATATTCTGTCCTCCCAAACTGAATCAGCCACTTTCTCCTGTAACTTGCAGATTTTGACTTCCCTCAAAGCCCTGTGTTCAGCAGACTCGTTCCTCACTCAGTCCCATCATCAGACCTCACGCCAGGCTTTGAAGAAGCTGTGTGTTTACCTCAAGCTCCTGGCAGGACAGATAAGGTCCGTTTACTGTAACTCATTCAAAGCGCTGAAGTCTTTGGGTTTGATGAAACTGATGCCTGAGGCTCTCACTGTACGGAGACACACACTTTGTTGTAGTGGTTTCTATGTGGGATTTCACAGCACATGTCACCGGTGTTAACTGAAATGACAACAAAGCCTGGGTTTGTATGAAACAGAGCAGAACAGACGGGCAGAGAGTGAGGGACACCCCAGTCGATTAGATGAGGAGTAGATACAGAAAACTGATAAATCATGATGATCTATATACATAAATTATAAAACTACATACATGCAGATCATACACAGAATGTTTTTTAATATAAATATATATAGAATTTTTAACAATTAGTAATTAGGAAATAATTTAATTAATTGCTTATAAATTTAATATATTAGAATATCACTAAAAATATATAAATTAAGAATATTAAAATACATTAATATTATTAAAATAATAATAATAATAATAATAATAATAATAATAATAATAATAATAATTAGGATAATACAATTTATTTACTTTTTACTTACTTTATTTTTGCTTACACATTTTATTTACTTTATAACTTATAAACTTATATAATTATATATAATTATACTAAAATAATTAAAATAAGCATATTCAAAATGACATTCATATTATGTAATTAACATACATTGTGATTATCTAATTTATATAATTACTTATTACTAAAATAATCAAAATAAGAATACATACATTTATGTTATGTATAATATAAAACAAACACACACACACACACACACACACACACACATACACACACACACACACACACACATTTGTTTTTTTAAAGTGTAAGAATTATAATAGAAGTTATTAAATATGAACATCTTAAAGGGACAGCAGCGAAAACATCTAGTTTAATACTAAGTGTTGGCGAGAGGTTGTAAAAAGGTCATGTAAAACTAAATTACAACTCTTTTTTTGGTACAGTGGTACAGTGAAATCATTTGGAATAAGAGTACGGTGCACTATGAACCATAATGTAACTTTCAAAACTAAAACATCCGATCCAAAAAGACATTCAAAAGAAATTCAAATATGTTATTGATGGCTGTTACTGAAGAATGGATCTCAGCAGCAGACCTGCAACCCGTCATTTCACCTGTGTTTACAATCTTAAACGCACAGCAGAAAGAGTGGAAGATAGTCAACAGAAAGGACAGTCATTATATTTCATATTTAAGTTGAACACAGGAGGAAAAAAAGTTGAATATGACTCTGCGTTCACAGTATCTTTAGGAACATCGCTCTCCCTCACAACCCAGTTAAAGCTCTCTGTGTGTTTCTCACTCCCAGAGGCCTGTTTGGCAGATGGTACAAGCCATCATCAGTGGACACAGCTGCAGCCCAGCCCCTAACAAGCCTGGCATTCGAGCGGGTATTATCCAGCTCATTCTGGTCCGTCAGCCGCCATTTCCCCCAGCTCACATGTGTAAGGAAGGAGCACACTTTCACATGTGTTTGAATGGAGACATTCATAGAAAAGGTGCCAGAGTGGGGCAGCAGATTCGGCTTTGGCAACCCGTCCTCCATCCCTCAGATCACGCGTGCCCTGCTGTCCATCTGCACCCAGAGAAGACTCACAGACAGACCACACCTCATTGTTTGGGCTCAGAAAGACTCAGTAATAAATAAACTGGGTCAGATGTGTTAATTAAGCCAGTGGTTCCTAACCCTGGTCCTGAAGGCACCACAACACTGCAGATTTTGCATATCTCCTTTTTCTGACACACCAATTTCAAAACTTGGAGTCTCTACTAATAAGCCGATGACCTGAATCAGGTGTGTTCGATTAAGGATACTTCCAAAAAGTGCAGTGTTGGGGAGCCTCAAGGACCGATGTTGGGAACCACTGAATTAAGCAATATGTCACTTGAGGCTGTGTGTTACAGTGTGTAACACAACTCTCTGGAATACTTGGTTTTAATCGGGCAGTCATGGAATTGTACTGTCACATACTTTTGAACAATGATATTATTCAGTTATAAAACTGTTATAAACTTTTTTTTTGACACTGACATTAAATTCGGGATTGTGTGAAGGTGTCGTCACTGTGCGAGTGTGTGTTTGGTCTCTGTGGAAGGCACAGTTGTTCAGGTCGACTCTCTTCTCTGACTCACCAATTTAAAATCTTGGAGTCTCTACTAATAAGCCGATGACCTGATTCAGGTGTGTTCGATTAAGGATACTTGCAAAAAGTGCTGTGTCGGGGTGCCTCAAGGACCAATGTTGGGAACCACTGAATTAAGCAATATGTCACCTGAGGCTGTGTGTTACAGTGTGTAACACAACTCTCTGGAATACTTGGTTTTAATCGGGCAGTCATGGAATTCTACTGTCACATACTTTTGAACAATGATATTATTATAAACTTTTTTTTGACACTGACATTAAATTCTAAAATCGACTGCTGTCAATATCACTTTACTTATATTTTAAGTAGTATCTTTGTAGCTTCTGTATTACAGTAGATGTGTATGAGTCCCTCAGTTGTCCCTAGTGTGAAAAGATGGATCTCAAAATCATAAAATCATTGTTGGAAAAGGTTAAAAAATGCTGGAAAACCAAAGAATTTGTGGGACCTAAGGAATTTTTCTGAAGACCAGCAGGCAGTTTAACTGTTCAGAACAAACAAGGGACTCATGAACAGCTATCACTAAATAAATAAAAAACACAGCTGTGGATCATTCAGGTAACAACACAGTATATTAACAATCAAGGGGATGTAAACTTTTGAATTATTATTTTCTCTTGTGGACTACATTTATATTTATATCAATATTGGTCCCACTTTATATCAGGTGAGCTTAACTGCTATGTACTTACATAAAAAAAATAAAATGTACTGTATTTGCTGTGTTCATATTATATTGCAAAACACTTTTGCTGATGTTGAGGTGGTATAAAGGTTAGGGACAGGTTTGGGTAGGTTTAAGGGTGGGTTAAAGTGTAAGGGATGGGTCAACAGTTCAACTATAGATATAATTACATGTAGGTATTTAAAAAATATATAATTACAATGTTAAAACACATATGTATCAAATGATTAATTAAAATAGAAGAATACCGTAGTTAAGGCCGCCTAATATAGAGTGGGACCGAAATATCTTATTCAGGTCAGTACTAAATAAACAATAACATGCATTTTGTAAAATATTTAACATTTTGCGGATTCTGATAGGTTGATGTAAACATTTGAATCCAACTCTTTTTCAAAAAATGGTGCATCTAATCAGATTTAGGGATGCAACCTTCCAATGAATGTCTGAATGTGTTTTGACAGTAAATGGGAATCTGTTCTCAGGATGGGCTTCAGTAACTCCTATGAAGAGGGGCTTTAGCAACAATATCCATCGCCCATCGTTCCCTCTAGCCATCTGTGCCTGCATCTGAGCCCGGCTGACAGGCTTCACACTTACCGAGTGTGAAATGAGCATGTGTGTGTGTGTGTGTGTGAGGAGCACTGGGGGCACGGGGGGCTCCATTAAATCAGTGTGGTACGTGTGTGTTCGGGATTGTGTGAAGGTGTCGTGACTGTGCGAGTGTGTGTTTGGTCTCTGTTGAAGGCACAGTTGTTCAGGTCGACCCTCAGTGCCCCAGGAATCACATAGCCTGCGTTCGACGGGAATCCGATGATCCTCCCCTGAATTATGTTAATTAACCTTCGGCCCAGAACAAGATTCTCCGGTATCAGGGTAAGCTGTTCACGTCAACAAATGTCCGTAATTGACTATTAAACTTTGCTCAGTGGTTTGTGCAACCAGACCTCTTAACTGTGACCTCTGGCCTTCACTGGGAAATTAATTACGGGTTACGTTTGGAATGAAATACTAGAGTAATGCTTAGTGAATACTGTGGCATGTACACCGTATACTAGTCTAGTTTTCAAAGATTTAAAATTTAAAATTGTTTTTTAATCTCTGCAGTGAATGGGTGCCATCAGAATGAGAGTGAGGATATCGCCTCATCTGAATCAGGAGAGAAATATGCACAAATCAAGTGTCTTTACATTTAAAACGGTCCGACCAGTAAAAAATATGTTAGTAGATTTTAAAGTGAAGGGACATCAGGAGATGTACTTTGTTACTGGAGAAAGTGTTATTACAGGTTATGGACTCATATTTTGGCCAGAAGCGACAGTTAAAATGTCTTAAAGAAAACCCAAGGTTTGCTTGGCTTAATATAACGTAAATTATGTCTCTCATTGAAATATGTAGGTGAAAACCCTTGAAAGTTTTTTTTTTTAATTCACATTGTATTATACATATTTTGGACTATAGGGGGCACCATTATTTTGGTGACACTACATTTACATTACATTTTATGCATTTAGCAAATTACCAAAACTAACACTTAAATAAAAATGTAAACTAAACTGAATATATATACTTACTAAAATAAAAATACTAAAACAATTTAAATGACTAAAACAAAGTTAAAATGAAAACTGTGTGTGTACCAGATTTAGAACTGTTATAGTCTATAATAGTATTCATTTATAAATTTAGCATATTAGAAGATTGTTTGATAGAACTATAATTTATAGAACTAAATTATATTGGTCCTAAAGCAACTGAACAACAAAAAAATAAAATAAATAAATATGCATATCAAGCTCATATCTGGAAATAACCATTCAACTCTAGATATAGTATGTTATTTTTATTCATTTGCCTTCATAGCACCGTCATCTCCCTGAGTGGAGATTGATAACACGTCACTTTAATCTAATTTCACTCCCATTTTAAGGGTATGTTATGAGCAACATTATGATTTTTTTTCTGACTACAGCTTTTGTACGTCTTATATCTCCTTTTTCCCCATTTCAAGTGATTGGCTTAAAAAAAACACTGACTCAAACAATCTTCTAATATGCTAAATAGAAATGGACTATCCCTTCAAAAATACTGATGAGTTTTAAAATGAACTGGACTTGGACTAGAGCTATAATATAGGATGAAACAGTATTTCAGGTTTTTTGTGTGGGAATGTATCAGGAGTTACAGGTAAGTCCACCAGGTGGCAACACTCACTGTCGGGCCATTGTATTTTTTAAAGAAAATTTAAAAAGGTGGCAGAAATTACAAATAAAATCAACAGAAGACAAAGCTGGAATAAAACCATCATGGAGCTCAGAAAACCAACTTCGAGTATGAACAGAACTTTGGCTCTTATCGCATCCTTTTAACGTTACTGGTAAAATGTAACGTTAACAATGTTAACAAAACAGTAGCCTGGTTTCCATTACAGATTTGGGCAAAACTTTTGCAATATTTTATAAATGTTTGTTTAAAAACTACTGTGAAATGACAGTGTTTCCATTAACCGATGTTATGAATCTAAGCGTAATTGTTTCCTCTCGCAATAAGTCAACATGGCCACAGATGTTGGTGTAAAAACCTTTTTCCAATATGTGGGTGTTTTTGTGAAATGTACGTGTTTTCATTTGCAATTTCAGTTTGCGCAATTTAAAGGGTTATTAACATTCTTAAAACGTTCGCACAAAAATGCTAAACATTAAGATGCAGTCAAATTTACCTTTGTACAGCAAATTTCCGCAGGCGATTCCAGTCATTTCAATAGGATTCTGTGCAATCGGAATTTTCCGTCGGCAAAGGACTCCATGAAGCAAAACATTTCTTCAACATTTCTGTTGACCACTATATTAAGCTATTTTGTTTGGAAACTACCTCCACGTAAGCAATGCTTGTGTCGCTACATATGGAACATAAATAGTTATATAGGCCATTCAGGATGACTACCACAAAGCTTAAAAATTGGATTGGATTTCTGAAATGTTATCATTTATAATTTAGCGAAAAGTTCTGTATTTGTGTTTCAGACCAAGAAAAATGGGCTCGACATCCCATCAGGAGAACAGGGCACATAGGTCTGGTAAGCACGACTCCAGCTCAGCTAACAGCTCATCCGTCAGTATCTCCAGCTGATTTCTATTACGAGTAACCATTAGCCCCCTCACTTCAGCCTTTTACTGCAGGAGTAAGTGAGTGCCTGTTAGAAGTCATGTCAAAACCAATCGCACAACAGTCTCCAGAAATACTTTGTTGTTAGCTTGTGTTAGCATTGCGCTCAAGAAGACAAAAGACATGGGAGAGCCCCTTGAAAAAAGCCCATTTTCAGTCTGCATTATTTGATTTATGGTCTCAAATTCTGTTAGATACTGGGGTCAATTCACTTGAGTACAGTAGTCATAAAACCCAACAGGCTGGGTTACACAAAAATACAGTGTGTAATGGTATTTGAAATGTGTAACAAACTATAACCCCAAAATTTAAGCCAAACTATACCAAATTCAAAAATACAGCCTATCTGGTAAGACTACTGATTAATTTCGTCAATCAAACAGTTCAACTGGTTCATAAAAGCTGATCATTTTCCAAACAGCACATGAAAATGCTAGTGGTACAATAACGATCCTCTTCGTCACTGAAAACGAAACAATGCATTTGCAGTTTGGATTTCAATGGGTTGTTGGCAAATATGCTTCATCCAGCTCTCTTCATGATGTTTATGGAGTGAGAAGCCATGCTCTATCCAAATTATTCAAACCTTGATCTTTGCTAGTTGGGAACACCCGACAGAAAATACCAGACATGAGTTAAAGTTTTACAATGCTATAGCCCTACTTAATAAAATAAAATAGATTCGCTACTGAAAGGCTGCAGAATTTAAATACTGGTAAGGACAGTAACTAGAAAGTGTGCATAATTTCAACATGTCACTCAACTTATGGTTTTTAATTCCCAACTCTCACAGTCCTGTGATTCACAAATGCCCTGTAAATCGATTCCATGCAATCAATAAAAATGACTGGTTTAAAAGAACAGTTCGTGTGCGTATTGGACATATTCAGAGCTCGAATCTTACCAGGTAAATGTACCAAAATTATAATATTGGTTTTTTAATAAAATGTTGAATATATGTGCAATACGTAGTTCAAAATACGGATAAAACTCAGTAAATTACTCGGTAAATAAAGACTTTTCTCAACGTATTATATGACGTAACTTAATTAGTGCTGTCAAACGATTAATCGCTTCCAAAATAAAGGTTTTTGTTTACATAATACATAGAAATACCAACACATGCATGTATATGTTAAAGAAAAATATGCTTTGCTTATATATTATATTTTTATATATAATATAAAATATATATATAAAAAAAAAAAAAAAATATATATATATATATATATATATATATATATATATATATTACAATTTCAAAATATATACTGCATGTGTTTATATTTATATATTTTTATGCGCATAAATAATAAATATACACAGCACACATACATATATTATGTAAACAAAAACTTTTATTTTGGATGCGATTAATCGCGATTAATCGTTTGACAGCACTAATTATAAAAAAAATATGAAATAAGCCCTAAGTTGCTTGCAGGTTATATGTCTTGGTTTACACATATTGGCCTCTAATAATTATTTCGATCTTCAGCCACAAGTCGCACATCTGTTTTCGGTTCTGATTGGCCTCAGGTCTGTGCTCCAGTCCAGGTGTTGTGGTGTAGAGCAGTGAAATCTGAGGCCAATCTGCTGGACATGAAGCAGATACAAGCTCTCTGGCCTGAGGAAACGTCAACATCATGGGTCAAGAGGTCAGAAACAGTCAACAAAATATAGAGATATATATATGACAAATACTGTAAATAGTCATTGAGTGAAACATTTAATTCTCAAAGTGTAGACACAGAATTTAATTAATGTATCATTGTGCTTGATATTTATGGTATCAACATGATATTATTATTTCACTTTTTATTGCATTATATAATAATACAGTACATTTATTTAAAAACTCTATATGCAGACATGCTATATTTTATCTTAATGGCTTTAAAATGTGCTTGCTTTGCTGCAAGCAAAAAAAATATGTAAGAAATTATAATGATTTATATTATTTTAATTTGAATGAAACTAATGTCACGGTGCAAACAAATCTAAATGGCCTCAAAATATGCTTAATTTTCTATATGCAGAATATAACTTTTTTTTTTTTTTTTAGAATTTGCGGTGAAATCTAACCTGGAACTGTTCTTGACAGGTTTGTGACATTCAAACCAGAACAAAGATCACAGTGATACAACAACATAGCATGACACAGGACACGATGTGCAATATGAAATATTCAGCACAATATTCAGCGTGACACTGTAAACACATCTAATACTGGCCTACGCAAACACAGCACACAGTATGACAGCGTGCACATGAAGAGCGCTCCGTGAGCAACATGACAGCTGCGAGACGGGCCTGACACTATCAACATGACAGCTGTCAGACAGAGCTGCTCCTGTACAGTACAGGTGCAGGAACACCAGTACAGAGCTGCAGGTCAAAGGATGCACTGGCCTTGTGTGTTGCTGGGCAGGAAGGATTTCTCCTGAACTTTTCTGCTGTCTTCTACAGAGATCAGCTCCGACTGAGGCTGATGATACACAGGGCCACGGTTTTGAGCAATTGTCCAACATATTTCTGTCTGGATATTTTAGATCGGTCGTGGTCATTTCCCAGCAACATTGCCCAAAAAGTGTCCCATCAGCATGAGACTTTGCAGTTTGCACGATGTGATGCACGTGATTTATGGGTGAATCTCACAAAAACACTAGAACATTTCTGAAGCATATTTAAAATAAATAAATAAATGTTATAATTTTACTTATCAGCAAAAATGGGAAAAATATGTGAATGATTGCATTGCAGGCTGGTTTAAGGTGTGCCCCTAAATTTTCTGCTTGTGGTCCTAAGAATTTTCAATCAGGGGCTACAGTGCTCCAAGTATGAATAACTATAGCGTTTTATCATTTTTATTTTAGCAAGAATGATAATGAGTGTATGTATTATGTATATGTATATATATACATATATACAGTACAGACCAAAAGTTTGGAAACATGACTATTTTTAATGTTTTTGAAAGAAGTTTCTTCTGCTCATCAAGCCTGCATTTATTTGATCAAAAATACAGAAAAAAAAACAGTAATATTGTGTTATATTATTACAATTTAAAATAATTGTTTAAATGTATTATACTTTAAATTATCATTTATTTCTGGGATGCAAAGCTGAGTTTTTAGGATCATTATCACATGATCCTTTAGAAATCATTCTAATATGATGATACATTATCAAAGTTGGAAACAGTTCTGCTGCTTAATATTTTTCAGAACATGTGATACTTTTTTAGGATACTTTGATGAATAAAAAGTAAAATAAATAAATAAAAACTACACTAAAATATAAATATTTTGTAATAAAATACACTACTGGTCAGTCATTTGGGGTCAGTAATTTTTTTTTCTTTTTAAATAAAATCAATACTTTTATTCAACAAGGATGTGTTAAATTGCTAAAAAGTGATAGTAGAGAAAATTTTAATAAAATACAAATACAGAATATTTTGAATAAATGCAGTTCTTTTTAACCTTTTATTCATCACCTATATTAGCCAGCAGAACTGTTTCCAACACTCATAATAAATCAGAATATTAGAATGATTTCTAATTGATCATGTGATCGATTGGATGTTACATGTGACACTGAAAGCTGGAGGAATGATGCTGAAAATTCAGCTTTGCATCACAGGAATAAATTATTATATTATAGTATATTCAAATAGAAAACTATTATTTTAAGTTGTAATAATATTTCACAATACTACTGTTTTTTCTGTATTTTTGATCAAATAAATGCAGGCTTGATGAACAAAAGAAACTTCTTCCAAAAACATAAAAAATAGTAATGTTTCCAAACTTTTGGTCTGTACTACATTTACATACAGTATATACAGTACAGACCAAAAGTTTGGACACACCTTCTTATCAAAGAGTTTTCTTTATTTTCATGACTATGAAAATTGTAGATTCACACTGAAGGCATCAAAACTATGAATTAACACATGTGGAATTATATACATAACAAAAAAGTGTGAAACAACTGAAAATATGTCATATTGTAGGTTCTTCTTTTGCTTTGATTACTGCTTTGCGCACTCTTGGCGATCTCTTGATGAGCTTCAAGAGGTAGTCACCTGAAATGGTCTTCAACAGTCTTGAAGGAGTTCCCCGAGAGATGCTTAGCACTTGTTGGCCCTTTTGCCTTCTGTCTGCGGTCCAGCTTACCCCTAAACCATCTCGAGTGGGTTCAGGTCCGGTGACTGTGGAGGCCAGGTCATCTGGTGCAGCACACCATCACTCTCCTTCTTGCTCAAATAGCCCTTGATGCCTTCAGTGTGACTCCACAATTTTCATTTTATTGTGTATAGTATTATTATATTATTTATATTAGTAAGAACAACACTAAGAATTATTATTATTATTGTTGTTGTTTTTGTTATGATTTTCCACATTACTGTAGGATTTTAATTGTTGGATGCAGTAGAGAAGGACAAGACCACAATTAAACTCTCTTTTTTTATGCCTCATTTTTATTTTATTAGATAATTACTTAACACAACATGGAATTTGTCCCTTCATTGCTTTATTGGATGCCAAACTACAGTCTAATAGATTTATCAGGGTAAAAACCAGCAGAACAGCAACCAGAAGAAAAAGCTTAAGGCGGAAAGGCAAAGGAAATGATTGTGTTAGAGTAATTAGAGCACAAATGTTCTGGCTGCATTGTTCCTTTCAGAAGACAACACTGACCCTCAGGCGCGCGCACACACACACACACGCGCGCGCACACACACACGCACAATGAAACAACACGCGAATCAGCTGCAAAGATATGGAGCTCAAACAAAGCTGAGTGACATTATAAGCCAGCCAAACCGGCAAATCCACCACACAGACCATATTTAATAACCATATTTATCCTGCATACAGTTAGTGTGAAAAGACGTTCATACAAACCCAATTATCCTCAAACTACAGTAAGAGCACAATAAACCAGACCACCCGCTGTCACAAACCATTAAACCAGCAATCTTTCACAACTCATATAGGCAGCAATGCTTCGTCTCCTGCCATCATGTGGAGATTATAGGAATTACACTTGAATAGAATACATTTAGTGATAGGAAAGCATAAAAATAACCTTAAAAGACTTTAAGTCCTGATGGTCCTGCAGGCTTCACCCGATAAAACCAACTAACAGACGAGGATCCCATGAGACAACTCTGTACTAGGGTGACCACCTGCTAATAAGCCCAAGGGGGGACAAGGGGTATGTTTCTGAGGGACAATGTGGGACACCTTGAGCGGGGGTGCCCCCACCCCATGGGCAGACTCACTGATAGCGGTTTACCCATTTCTAGCACATACCACCTTACATGGTATATTAATAATGCCCGATTGCCCTAAACATGTGTAATTGCTGATGTATGCTCATGACAGAATTGACAGATGCACTTCCACTTACGATTTACTTTAGCTATTTTATTTATTTTTCATTACAATTTATTCACTTTAAATAAATTATAATATAAAATTTTAGGATTAAAATGAATTGTAGTTGCTCAGCACCACAGGAACAGTTTTTTTTAAAAAAAAGTCTTACATCACAACTCAAGGGAAGGGAATTCACTCATTCACTAATCCCTATATAGTGTATGGCAGTTGAGTTCACTATATCAGGAAGGAGTGAACTGATAAATAAGTGAACGGATTCGGACAGTGACGTACAGCCTACACTGCGCCTGAGACTTAATTTTAGAAAATAATACTAATAGCAATAATACTCAAAATGTCTTTATATTGCAGTTATACATACCTCCCGCGTCAGCTTTGTGGTTTAAAATGTAAATTATCCACCAAATTATCATAATTTTTGTAAGTTAACAATGACGCCACCTCAATTAATTAGTCAAATATTAAACTGAGTTATTGCCTACATAACATATTTTTATATAAACAATGTAGGAAAAACGTTAAAACAGAAATAATAAAGATGTAAACTTAATCTCTCATTCAACCTCGCTTGCTCTCGCTCTCGCAGTAACGTGCTGAACTGTCAAGTAATGTTCGTTTGGCTGCCTGGGGCTCGAGGATATAGAGAAGGGGGCAAGGAACTCGACCGGAAGTTGAAGTCGGGTGGGGGCTGCCATCTTTTAGCAGAACTTCACTTGCGTTAGCATTCCCAATGACTCCCATTCATTTTGGCGTCACTTTGACAGTGAATAACTTTACATCTTAAGCGTTTAAAGACTCCGTTTGTCCATTATTTATTTCTAAAGATACACGACTTATAACGATTGCGTCATAACCACCTCGACTCTCTGTCGCATTACCGTACAGACAGGAGGAGAAGCTCGCAGGCAATTAACTTAATATGGCGTACTGGCGTTACATTTTAAAATACTATACAAAATAATTAATCAGAATACTTACTCGTGCTCACTCACGTCAAAGAACTCCCCGCTCAAGCTCGCCGTCTCTGCAAGATTAACGATGGCAGTTTGCACGCACGGCTACTAGAAGATTTACATCTGTCAGACAGGTTGCTGACGTCGTTAAGCTTCGTTTGAGTCTGCGCGTCAGAAAAGGACGGGTTAAAAAAAGCTAAAAATGAGCTTCACTTGTCTCAATTGAGTTCCAATGGGGTCGCTGTGTCCATTTCTTTTACTGTCTATGATATAGAGCCATCAACTTTTCTTGAGCAAGCATTGATTATGCGTGACAGTCTCAATTTGTGGGACGCATGAATTGGCCTTCAAACGCTGTGCACGCACGCGCTACGTGGGTAGGGTGGTCACCCTACTTTGTATGACACCTCTCCTCTCCTTCACCCCCCATTAGTCGTGGTAAAGATCCTAAAAGACGCACAGGGACGCGAGTTCGCGGCCCGCTCCGACCAGTGATGGATTTCCGAGAATGTGTCCATTTTGACTCTGCTGTAATCATCATTGTCCCCCGCATTTTAATCAAACGTAAATTAGTCCCCAACACTTTAATTTGGGAACTCTCCGAGGTAAACACTCTCACGCTATGTATGTTTCGTTCATACCAGACGCCGGAGGGCGCTCTCTCACATAAAGTCCAAATAGGACTCGTAGAAAATACCTTATATGGACAAAGGCATCCGGCTGTCGCTTGATAAAAAAGCCGAAATGATTTGACTAATAAAATGTGAATATTCATTGCAACAATACATGATTTGTGTTTTGTGCATTGTGATTACAAATACATGAATAACGCAGCGCTGACACCTTTTTCTTCAGTATAGTATATTATTTTTTTTTCAGTTATTATATTTTCTGCGCCGCGTTGCATTCTGTTACGAGGCGGCCATGTTGATGGCCTCGCGAATGTAAAAATACAGCGAGTCGAACGAGAAGCAGAAGAATTGGGAGAAAAAAAGATGTTAAAATCGCGAAAAGGTTGTGGGATTTACAGGTACACGCTAAATAGGGATGTCAAGGACTGGTATGTGGACAAAATCTTCACTATTAGCGGTATGAATCCAACAAGTCATTGGAGTCTCGTGTGCAGTTCACAAATGGGTTCAGGAGCTGCAGATCATAAAGCCGACAAACAGTATACAGTAATACTGCAATCTGGACAAAGGTAAGCTGCGCTCCACCTACCTAGTAACACGTGTAACTTTTAACTAACTTATGTGTTTCAAAAGTGTAGTTAGTAGCTGTCAACCCCCGTTTTTTCCCCGGGGTTCTCACGGATTTGAGCTCTTTTCCCGCTGTCTTTCGGTTTTAGTATTTTCCTGTAAAATATCCCAGTAATGTTAGCCCTTCTATCGGACCTGTCAGTCTCTGTATTGTTATCCTGTTGCTATCCCCTTGCCCTTCCAGCTGTTTTCAAAGCATTGTTTTGCTTACTTGAAAGCAACCTTGATGTGATATCGGGCTTTTTAAGATAACAGCGTGGTTGTTGTGAGAGCACGATTTCACGCCAATCTGTAAGCAAAGTCACGTTAGACCTAGCTTCACAACTCGCTTAGTCAATGCAGCAGTTTTGCAGTAACGTTACTAATTTTTGCTGTCAGCAGAGGGATATCAACAGAAAGATACATGTTGAAATACATGTTGAGTAACCAGGGAAATTTCCTTTATTTCCAATGTTTACTAAAGCTATTTTTAATTAATCAAATTAAGACACATGGCTGAGAGGGAGTACGTCTAAACACTGCGCAGTCAACACGGCGGCCACCCCAAGTAATGACGTCACGACGCCCAAGCCCAATTCTTAAAGTCCCTTTTTTTGTGTGTGTTTTACGGTTATGCAATACATAATACAAAATGTTTTAGAACTACAAATACAGTGAGAAATAGGCACAAAAACAATGTGAGTGCAAAGATTAACAACCCTTTTTATTTGCAAATACAAAGTCATTTAAAATAAATTATAACAGCAGTGCAAATATATATATATATATATATATATATATATATATATATATATATATACACATATATACATACATGTACAAATATTGTGAGAATACAAATAGGCACAATAACAATAGTGTGAGGGCAAATATTCACAACCCTTTTAATCTGCATTTATATTTTAAAGCCAATAAAACATTTAGAACAGTAATGCAATTTTGACACATCAATTTAAAATATATAAAACCAAAAATGTTTACCACAGTAGTAAAATTTACATATCAGTGTAAAAAAATATAATAAATATAAATTTGCAGGTGTTTCGTTGGGGCTCACAGTCCTGCACAGTGGCCTGACTGCAACCGAGTGGTGGAGGCCATTTTCACAAGGCTCTGTGCTCTCTACCCAAACGCGGTGCGCTGTGATGGAGTGAGGGTGTCCCGCTTCACTGTTGTAGCACGTGCTCACAAGCACATCCAAGAGTGCATCCTCACCAATGCTAAGGTGATGAGTGAGACCACCATCCAGCTCCCAGAAGTGAATGTGCAACAGTCACACAATGGTGAGTAGATTAACAGTGCAATTTGCAGTGCAATTTTGACATCAGACTAAGAAAATAATAATAAATTGTAAACCAAAATAAACATTTACGACAGTAGTGCAATTTTGACATATTCGCCAAAAAAAAAAAAAAAAAGTAAATCCAAACAAAAATTTACCACTCTTTTCATATATTAGCCAAAATAATGATAATAAAAAAAAACATAAACATACCATCTGTTGGGAATATACATATATAGGAAACACACAGTAATTACACATTTTAGAGACAGCTGTCATTGTGGGAGACTTGTAAATTGCACTATAAAGCAAACATTAACCAAATAAAAATATCATGTGCTGAAATGGCAGCTTTAAGAAGCTGAGGGTTGCCATTTCCCTTTTTTTTCCCTATAACCTCGTTCCTGCAGCACAGCCCTCCATTCACCATATGATTGAGTCTCAGACTCTTTGCAGAACCAGTTATCAAAGTACTAAAGATGTGATTGTGGCTTTCTCTCTTTGTTACACTTTCTGCAAAGAATGACGTCTGTCTTCTTCACATCTTTTCTTGTGACAGTTCCAGTGCGCTCTCTCTCCAGTTTTCTCTTTCTGTATTGCTGGGTGGAGTGAGGAACATCTTGACCGAATGTCTGTGTCCGAGCGGATGGTGACATAGCTGAAGGTAATGGGAGGTTGAAGAACATCACCTGTGAGGTACCTGGCACTGTAGAGGATGGCGCGGAAGCTGCACAGATGGTAAAATGAAAGGGAGAGAGACGGCTAGTGCTGGTGCAATGACAGGAAGTCCTTGATGTGATGTTGGAGCCTGGGAGATGGCCTGGGGTTGCGACCTCCTCTTAAGTTTTGCCTTCCCAGCAGTGTTTGGTGGCAGGATAAAAAGGTGAGGCTCAGCCAAATTGCCTGGATAGAGAGTTGGTCCTTTCTGCATAGCCGCAGGAAGCGTCTCGGGTCCTGCCATGGGTGCATCTGGGGCTTGGATACCCTGCTTCAAAATCTCCTGTTCCTGTGACTTGCCACGCCTGCTGAACCTGGGAAACATAAAACAACCAATATTAAAGGTCCCATTTTACGCGCTTTTTTTGAAGCTTTGATTGTGTTTACAGTGTGCAATATAACATGTGTTCATGTTTCGCGTGTAAAAAAAAAAAAAAACAACAGTATTTTTCACACAATTCACCTATCTGTATACCACTGATGACTTCCTTGTTCTATGAAGTCCCTCCTTCAGAAACACGTAACGAGTTCTGATTGTGCCAGCGGTTCCTGTGTTGTGATTCGACACCAGCTTAGAGCAGGCTGCTCTCCTGTAAACGCAATTGGACTAGTTTTGGAGTAACGTTAGTTTTGAGAAGCAAGTGGGCAGGAGCATGTTCTGGAGATGTACTTATAATCACAGGAGAGTTTTTACTGACGAAGAGATGCGCATGAAAATTGCATTCGTTTTTTTGCACAGCCCTACCATCTAGTTAACAAAGCTAAACAGCGTTGCCCTTTGTGTAGTAAGTTACAGAAACTGTTAAACGCACCAACTTAAATAATAAAATACACTAACTGGTTGTGGTCCATAAACAACGCCTTCTCCAGACAAAGAGGGAACTGCTCCATCTTTCAGGAATAATCTTTGTGTGAATCCGGCATTAAACTGATGGAGATTGAGGAAGCTGTCCTCAGCAAAATGTGCTGCACATAGTTTTACATGTGGATTATAATTTTCGGGAACAGAAATAAACATGAATTGTAACCATTAATCTCCAAGTACAGCTGCTTTAAGTTTAGGCTTAGCGGTGACAATGCGAATTTACTCACCATTGTGTGACTGTTACAGCATTCACTTCAGGGAGCTGGATGGTGGTCTCACTCATGATCTTAGCACTGGTGAGGATGCACTCTTGGGTAGAGAGCACAGAGCCTTGTGAAAATGGCCTCCACCACTTGGTTGCAGTCAGTCAGGCCACTGTGCAGGACTATGAGCCCCAACGAAACACCTGCAAATTACAACAAAATACATATTAATGTAAGATTTAATTTCATTGTGTGATCTTATTTTTATTTTCCCTTTCCTATTCTGTCTGTTTTGCTTTGTGTTGTCTAAATGTTCATTTATAATATCTGCACATAGTTATATTGTCTTTCTTCGTGTTGTGGAATTATTACAGTGTTGTTAGTCAGCCTGTCAGGTTTTTTTTCACAATAATGACTACATATTATCCCGCTTATTACATGGCTACTTACTAAAGTACAGTAAAAGTCAACATATTGATACAAAATGATTTTACTGATTAAGAAATGATTGCCTTGTTTTTGCTAAATTAAATATTACAATGTGCGGTTGGAACTGTGTCCATAGCAATGTAACATACTTAGCAACCTAATATATATAGTCAGAATTAAATGTAAATCACAACTAACAATGTGTTATATAATCAGGCTAAGTTTGAACTTAACAGGCTACAGGAAGATAAGCTAGTCATGAAGGTGTCAGGTTTTACTCATTTTACTAGAAATCCTTACTAAACAAAAAAAGTTGTAGGTAATATTTCAGCCAGTTTCAGATATATATATATTTTATATAAAAAATGTGTAGACCCTGTGTTTACTAAACGTAACATACCTTTTGGTTCTCTCCACACCTGGGGCCACAATCTTCTTAGTGGCCCTGAATCATCCCTGTTTTAGGTTGGTTTGGTTACGTGGTGGGTAAATGTTTTTTTTCTTGTCATACTCCCCCAATACCTGCCATAAGGAGATGATCTTGATGCACTCTTCTCCTGACAAAGCCAGACGGTGCTCTCTGTGGCTAACCAAAAACTCTGCCAAGTCTTGCACGGCTCCATAACCCTAAAGATTATGAAGTGTTCTCTTCCGATGTTGGACGATCCATTTCTGCAGATAATCGGTCCACTGGGACAACATCAAAAAGGTAAACATTTATTTTAAAGTTGTATTTATGCCTTTCAATGTGATAAAAATGTATATAGTGTGACAACAAATAACGAAACCTTTATGAATACTTTAGTAAAACTCACAGCTATGTGCTCCAGGAAAGAGTTCTAGATTTGATTGAGTGTGCAGTGAGCTTCTGACAGGAGATGACACTGATGGAGGGAACACAAACAGTGATGACGTGGGGCTGGTTGCTGGAGGAGTTGGAGATGATGCTGCAGACACTGATGCTTGTGAAGAGGCAGCAGGTGTCAAAGGTGAGGACGGTTATGTCCTGAAACTCCTCAAGTTCAGCTTAACCTTCATCCACCTCTATACCAACCTCAGTGGTATACTCTGACTCTTCAATGGCCAACTTGTAGTCCTGCAGAACTTTACCAGTTTGCTTGTAAAGATATTCCACTCCAATAAGCTCCCCTTTAAAATAGTAAAACATTGACAATTAGATAACATACCACAGTTCAGTGGTTTAAACTTGAATTAAAGTGTCACTAAAGACAAAAAATAGCTATATACCAGTGTACTTTCTTGGCCCAACATAAGGGATGATTTTCATGCCAATAAGCTCCTCTACAAGAGTGTTGACCGCATGACGCAGAAGATGATTGTAGGAATGTTGGTTGCTGCCACTGCCCGGTCCTCATTCCACATTGCAAGTCCATCCAAAAGATATGACTGAAAGAAGCTGTCACTTGCCAGCGTACCTATAAATGAAAAAAATAAAAAATAAAATTCACAGCACAAAATTTCATATAAATACACAAATAGCTGTTCTTGCAATTCTCATAATTATTTCAGTATAAATCAAATCTTATTTTAATAATTCAGTTCAATAATTTATTAACCTGGGATGAATCTGTTAAGGTGCAGGTGAAATGACTTAAGTGGAGTGGTTGGCAGGCGGTGCCCTCTCTTCATTACAGTACCCGTCTGCATGTAGAGCTGCACAACGGCAGGATCCTGGATGCAGGCCACATGTTTCCGCTGGGACTCTCATACGGGCTGAGTTTATTAGTGGGACTCCCTGAGTGTCACGACCAGCATCTCCATCAAAGGGCTGAACATCGCTCTCAATCAGTGCCAGGGTCTCTTTGGTCCCGTGAGTGGTTCTCCTGCAATGTAGCGCTAGCTCGCTACGACTGATACAGCGTAGCACATCAGCCTCGGATGATGGTTTCCCATATGCTTCTAGATCTGCATGCTTCACTGTCTTCAGGGCCGTCAGGTCGACCGGGTCCCACATGAAAATACAACGGCTGAGGCGACTCATAAATGTGGCATATAACTGTCGGTGGTGCAACCCACAGCAAACGTCCGCATGAAGTGCTATACATCTAACCGGATGGTCATTTGCTCCCACTCTTCAAACATCCTCCACAAAAGAGAGTAGCCACAGTAGTCTCAGTCGACATACAGCACTTCGGGAGGAGCCACCCCAGCCACTCTGTATCGTTTGATAAGGCCTTCAGTCATTGGCCCGAGACCAAAACCTTGATGATCACCTGTCCATGCTCATTGCCAACAAAACAATTTTTTGGTAGAATCCATTTTTTAAAGATTTTACCATATTGTGATGTTATAGTGGCCTTGACCTAATCAAGCCTTTGCAGGACATCCTGGGCATACACCTGCATCAGCCATCGGTGCTTAGGTATAGAAGGCATTGAAGGAGCAGGTTCGACGTCACAGCTCTGGCAATCCCCTTGCAATCTGTCAGATACTGGACTGTCTTTTGCAACCAGACATCAACATGACGCTCCTGCAGCTGTTTCCCAGCCCTCGCTGACGCATCAAAGTTATTACCTCGAAGTCACATGCAAGTTTTAATGTTAGAATGAAAGGGAACAGCACCTTGTCGCCAATGTCGAGCTGGGAAACGAGATCATGGCTCCAGCTGATGACCTTCCTCTTACATCTTCGGCAGGCCAGGTACTCAGATGCCACAAAGTACATCTCACCCAACCACCTGCCTGATCATTTGATCCTTATCCAAGGAAGGAGAATTACTGGTCTTCAGTGGCACCAGTGGAGGATAACACCAACGTTTGTTCACCCTACTAAATACCAGCTCAAGATGCCCCTGTGCTGTCCACCAGAACAGGACCTTGGAGATCCACCTCTGGTCCACTTCAGGCAGGGTGTGTGCCTGGGCCAAAGCTACAAAAAAAACAAAGGACAAACAGATAAACATGACTACTGAACAGCAATAAATACTAAACAAACCAAAAAAGTGGTTTGCTTACAAGGTGCGACTTTGAGGGGGGAATTCAGTCTTTCTACAGTCTTGTTCTGGTTAGGCAACTTCCTATCCAAGAGGGAGCGGAGAGAGGCAGTAGAAGTATGGGTGGTGGTAGCGTGCTGGGTGGGGGTGGTGAACTCTGTGGGGGCAGAGTGCTGGGAGTCCGCAGCATGCTGAAGAGCTTTCCCAGCATATTGCTCTTCATTCATGGCAATGGCAATTCTGCCAGAAGAAAAGAGCTCAATATACTCCCTGAAACTCCCCTTGTTGTGGGCATGTTCTTTGGTGTCTTTGCTGCCTCCTGTGGGGTCCCTCTTCATAGCTGCCACCAGGTAAGCAGCATACCCCAGGGCATTTTCAGCCCCCCACTTTCTGTTAGACCGATCTCCGTGATGCTCACTTAAACTTTTCTTGGCTTTGTCTAGCACTTTCTCCAGGAACAGGGGTCTTGCGTATGGCTTTCCTTTGTTGGCTTCCTTCACCTTTCAAGCTTCCACTGTATCAGTCAGATTCGGGTTGGCATTAGCCCATCTCCTGAAGCGACGGTCCATCTAAATAAAAAAAAAAAGTAAATCCCCTTAAACTATTTTCAACACTTTGAAGCCCTCTGCTCTATTACAAGTAAATAGATT
Organism: Carassius gibelio; assembly: GCF_023724105.1. Classification (NCBI taxonomy): domain Eukaryota; kingdom Metazoa; phylum Chordata; class Actinopteri; order Cypriniformes; family Cyprinidae; genus Carassius; species Carassius gibelio. The sequence continues at coordinate 17,056,263 of NC_068420.1, forward strand.
AGATAGATTCAACTTTATTGTTATTATGCAGAGTACACGTACAGAGCTAATGAAATGCAGTTAGCATCTAACCAGAAGTGCAAGAATATAGTGTTTTATATACATAAAAGTGCAGAGTAAGTAAAGCTATGATATACAGAATGTACAGTGGAGTTGCTATATACAATATTGATCAGAGTATATACAGAATATAAATATGAATGCAATGTAGGGATTGTATGTACATTATGAACAGAGCAATGTAAGATTGTATATACATTAGGAACAGCAGCAACGTGAGAACAGTGGTAATAAATACAGTTGAATGAGTCTGCAAAAGTATTGTTGAACAATGTATTATATGCAAAATAACAGTAGTGCAATACATGCATGTAAAGTACTGTGACCAGTGCAGTAAAAGAGCAGGTGCAGGTTAGATTGGGTGTGTGGAGTTTAGAAGTGTCACAGCCCCAGGAAAGAAGCTCTCCCTGAGTCTACTAGTGTGAGAGCGAAGGCTCCTGTAACGCCTGCCGGATGGAAGGAGGGAGAACAGTCCATGGTTAGGGTGAGAGACATCCTTGATGATGTTTCTTGCCCTGCCCAGACAGCGCTTGTGATAAATGTTCTCGATGGAAGTTAACTGGGATCATACATTCAATACACTCAAAATTTTAGCATCAAAATATACTTAAAGTACTAAAAGTAGAAGCATAATGTATAATGTATTATTGCATTATAACTGATGCACTAATGTGTAAGAATCGTTTCAATGTTGCAGCTCGTGAAACTGTATTAAACTGTAACTTTATATACTTTATATTCTGCTTGGTCGGCTAATCTATAAAAATATAAAATACTTTATTTTTTTAATAGTAATTTACATTAATTAGCTAAATTATTAGCTTGTCTGAGGTACATGTTATTCATTCAAAACAACTTTATATATTTAACACTTTATTTTTATGTTAACTCACTTTACAATATGCTGGCACTAATATGCATTAATTCATGATTAATTCATGAAAAGATAATCATGACTTAATATATAACTCATTAAGGACCAAACCATTTATCAATGATTACTGCATTGGCAACAAATTAACATTTTATATGATTCATAGATAAAGTTATCAATAAATTGTTGTTATTAGTTAAATGTGTCAATGTATTAATTCCTTAATAACATATTATATTAACTAATAGTGTAAAATTCTATCATTAATTAATCATTAGCTAATAATTTGTAAAGATGTCATTATGTCATTACTTTAATGTTACTTGTTGAGACAAATGACTAATAAAAAAAAAATCCATAACCACATATTAACATACATAACATATTAACAATTAGTTAATAGTTCTTTGCCATAACATGATTACTTTGCAAATCATTAGCTAATGATTAATTAAAGTTGACAACTGGAAGTTGAAGTAAATAGCTTTGACCACTGTAGTAATTAAGATTACTACATTTACATCATTAGTTAATATAATGTTATTACGGAACTAATACATTAAAGTAAACTTAACTGATAACAATTTATTTATTACTTAATCTATGAAACACCACATTGGAAATGTTGGTAAGAAGTTAGCCGATGACCGTTATCATCTTCTTCAGCCGTGATCCGCACGTCTCCGGGGGTTCTTGACGTTATCAATTGATCTACTTGTTGTTACTATGAAGAATCACGGATGAGGAAGGAGCACTGATTGGCCAATTTCTTGTTGTTACTGGGCAAAATCATGGTTGCGATAGGAGCTGATTAGCTAATTGCTTGTTGTTACTGGGCAAAATCATGGTTGCGATAGGAGCTGATTAGCTAATTGCTTGTTGTTACTGGGCAAAATCATGGTTGCGATAGGAGCTGATTAGCTAATTGCTTGTTGTTACTGGGCAAATCACGGTTGCGATACAAGCGCTGATTGGCTAATTGCTTGTTGTTACTGGGCGAAATCACGGTTGCGATACAAGCGCTGATTGGCTAATTGCTTGTTGTTACTGGGCAAAATCACGGTTGCGATACAAGCGCTGATTGGCTAATTGCTTGTTGTTACTGGGGGGAATCGCGATACATATGTTTCATGGTTGCAGCTGGGAATGTGATTGGCTGTCATAACAAAGAATAACCACGACCTACAGGTGTTGCCAAGTCTGCTTATTATAATCGACTTTGGGCTTGTTTTTCTGTAAAGTCGCTTACAAATAAATATTGGTAGTCGTGGGTCGCATTTTTTGGGGCTTGTTTCTAAAATGTAGTTGCTTAATTGGGCTTCATCCCAGCTCCATAATAAGTTATCAAGCAGATATTTTATATATGTTATTTAAACGTAGCAGTTCTAGCCTGTTTTCTCTTCTTTTTTTTTCTGGTTAGGAAAACGTCGGCAGTGAGTGACATAAACTTTCAATGAATGGGCGCCAGTTGCAACTGATGGTGACTGACTGGACTGTAGGAGACTTTTTATTATACAATAATAAATAAAGAATTTGTGAATTCAGCAATTTTAATTATCAGATGTTTACGGTGTATATAATGTACTTGGTACATTTGATATCCCATCAGTTTTCTAATGTTAAACAATGTTCAAAGGTGGTTTGACTCCCTCTTGTGGTCATTGTCCTGAAGCTCAGGGGGCAGAAAAATTAATAAACTGTACTGTGTGTGCAGTTTTGTAAAACTGTGCACAGTTTACCAATCTGTCCACATGGATGTAAATTGATAATCTGTACCCACAGTTTAAAATCTGTCCCCACGGATTGTAAAACCGTGCATGTATGTTTATAAACCGTGGTTTATTTATTTTTCTCTTCCCGGAATCTAGGGGGGCTCCGTAGAAAAAGTCGCTTGTTTTGGGCTTGTTTTCGCAGTCCTAGTTGCTTATTTGTCTTGTGAGATCTGGCAACACTGGGGCCGACGTGTTTAGCGCTTTTATACACGTAACTCCTAACAAACTGCTTTGATATAATCATGCAAGATTTGCACAGTTTGCAAGGTACACGTTAATTTTTTAACCTTAACCGCAGCAAGTGAAGCTAAGCATCGCTAAGTTAACTAGCCTTTTGATCTCTAATATTCTATTTGTAGGTCAACGTGTGTATTGTGTGAACTGTAGGTCCATGTAAGGTGATATCAAAATCATTGTTGCGTCATCATTATGAATAGGCACTTAGGGTAAAGGGCTGATTTACTCTATGACAGACACTATTTGATAATGCTCTTTGTGTTTCCAGATTGAAAGAAACCACACCAATAAAGAAACAGGACCGTCTCCTCCCAAGGAGTCAGCTACGGAACAGGACCGTATATTCTCCCGAAGTGTCAGCTATGAAATAGTGTCTCCAGCAGTGCAAAGCTTGCTCAGGAATGGCAGCAGGTTGGTGTGAGAGCATCTGCACACAGTGAGGCCAAGACTTTAGGACAACGGCCTGGTGTCAAGAAGGGCAGTAAAGAAGCCACTTCTCTCCATGAAAAACATCAAGGCCAGACTGAAATTCAGCAGGAAGTACAAGGATTGTACAGCAGAAGACTGGCGCAAAGTTATTTTCTCTGATGAAGCTCCCTTCTGACTGTTTGGGACATCCGAAGAATAAATTGTTCAGAGAGAAAATATGAACGCTACCATGAGTCCTGTGACGTGCCAACAATGAAGCCTCCTGAGATCATCCATCTGTGGCTTTTCAACCAAGGAGTGGGCTCTCTCATAATCCTGCTTCAAAACACTGCCATGAATAAAGAATGGTATCAAAACGTCCTGCAAGAACGACTTCTTCCAAGGATCCAAGAGCAAATTTGTGATCCGTGCATTTTACAGCATGTTGTGTTACTGTGACTCAAGTGGTAGAGCTTTGCATTAGCAAGTGCAAGGTTGTGGGTTCGATTCCCAGGGAACACATGTTAGGTAAATAAAAGAGTTAGCCTGAATGCACTGAAAGTCGCTTTGGATAAAAGCGTCTGCTAAAATGTAATGATGGAGAACCATGTCACAAAGCAAGAGTGATAAAGAAGTGGGTCAAAGATCATTACTTTGAGACTTTAGATCCGTGGCCAGGCAACTCCAGATCTCAACCTGTGGTCACTACTCAAAAGGTGAGTGGACAAGCATAAGCCCACAAATCGTGATCAACTCTGAGAACTAAAAAGGCAAGAATGGATTGCCATCAGTCAGGATTTGGCCCAGTGTAGCTTCCTGGCTTAAAAATGTTGAACTCTTTCACTGATTCATAATGAGCTTTATTAAAAATCTGTCACAGTAGATTTGCAGTAATCACCATTAAATGCCATAAGACATCAGGAATCACCGTAAGGGCTTTACATGAAAACAAACAAAACATAATATAAAGAAACCATGAAACAAACATACATCAAATCACATACAAACTAATACCCCTTATTACATTACATAAAACAAGAAATCCAAAACAATACATATAAGTCAATTTTACCTTATTCTCCACTTAAACCAGGAGTTAAATCCTTTAAGTTCTCTTTAACCGTATGCCTTTGGATGAATCAACCATGTTCGCTCCTTACTACAATGCTTTGAGCACGCCACAATATATATGCTTAAGTGGATACATTTCAAAATAAAAGACCTCGTTACCACAAATGTACAAACTAATAATAATAATAATAAAAAATCCAACGATAAAACAATACACATTCAAAACAGACAAAATTATAAATCATTTAAATATGAAACATTGAAAGTAAACTGTATAAAAGGACATAACCAAATCCGTAACACCCAGAAGCTGATATCCAGCATGAATTGCAGAGGTTATGAAGAACAAAGGTCAACACTGTAAATATTGACTCATATTTTCTATTTTTTTAAACTTATGCTTATCATTGTTTTTCAGTATACCATAGAAACATGGAAAAATAATCTACAATTACTGAAGCAGCAAACTTTGCAAAAACACAATTTTTGTTAAGGACCACTATCAAAACTTTTGGCCATGGCTGTATATAAAGTAAATCTGAAACAATCAAAAAAGGATAAAATAATTACAAACATGAAATCGCGTTCCACGTCTCAATTAAACGTTCCATCGCATTTGAGAAGGTTTCAACTGACAATATGCAGTTGCTCATTTGGCTATAACCTTGAGCAAAGTTAACTGAATAATCTTTAACCGGGATTCACTGAATCTGGCAACCACAGTCCCATAGCAAAGTTCAAAGTGTGTCCAGATTGCGCAGTCGAGTTGATGAGAGTGTGCAGAACGCTTGTGAACACTCATACTGCTGTGGGACTGAACACGGACTGACGATGAGAGGCTCTGTCGTGCTTTCACTCTGCGTCCTGATCCAGCTGAGTCTACAAAACACAGTGAAAGCAGAGGATGGTAAGGAGCGCGTTTACTTGCACAACAGTAGGCTACGCCAAGTTTTGAGGACCGGGTCTGGTACAAATTATGACATACAAAAATAAATAGGCTATAGGCTCATATGGATTAATCATTAAAAGATCGCTATTCAAACACATGCAATATCTTATTGCTATAACGATAATTCTCTATAGTATATATTAAACATTTGACATCTCAATCACATCGGAATATTTAAAGCTGATTTCGCGCAGCCGCTGATCCAGAGAGAGCATGTAAGATATTTGTTTGAAACATATTCACTAAGTCTACTAAAGTAGGTTACATTTCTGTGTTGAAAACATTAAATAGGCCTGTATCAAAATAATTGGGATAAAAGTTTAGGCTATAGTGAGAAACTGACTGTTAATTGGAACTTAGGAACGTTTCAAATAAAGATGCTAGTGATTGTTAAAAAATCATTTGATGTCTAATTCACGCAATCAAGAGATTCGTTCAAAAACGATCGAATCATGTTCATTCATTTACTATCTATCTATCTATCTATCTATCTATCTATCTATCTATATATATATATATATATATATATATAGGCTATATATATATATAGCTTATATAGCTTATTAAAATATAGACTACGATGTAAAATGTACAGTCTTACAGACTTACAGTTTACATTTATAATGCATTATAATGCCCCTTCTCATCCAGTGTGCGAACTCCATCACCCCAACCCCGCCCCTTTCTTTTGGTACGTTCAGCGATCCGTGGGTGTGTCGACTGTTTTGCTTAAACAGACTGTTACAGGCGTGTATATCGGTTAGGTTTGATCAATGTCTTTATGTATTGGCTATGCATATGTAAAATGGGCATAATGCATGCATAAAAATAAAATGTAACAAATAAAATAAATAAAAATAAAATATAGAACATAAAATAGTTTATATATATAATATATATATATATATATATATATCATTTAAATTAGTGCTGTCAAAGGAGTAAGATAATCCTGATTAATCGCGTTAAAGTTTAAAAGTTAAATAAAAATCAAAGTTTCGTTTCAATTATATGCGTGTGAACAACTGTATTTGTATTAACTAATGTAAACAAAGCTTAATTATACTGTAAAATATGCTTTTATTTTTGAACTGATGTTCAGCTGTTTGTTTTAATAGTCAACTTAATTTTGGGTCATCGTCATAAAAGCTCTGTAAACACTGCCACAGACATGAAGATCTTTCATTTCATCACGCTGAATGCTCACTAAAAACATGACGCAGTCGTCACATTTTCAGATCATTTCAATCTTTATCTAAGGGGGAGAGTTGTATATACTTACATTGTAATTAGTTAATAACTCATCATTTTCTTAATTCAGACTGAAAGCTTGCACGAAAACAAGAGACGGGATTTATCGCAGGAACCAATCACATCCAGTCATTGGTTGATCATTGTCAAAGTGAATGGACCGAAGGGAGGCAAGCCTCCGCTGTAACTTTACCTGCGGGTATCCCTGAAGGACAGTGTTACTTTATAAAAACGAGTGACTTTTAGACTTTTACTATCATATTTAGTTATATTTGGGCTGTTTTAATTTTGTAATATAGATTATTTTCTGATCCAATTTTGAGGAGAGGATATACTGCCTCCTTTGCCTCCTCGGAGGAAATTACCCTGATTTGAGTGTATGTATATTAGTGATGTCAAACGATTAATTGTGATTAATCGCATATAAAATAAAAATAAATGTTTACAAATTGTTTTCAAAATATATACTGTATGTTCTGGGGCGCATTGATGCACTGGCTTTAAAGTTACCATTTTTCAAACACAAACGCTTCCTTCTCCGTGGGAGCTCAACAAAACCACGCCCCCTTTTTTGTGTATTCATGTTGGCGGAGGTTAGTCAAAAAACTGTTTTAGTGACTTATTACTGCAGGAACTAGAGGGATGTAGTCCAACTGGGTCGTTCGTTGTAGGCGAATTCTGTTACATAAAATATCTCGCTTGGCATTGAACTTTGAGCTTTAGAATTTTACAGATATTATTTATACTCTAACAACAACATTACACACTAACTAAAGTTTAAAACATGGGATCACGAAGAACGGGACCTTTTAAGGGGCTGAAGCCCAGGGGCCTACAGTTGGGAGGGGCCTACTGCTGCTGGGAAATTATATTTTTCAAACAAACTTACACACTCATTTTCAGTGACGCCCTGCTTGAATGGTTCTTGAATGGCTTGAAAGAGTCCTGCATTCAAATGCACCAATAGGCTTACGCTTGCTGCAAATCATCAGCAAAAGTATTTATCATAAATGTGTCAGGGGGAAGCAGTAAGGAGATATTTCAATTATTTACCAATAAATAGTGTTTTATGAGTTGGTGTCGCAAGGATGAAGTTCACTTTTCACATCTTCATTAGACGCGCCTTTAGAGAGTTTTTGTTTTATTTTATTTTTAAGTAGTAATTTAAAGCTTTATATAAATATATTTATCATGTCTGTGAGGCATGTATTCGCTGAGTTTCGGTTCATTTTTGTTCTCCTGTTCAAGAAGAGTTGGCAGAAAGCACATCATGTTTGTTTCTTTATTTTATAAAAGCACAATGTTTAGTTGATATTGTGAGTGCACACAAATACAACTAGACCCCTTTCACTTTCACCTTTCAGGAAAAATGACGGCATACCCATTAGAAAAAAAAAAAAAAAACACAAGTGATCGTGCTGGTGCCTCCATGTCCTGCAAAGTGTGTTTAAGCTTCCACTCTCCACAATGTCTGAATGTCTGCTGAGGAAAGTGATATCTTTGTCCTACTATTCTTTCATCTGTTAAGAGTGATTTCCAATGAAAACGCTGGTCAGTGCATTTGTTGGCTGCATCTTGCAAGCTGTTGAAAGTAAAAATAACTTCTTACCCTTACCAAAAAGTAGTATACTTCAAGTTTATTTTATTAAGTATACTTAAGTAAAGTTCAAGTATATTTTTAAGTATACTTCATGGAACAAAAATACAAATATCAGTGTTCTAGTAATATACTTGTACAGTTTCAGTTCTCCTTGGGACTAAATTAGCCCACTTTCTAGTATATAAAAGTATACTTTTAAGTATACTTTAAGTATAACAGTAGCAAACTTTGAGTACACAAAAAGTTTATCTCTATGTCTGTAATTTGTACTGCAATTATTCTAAAAGTGACCTTATAGGTATACTGATAGTTTACTAATTAAATACTTTGTACACTTTGAAGTATAGTCTTAGTAAACTACTAGTTTAGTAGTTTTTTTTACTGCAAGTATACTCTTTTTATTTAAGTTTACTTTACATCATACATTAAGTATACTACTATATCCCTATTTAGGTTTGAATTTGTATAGATATTGTTGTATGAATATGGACATACAAAACATCCAAATAAAGAACAGGGTATCTGCTTGTAAACAAAAACATTTTATTCTAGCTTCATGCATTCATTTTTTAAAACACTTTAATGTGGGTAAGTTTCATAAAAAAAATAGAGAAATAAAATTTTGAACAAAAAAGCTGGAAAAATACTATGAATTGGTTTCAGAATGATAATCAAAATGTAGATGGAGTTAATCAACACCCCAAAAGCTTGAATGTAATTATTACCTCTTTATCGGTTGACATTTTATTCCATAACATCACAGTTTTGATGTTGTTTCATGTCAGATGATCGTGTTACATGTGTTAGTATCTGTTGTTTCTTTTTTCTTCTTTTTTCCGCTGACATCCTGGAGCTCACATCTCCGAAAACATTGAACAAATTTTCAAATAGATCTTATCTTTATTAACAAACCACATATTTGAAGTACAGTATACTGTAAACAACTACATCTTTTCATAAAAAAAATATACAAATTATAGTGGATTTGGGTGTCTGCCATGACATCCGCTGTGAGAAAATACGCCAAGTGGAGTGATATAAATACGATAAAGTGAAATAAACAGTGAAACGGTTGGAGTTCAGATATCACCAATATACCGAAAATCAATATCGCAACTCAGAAAAAGGCTCGCAAATTCAATCAGTTTCGAGAACCAGAAAGAACTGTTGTATAAATATATATTATGCAAATTCTTAGGTTAGACAATATATAATATTACTGCTAATGTTAATATTTCTTTAAGCATGTGAATTGTCATAAAATGTTAATAATAAGTCAACAGTGATATTTGAAGGACAACCAACTGCTTCTTTGTTTTCAATTTCTATGTCAGTTTAACTAAAAATGAATGGCAAATCATAGTGTGAATATGACTATTTTATGAATTACACAGGACCTGTCTTGCAAACCAAGTTTGGGGCCCTGAAAGGTGAATATATGAAAGCAAAGGGAAAGGACACAGTTGTCCATTCCTACCTGGGTGTTCCATTCGCCAAGCCGCCCGTGGGTCCTTTGAGATTTTCTCCTCCACAGCCTGCAGAGAAATGGGCCGGAGTGAGAGACGCTACAAAACAGCCCTTCATGTGAGAATAAAACCAAACTAATGCAACTGTAGATCAGCCATTTCGTTCAACACCCAGATTTGACATTGTTCTTCTGTGTCTTTCCCAGGTGTCTGCAGGAAAAGCAGTTAATTGTAGACTTGGTAGCCAATCTATCATTGAAGTTAGAGGTTCCTGACTCATCAGAGGACTGTCTTTACCTCAACGTCTACACACCCTCTAAACCTGGAGCAAATGACAAGCTGCCTGTAAGAGTGACTGATTTGGATAAACTTTGTTGCACTTTTATGAATTTATTGTAATGTTGTTTTTAATGGTGCAAAAGGTCATGGTTTGGATCCATGGTGGAGGTCTGTCGATGGCTGCTGCGTCACTGTTTGACGGACATGTGTTGGCTGCCTATCAGGATGTAGTTGTGGTTCTGATTCAGTACAGACTTGGCCTACTTGGATTTTTCAGGTATAAAAGAAATGGTTACCAATATAAAGATCCAACAAAACCTAAAATAGTTCATTTATTCAATTAAACCAATTCTAAATTCTTGATGTAAACCTGTCCATGCATTGGAGTGACCATAAAAAATCTAGGTCAGCCCATGTGTCTTTGGACTTCAGACTTACATGTTAATTGTGAACTGCCATAAAGTCCTATTAGTTCATGTTTTTGATGTTTGGGATTCTCTGATTAGTGACTGATACTGTGGCGCTGAGGTCTAAGGTCTCTGATGAGCTTGTATGATGATCTTCTGCCCTTTAGCACGGGAGATGAACATGCGCCAGGAAACTATGGTCTTCTGGATCAGGTCGCAGCTCTTCAGTGGGTTCAGGAGAACATCCACAGCTTCGGTGGAGATCCTGGATCAGTGACCATCTTTGGAGAGTCTGCTGGAGGAGTCAGTGTCTCTTTACATGTAAGGATTCAAACACAAAGATTTGATCATTTAATGACTGGGAAATTATATTGATCTGGTTTAAAGATGGCTTAAATAAAGATACACTTGTGTGTTTTAACGATTTTCTCCTCCACATCTTTAGGTTCTTTCTCCATTATCCTCAAACCTCTTCCATCATGCCATCGCAGAGAGTGGTACGGCAGCAATGGATGCTATCATGAGTCCCAACCCTCTGCCAACAGCCCAAGTACATTTACCCAATGCATTACAATTTCAGATTTACAATTATCATCTTATTATACCTTGACTTACAGATTTTTAATCAAAACTCATCAACATTTTTCTGTAGTATGTAGGAAATGCATCTGGCTGTGATATTTCCAGCACAAAGAAGATTGTTGACTGTGTGATGCAGCTGACAGAAGACGATGTACTCACACTGGTTAAGGTCTGTCTGTTCACAATCTGGGTTTTTTCATAGAATCATATGCGAACAGTCTTCTTATGCACTAAATGTTGTGTTTGAATTGATGTGTCTTTTGAAACAGGAGCATCCAATGGTTCGTTTTGGAGTGACGACGGATGGCCAGTTCCTTCCCAAACCTGTAGAGGAGCTTCTTCAATCCCAGCAGTTTAATAAAGTGCCTCTGATCAATGGAATCACGAATGATGAGAGTGGATACATGCTGCCCAATGTAAACACTGTTTCACTGTTAAAATATGTAAAAATACAAGCATAAGATTTGTTTTCGTCCAAAACTTCAGTCAGAATTGTACAGTATATTCATATTTAGCAAATGTTTTCCATAGTTCTTTTCACCAGAAGGATGGGCAGATGGGATGGACGTGGAGCAGATCTTGCCATTTTTGACCATATTTAACCCCACTGTAAGATAAAAAAAACGTTTATTTTTCTTATATATATATATATATATATATATATATATATATTATATATATATATATATATATATATATATATATATATATATATATATATATAGACATTTTGTGATGTCAAACGATTAATCGCGATTAATCGCATCCAAAATAAAAGTTACATAATGTATGTGTGTGTGTTGTGTATATATAAATACACACACATACAGCAAATATTTGTAAAATATTTACATGTATATATTTATATTAATATAAAATATATCATATAGAAATATATTTAATATATAAACATCACATATTTTTCTTAAATATATACATGCATGTGAGCGTATTTATATATAAACATAGTAAATTCTGTAGAATTTTATTTTAATTGTATTTAAAAATTGATTTTTATTATTAATAATTTTAGATAATATACTACAATTTAATGTAATATAATTTTAATTTAATATAATTTTTTGATATAATATTTCTGGTCTGTTTTCCTTCCCTTTAGCTTCAAGATCAGTCCGTTGCTGAGCTTGTATTAAATGAGTATTTAGGCACATCCCCTGACAGGACTGAAATCCGAGACGGTTTTCGAGAGATGTTAGGAGACTTTTTGTTCAACATCCCAGCTCGGAAGGTAGCGAATTACCACAGAGGTGAGAGTTTGTAGAAGTATAACTGTTTATTTCGCAGATGGCTATTTCAGTGATACTCGAAAGTAATTGGGGATTTTGTCTATTTCTAGATGCCGGTGCTCCAGTATACATGTACGAATTCCAGCACCCTCCAAGTGTACTTCAAAAGAAACGACCTAGTTTTGTTGGAAGTGACCATGGAGATGAAGTTATATTTGTGCTTGGTTTTTGCTTTGCAGATGGACATATGAAGCTGGAAGGTACAGCCCTGAATAATATTTAGAAACAAATTTAAACAATCTAAAAGTGCCATCACATTAGTACATTTTCAGCAAAGTTTGTGGACAAAAAGGTCCATTGTCTTTTATCATTAGTGTATTGATGTATGAAGCTCAGTGCACACAGAGGTCACTTTCAAATCAAATGCATTTCTGAAATTTGTATGACTAACCTGAATCTGTTGCGAAATCTGCATAGAGAATTTCTAAAACAGATTTCTGAGATAATTACTTGATTTCAACAACAAGTAAGTACAGTAAGATTTAAGAAAAAGGAAGAAATATTTCCCTTTGCAGATTTTGCAATGGGTTCAAGTTGGTCATGTAAATGTGCTCATCTTAAGATCTCAAACTTTGTTTTCATTTAAATATTAAATCACAACTGGATTCTATAGATAGTGACAATAAATACAGTGTCTCTCTTAGGTTTTTCTGTTTGATGTCTTTCTTCCTTTTTCAATTCAGAGGAACTGTCAGAAGAAGAGAATGAACTCTGTAGAACTGTCATGGCTTACTGGGGAAACTTTGCTCGCACTGGGTAAGTGACACTTAACAAAGTTGTCTGGTTGATATTTTTGAGTGGGAAGTAAAGTCAGATATTTTAAGGGTGATACAACTGTCCTGATATCACTAAGAAGAAAAAACTTCAATCAAAGGATGGAATTCTTAAAATGAAAACATTAACTATGATTAATATCTATATTATATTTACTATATCTTAAAAAATTGAATAAGAAGTGAAGCAGCTTTGATATAATATGAATGTGGTAATAAATATAAAAAAGCCTGCAGAGAAATATAAAAAACAGTTAACAGTCTGTTAAATCAAATCATGTGGTGTGACCAACATGTAAAACAAAACAGGAAGTGATATCATAGAGAGAACCCCAAATATAATCCCTTAAAATATCAGGTCAGGTTAATTCAGGTGTAAAATGTCATGTGGTGCGACTCTGAAAAAGTCATGACATTTATGAAGTAATAATTTTGATTAACTACTTTTTTCATGATATTTTATAACATTTTACTAAAAATGTATATTTTAAACTTGGGATCACTCACATGCATTCAGGTTTATCTGATAGTTACACCTCATGACAATTTTTGTGTCTTTTAATAGAAATTCATATTGAAATAGTTTTTTGTTGTTGTTGTTGTTTTTTTCGTCGTGGTGTGACTCTCCAAACATCCTGACATTTATCAGTTAATACTTGATATCATTTTTACAAAATATTTAATCAAATTTTATTAAAAACATTGAATTATATATTTAAGACTTAAATCACACATGTAAAAAGCAAAATTACTTTTTACTTGATAGTTACACCACATGACATTTTAAGAGACATTTAATTGAAAACCTTTTTGTTTTCCAAACCGAATTAGCTCTAGTTGAAAAATGTCATGCGGTGAGACTCTCCACATTAAATATATAACATATATTTATTTGTAATCACGTTAAAAGAAAATATTTTTTACTTGATAGTTACACCACATGACATTTTTATGTGGCCTTTTCGGCCTTTCAGTTTTCCAAACCAAGTAATTTCATGGTGTAAAATGTTATGAGGTACTCTACGAAATCATCCTGACATTTTTGAATTATTCTATAAAAAATATGTTTCATCATATATAAATATATTTATCTATTTATAACTTGTTAAGATCACACACGGTGTAAAGGTTTTCCAAACCATATGAAACCAACATGAATACAAAATAATACATTTCCAAACATTTGGCATATGCATTTAAAACCAGATTTTAAAAAACGTTTTCCTGGTGGCAGGTCTCCGAATGGTCCAGGCCTCACCAAGTGGCCTAAGTTTGGAGCTGAGGCTGAGTATCTCAGCATTGGACTGGAGCAAAAACCTGGGAAAGACCTGAAGGGAAAACACTTCACTTTCATGACTCAAACTCTTCCGCGGATAATAAAAGAGCGAAAGGAAGGCAAGTTACCCATTTCAGAATTGGTGTAAAATTAAGAAGTGTTTAATACAGTTTTTTTTTTTTTTTTTTTTTTTGCGAAATGTAAGTTAAGTTGGTTCTTTATTGGTCTTTTTGATAGGACCTCTAGTGCAAACAAAATTAGGATCTCTGAGAGGTGCCTTCTTGACAGTGAAGGGCAAGGACACAGTTGTTAATAGTTATCTAGGTGTACCATTTGCCAAGCCCCCCGTGGGACCCCTGAGACTGGCTCGGCCCCAGCCTGCAGAGAAATGGGACGGAGTGAGAGATGCGACCAAACAGCCACTCATGTGAGATGTCGCACAAACACATTTCAATTCAAACATCTTTAGTTAGACATTTCTATGATCTAATGATCTAATTGTCTCTTTAGGTGCATCCAGGACAGGCAAGTTAGTATCACTGAACTTAAGTTTCTCGGTATGGATGTGGAGATTCCCGAGGTCTCGGAGGACTGCTTGTATCTCAACATCTACACTCCAGTCAAACCTGGCCAAGACACCAAGCTACCAGTAAGTTGATCAACAATATAGATGAATGTAGGGCTGAAACGATTCCTCGAGTAACTCGATTACAAAAAATGATTGAGGCAAATTCCTCTGCCTCGAAACCTCTTTTAATTTATTTTAAATCTCACGTCAGGTTTTTTCGCAATGATTTTTTTAATATATGACAACGAGTTTACGTCACCCACAAAGCGGAAGGACACAAACTGCGCTGCGTCCGAAATCTCATACTGCAAGAAGTCGACTGGAAGTTGAAGTCGGCTGCGTGCCGCCATCTTGTAGCAGAACTTCACTTTCGTTAGCATCCCATTGACTCCCATTCATTTTGGCGTCACTTTGACAGTGAATAACTTTACATCTGAGGCGTTTAAAGACTCCATTTGTCCATTATATATTTCTAAAGATACACGACAATGTATAAAGGGCTCCATTACCTTCTTTGTTACATTATGGCCTCGTAGAAACAGTTTTTGTAAAAATAGGCTAACGATTGCGTCATAACCACTCGACTCTCTGTCACATTACCGTACAGACAGCAGGAGAAGCTCGCAGGCAATTAACTTAAAATGGCGTACTGGCGTTACATTTTAAAATACTATACAAAATAATTAATCAGAATACTTACTCCTGCTCACTCTCGCCAAAGAACTCCCCGCTCAAGCTCGCCGTCTCTGCAAGATTAACGATGGCAGTTTGCACGCACAGCTACTAGAAGATTTACATCTGTCAGACAGGTTGCTGACGTCATCAAGCTTCGTTTGAGTCGGCGCGTCAGAAACAGAAGTGCTAAAAATAGTTAAAAATGGCCTTCACTTGTCTCAATTGAGTTCCAATGGGGTCGCTGTGTCCATTTCTTTTACTGTCTATGAGTCAGCAGTGTTTTGATTTGAGGGCGTGGGCAAACGTAAATAGAACGTCGTGGTGTGTCCATTGCAAGATAGAGCTGGCGTACGACAACTAGGGCCCTATGATTTCTGCGATGCAGAAAACGCGGAGGGAATCGCGGAATCCAGTCAAAAAAACTGATTTTACAGTTTACCGCGGAATGGCACGGAGATTTGCCAAATTTGGAATGAATGAATCAAAAATAGGTCATTGCACTTACATCAAATCACGATGTGAATCCTGCATGTTCTGCGTGTCTCTGTTAATGAATGGAGCAGAAGCGCGACTTCCTTTATCAAACACACTGAAGCGTTTGTGACGCTCGCGGTAATTTCAGCGTCTGCTGTCTCACTAAATAAGGACGTGAACACATGAAAAACATCTCCAGAACTGCTCTGACAGTCACTCCATAAGCATAATTTGAACGTTTGATTTGAGTAAAACTAGCGTCACATCACATACACAGAACTGTAAAGGTACGTCAACCTGTCAAAATAAAAGTCCGTTTTTTTAAGGTTTAATCACACAACATTTCTTCCATGTTTTATTTTTTATAGTAAATCCCCTTTGTTTACCAAAAAGTTAGGTTTGCTTAGTTTTTTATAATTAAAAGATTAAATTAATGTTTTATGTGTTTAATGTGCATCTCAGAAAATGCTTTATTTTAAACCCCAACTGAATGGCACTTAAATGCACTTAATTCATCTGTCAACTTTATTGTCATTGTTTACAGTACAATTAAGCAAAACACTTTAATTAAGCAAAAACACATTTTATCCGATTACTCGATGGAATTTTTGGTAGAATACTCGATTACTAAAATATTCGATAGCTACAGCCCTAGATGAATGTCCTCATAGAAAAATGTGCTGGAGAATGTTTCCTTGTGTTTTCTAGGTGATGGTTTGGATTCATGGTGGAGGACTTGCTCTAGGTTCAGCTTCATTGTATGACGGCTCCGTTCTGTCAGCGTATCAGGATGTGGTTGTGGTGCTGATTCAGTACAGATTGGGTCTGCTGGGATTCTTTAGGTAGGGTATCTGTGGTTACCCTTGATCATACCATTTACCAAACCAGATAAATGTTGATAATAATAATTAGATAATTCATAATTCAATTAAAATCATTTTGGTATGATACATGATATTTTTTTTTATGGCAGTTCAAACATAAAAGCCATGGAGTCTTAGCCTGGTAATACCAGACTCTGCTACTTCACTTTGCTTCGTAGACAGAGTCTGGAATGGCATAATAGAGAAGTGTTTTCTCTCTCACTAGGGGGCGCTTGTCTGAAGTTTAAAATCATTGGTTACCGTAAGCCAATCAGATACGTTTAGTTATGACGTATGTTATGCGCCTGTACAGCCACATCGAAGCACAGACATCATGCATCGAAGTCAAATCTATGATTGAACTTCTACTTTAAACCTGTTGTAAACACATGATGATGCGAGCGAAATACCGGAGTGAACATGGCTGTAAACGACTTTTGCAGATTATGCGAAGGTAATCTACGCATCTACGTCACGGCTCTCAGCCCGCCCTCTGTTCGTTGATTGGCCCGGCTGTTTCCAGACCGGTGGCAAACAGAAAGCTCTGACGCTGTATCAGACTGAGTACAGAAGCGAAATGAAATTGAGCGGAAGTAGGAAGTCTGACGTAGTCAGGCTAATGGAGTCTCTTCAATTTACATATTATTATTATTATTACACCAGATTATTGAAAATTATTCAAATAAATAATTAAAAAATAATAAAAAAATTACTAAATTATAATAAATAAATAAGAAAGCAAGATGTGAATGTAGCTGAATTTAGATAATAGCAGATTCTTACCTTGATTACGTGGATTTTTAACACCTACAAGTGGGTAAAATTTGTATCCTGTGTAAGAATTTAAATTTTTTATTAAAAATTAAATTGGTTATTAGAACCTAAATTGGTTAAATCGGAGATGACAGGAAGCGAAGTGAGAGAGAGAGAGAGAAAGTGTGATCGGGAAAGGTCTTTGGGTCAGGATTCGAACTCGGGACGCACGTAGCATTGCGTATTAGTAATTCAAATTAAATTATGTAATCAATATATTGAATATTCATCATCACATTAATACAGCAATACACATGCCAAAGCGAACGTGTTAACTTTAAATATTACTTAAATGTACAGTGTTACATTAATGCAAATTAAATTAAATACAATTTGTTTTTGTTGTGCGAAAGTATAAGGGATGCACTGAAAATATTTGGCTGAAATAGTTTTGGAGGGCCGAAATCGTAGACGAAACATTTACGAGTAATTTAGCAAAACGTTATTTTCAGTTTTTGAATAAATTAAATTGATCAATTTTGTTTTTGGTGTTTCATTAAAAAAAAAAAATTGTGCATTACTTGTATGTTGTGAGTTTTTTTTTATTACAGATTAAGATTAAAGATACCTTTTCTCTTTTTCGTAGCACGGGAGATGAACATGCGCCAGGAAACTATGGTTTTCTGGATCAGGTCGCAGCTCTTCAGTGGGTTCAGGAGAACATCCACAGCTTCGGTGGAGATCCTGGATCAGTGACCATCTTTGGAGAGTCTGCTGGAGGAATAAGTGTGTCCACGCTGGTATGGGTCTTTATTAATAGCATAGTAACTCAACTTCATTACTGTTAAATATTAGTTTCGAGTGATCAAGTCATTTCTGTGTCATTTGTGTCTTCAAGATTCTTTCACCATTGGCTTCTGGTCTGTTTCATCGTGCCATTGCAGAAAGTGGGACGGCCTTGTGGGACGGTTTAGTGATGGGCAATCCTTTACTGAGAGCTCAGGTACCATTTCATATTCTTCTTATATTTTCATCTTTTTTTATTTGTATTAAGTGCAACTGTTTTTAACCACGTTCTCATGTTGATGCTAATTTCAGAACGCAGCCAAAATGTGCAACTGTGATAGCAGCAGCTCATCGAAGATCGTCGACTGCATCATGCGCTGGTCCGAGGAGGAAGTTCTGCAATGCTCTAATCAGGTGTGAAATTATTTTTTAAAAGTAAGCCATTAATATTTCAGCAATAAGTACTTATTACAAAAATAATAAACAATGTGTGATGCTTTGAATTACAGGTGTTTATTTGACTGCTTATGGTAAACTGCTTGTTGTATTCTTCCTTTAGAAAGAAGCGTGCGCTAAATTAAATGTAAATGTGATATATTTTAAAGTATGAACTGATTGTTAAGTACAATTAAATGAAAATGTTGTATGAAAATGTAACTGGCATATTTAAGTGCCCTTTTATATCATTAATAGTATATTATCTGCCAATATTTTTTTTTAAACACTTTTATGTGGACATTCAATGCAATTAAGCACACTTATTTTTCACAAGGTATGATGCTTCAATATAAATCATGTATTATGTAGACATATGCACTAAAAGCACTTATATCTACAATATAGCCTATATTTGCTGTGATTGATATTAATGGATTGAGGATTGTTTCCATTATGTTTCTAGTTTCCGATAATGCACTTCAGTCTCGCTCTGGATTCCTATTTCCTTCCCAAACCTGTAGAAGATATCGTTCAGAAACAAGAGTTCAGTAAAGTTCCTCTCATCACTGGAATCACTGATGATGAGTTTGGCTTTTTACTGCCCGCAGTGAGTACAAATTATATTTATTATTACATTTAATATCACACTCTAAACTCACTTAGAATCGAAGATGTTGTTTTACTGTCATTGACACATTTACAGCATATTCACATATTTGGTTTAATATTTTGATGCTAATGTTTTTCCTCCATAGTATTTTGGGGGTAAAGGATGGATTGATGGGATGAATAAAGAGCAAGTCATAAAGGGCCTGACCCTCACGTATCCTGATGTAAGTCACAACTCAACACAATGTACATTTACATTAGCTTACATGTGTTTTTCTTTGGATCCTGTGTGCTTTGACTGATATTCCCATCAGCCCAGGGATCGATGGATCATTGATCTGGTGGCCAACGAGTACCTGGGCGACACAAGAGATCCCATTCGAGTCCGAGACATTTACAGAGAGATGATGGGAGACGTGATGTTCAACATCCCTGCCCTTCAACTGGCAAAATACCACAGCGGTGAGACGCAGCCAGTTATTCATACTGGTCCATTGCAACTGTTTGGGAAGAAGGGTTTAGAAAATAACTTTTAATTCTGATTATATTACCGTCTATTAAATTTTAATTTTAGCCTAAAATGATATATACACTTCAGGTAAAACGTTTGGAATAATTACTAAAATTCTCTTAAATGCTCACCAAGGCAAAATGCAGTTATAACATTAATATTGTTAAAGTTATAATAAATAAATATCACTTTCATTCAGCATTAAAGGGATACTCCACCCTAAAATGAAAACCCCCATGTCGTTCCAAACCCGTAAAAGCTTTGTTTGTCTTCAGAATACAATTTAAGATATTTTGGATGAAAACCTGGATGCTTGTGACTGTCCCATAGACTGCCAAATAAATAACAGTATCAAGGTCCAGAAAATGTATAAAAGGTCGTCGCCAGAATATTCCTTCTGCCATCAAACGTGCAATCTGGGTTAAATGAAGCGACAGGAAAACTTTGTAAGCAAAGAAAATGAAAATAACAACTTTTTTTGATAATTCCTTTGTCATCGGTCTCCTCAGTGTCTCTGTATATCACTTTATGCTGCGTGTGCTCTTCTGTGCCCTCCGCTTCACAACGATGCAATGTTTTATTTCAAATCAAAGCTAAATACACATAAAAACAGCGCATCCTTGTGGCGCAGAGGACACAGAAGAGCATACAGTGATATGGAGATTGATTTCCACCAAATTATTAAGCAGCAAAAACGGTTTTAAACCTTGATAATACAAATAATAATTGAGAACCAATAATAATTAAACTGCATGAGCATATTAGACTGATTTCTGAAGGATCATGTGACACTGAAGACTTGAGGAATGATGCTGGAAATAAAGCTTTACAACACGGGAATAAATTACACCTTAAAATATATCAATACAGAAAAATATTCAAAATGTTGAATTATGAAAAAAATGTGATATATTGATATTAGAAAGAAATAAAAACAGGTCTATTGTGCTTTTTTTTTTTTACATGATCGCTTTGCTCTTCAAAATCACAGTGAAATACTCTTGGAGTTTAAAGGTGCCATCTGTCATGTCTGGCAAAAAAAATCAAGTCATTCTCCACATTCCATACCAGATGGGGGCAGTATGCCTCAATAAATTGAATTGGTCTACTCTAGAGTAACAAACGAGAAACGGCATAGTCTCTATGCTCCGCCCCCATCTTCACAACAACCCTACAGCCCTCAACCCTTCAAGCTACTCCCCTTCACCTTTACCAGTGAATATGTTCCTATTCGTTTTATTCATATTACATTTTGAGATGTATATACACACGATTTGAATTAAATTAATTTGACAGACAGCATTCTGTCAACATCATCGGTCAACATCAGACAGCTGATGTTGACCAAGCTAGCGCCAACCAACGTAACCAGAGCTGCCAACTCTCAAGCATTCACCGTGAGACACACGCAATTGACTCTTTTCACACGCTTTCATGCCACACATCAATTTTCTCACGCACAGAAAAACCACGAAGCAAAGAGGACACGGAGACCAACAGACTAGACAGAGCAGGTTAGTTATAAATAGGTAAGTTAAAGCTAGCTAATTATCAAACGCAGCTACGGTTAGCAATCGCTAACATTAGCACGTTTATCGAACAGCCTTCGATACACAAACACAAACATGAACCATGTTTACTCTGGTTCAGCTCCTTTTCTTATCGGATTTGATTTGTGATTCCGAGCGCGGTTGTTTCCCTGTAGCGGGTGGTGGTCTCTTGCCAAGGGCTTGAGACATCTTTTCTCTACTTTTCTTCCCTAAACTGAAATGTAATACTGAGCTGTACTTTCCACATGATTGACATCAGGTTCAGGTACGCCCACAAGCCCTGCGAGTTATTAGTGTATTGCAGGTTGGCTGGTGGTTATGTTGCCCGCATACCGCCTCCCATGGCCGAAACTGGTATTACGACACCTGTCGGGCCGGGGCTAGTAATGCTAATGCTAATTAAGGTTGATATCTCTGCAGCACTATAACTTGACATTTTTTTAATGACATCATCGCCCTTATTTCTTCTCATTCTTTTGATGCGTGTAGGTCATTTTTTGGATATTTTTACCTTTATACTTTAAAGGCATTGTTCATCCAAGAACATAAAAACGGTCCTCATTTACTCAACCCTCGTGTGACAACAGTTGACGGTAGCCATTGACTTCAATTGTTTTTATTTTTCAGTCAGTGGCTACCAGAAACTGCTTGATTAATAACATTCTTCAAAATATCTTCATTGTGTGCAACAGAAACTCACACAGGTTTGAGTATGAGCAGATAATTACTTTTTTTTTTTTGGGTGAATCTCTTTAAATCCTATGTGTCATTGTTGTGGCTGTAGCTTCAGGGGCGCCGGTTTACCTGTATGAGTTCCAGCATCCTCCCAGTATGATCCAGAAGAACAGGCCCAGCTTTGTTGGTGTTGACCACGCAGATGAACTCTTCTTCATCCAGGGCACCTGCTTCGCTCAAGCCCACCTCAGAGCAACCGGTAAAACACTTCATCACAAACACATCCTCCACTGACACTGAACTACTCTGAAAGGGTTTCAAATAACCACTGAATCATCATTTAATGGTTCAATCTTTCAGCTCCTTTCACAAAGGAAGAGGAAGAGCTGTGCAGGACTGTGATGGCATACTGGGGGAACTTTGCACACACCGGGTAAAATATCAGTCTCTTTGTTTTTCATAGAAGAACAAAGTATATATTTTCTGCACTTTAATACGGCTGTTTTTGGATCGGCAGGTCTCCGAATGGTCCGGGTCTGACACACTGGCCTAAATATACGGATGAGGCTGAGTATCTCGGCATTGGACTGGAACAGAAAACTGGGAAGAACCTGAAGGAGAAACACTACACATTCATGACCAAGACACTTCCAGATCTCATACGCCAAGGCCGAGAGACAACAGAGCACTTAGAACTGTAAAAAAAAAAAAAAAAAATGGTGTTCATTAGAAATAAACTTGAATGTGAGGATGACACAGATAAAAAATTGAGGACTTTGATTCAACATAAGCATTAAAATACCTAACCTTAGTGTATTTTGGAGCTGAAGCTCAAATTTGATAGACAAATGTACAAATGAATGATGTGACATACATTGAACTAACTTGTACTGATCTGTTTTGCACTTAAAAATAAAAGTCAGACAACGTTCAAGTTTTTCCTCCATTTTATTGAGAACAAACGAAGGCTAAAGCTGCAAACCTCCCTGAATTTGAATGCAACGTGTGCAAACTAGTCATGAATTTGCGCTTTGACATTTTCTAACTGGCAAATTTACATGAATGACAATAATTCAACTATTGACAATATTCTGATTGAGGAAAAAAAAATAATTTCAAACAGCAGATTAACATCAAATATAAAGACCTGTATTGGATGCTTGACTCGCTAATGGAGCGGTTTTGCTACACATAAAATAATCACACTTACTGAGAACTCATGTTTCACTTCCAATACAAGTACAAAATTAAAAATAAGGAAATTACAAATGTACAACACAAGTGTACAAATTACAGTTTTAGGCACAGTGCTTTGCTAAATTATAATTATAGATAAATAATGGAGAGAAACTCAGATTGAAGTCGGCTTAATCCTGTGAATCAATGAATCATGGCGATGAAAAATGGGGCAAAACTTGATTTAATTCATTGGGAAGTGAGAAACTGAAGTCAACAGGGTAGACTTTGAGTTATTAATTGCACAAAGCCTGATAAGAGCCAATATAAACTGCTGAAATGACATCTTATTGAGAATAATATCAATAGTTGTAGGATATCAGTCCACGAAAACAGCCATTTCTACCAGAATATTACACTTTAAACAAGTAAACACAGGCGATATACTTAAATTAGTTCATCGATCAATATACAATCATCCCTAAAACAAAGCTGAATGTGTTGATACATGTTTAAATACTTTCAATGCATTTACATATATATTCACTTTACATTATACTTATTTTTCCCCTTTTTTTAAATGCTAGTAATGCTGCAGTCAAATACAAAAGTATAGCCGGAGTAATTCTGCCTCCGATAAACGTGTACGCTGCGAAGGGAAGAGCACTTGGAAGAGAGCTGCACAGCTAGAGGAACAGAATCACTATCATGTGAACATGAGACAGTCGTCGTGGTCGTGAAGTCGGCTGGCTAACCAATTAGCTATTCGCTTGGAAATTTAACAGTATGATAGCTTTAAATTCAAGGAAAAGTTTAGCCAAAAATTTACATTTGCTGAAAACTGACTCACTCTCAGGCCATTTTGAGATGTAGATGAGTTTGTTTCGTCATCAGAACGGATTGGAAGAAATTTAGCTGTGAATGTGAATGGGTGCCGTCAGAATGAGAGTCCAATACAGCTGATAAAAACATGAAAATAATGCACCAGTAATCCACACCACTACAGTCCATCAGTTAACATCTGGTGAAGTGAAAAGCTGCACGTTTTTAAGAAATAAATCCATTGTTTTTTAAACCATCAGCTGTTTGGACTCTGACTCTGACGGCACCCATTCACTGCAGAGGATCCACTGGTGAACAAGTGATGCAATTCTAAATGTCTCGGCATCTGATGAAGAAACAAACTCTTCTACATCTTAAATGACCTGAGGGGGAGAGTCTTCATCAAACTTTGATGTTTGTGTGAACTGTTCCTTTAAATAAGAAAATTTGTCTTTTTTTAGTGTACATGTTAACGGATGTGATAAAACTGACAACATTTGCAGTGACAAAGCGGCTGGAAGTCATTGGTTTTCAGTGAACACTGGCGGAAAAAAAAATTGAAGTCTTTCCAAATATGGTGTGGACTTCTAATATAACTAAAGAAATAAACTGAATAAAATAATTTAAAAGCAACCGCAGATGTTGCCACACTGAGGACAAACACTTCTAAGATTATTAATATGCGGATGTTCACATTGTTGTTGTCTTCATCGCCATTTCCAGGTTACAAAAATAAATTAATTAAAAAGCTGATAAGAAAGGCCTGATATAAATACTGTATGGGCATGTGGCTTTAATACACCTGTGCGGATGCGAGCAGAAGTGTGTGTGTGTGTGTGTGTGTCAGCAGAGGATGTGCCTGATGAGAAAGGTAGTGTGAGGTTTGCTATCAGGATGTCCATGACTGCATGTTGCGGAGCATGGCCTCGAAGCGCTCCATGCTGGGGGCCTGAGCGTGGGACAGCTGGTCGGTCAGCCGACTGTACAGACTGAAAGACTTGAGCTCCAGCCAGATGAAGCCAAAGCGGTCGTCATCGAACAGGATGAACAGCCCCGGCGTGCGCTCTGGACTCGTGAAGCCGTGGCCGGCGATCAGGCCTGTTCCATAAAAACTGAAACACATGAAGATTATAATCAAACAAACTAACACTTTATTTGAAGGTGTCCTTTATACAGTGTAATTTTACATTTAAGTGCTGAGTAATATGAATCAACTACATGTACTTACTATATAGTTAGGGTTAGGTGAAGGGTTTGGTTTAGGGTTACTGCATCATTTATTGTTATTATAATAGTAAGTACATGCAACGTGTAACAAGAATACCTTCAAACACAGTGTTAGCAATTTTTTTTCATTAATTTAAAGAAAAATTTATTATGTATTATATTTTAAAGAATTTTAAAGTGCACTGCATATTCCTTTTATATCAATATATATTTACTTTAAGCTAGAATAATAAAAGACAATTACACACACACACTTTACAATTTAAGTAAAAAAAAAAACAGTAATTTAAATTATTTTCCATGCCAATTTTATAAGGTATATATAGTGTATAAGAACATTTAAAATGATTACAAGAAGTATATTTAATATTTATTATTTAATATATTATGTATTTATTTCTAAGTTACATATAAATTATATACCTACATAAGCTCATTTAAAATAAAAATATGTCTATTTATATAAAATACAATGTAATAACTTTTTAAAATATATTTAATATTGAATGTCACATTTTAAATAATTTTCATGTCTTTTTATATATGTAATAAATGCTATTTAATATTAATAGACAAAATATATAAAAAAAATACATCAAATTATTTAGTTTAACAAATGAAGTTTAGTAACTGATTTAAATTAATTGACATTCATATTTTATTAAATAAAATAATAATTAAATAAATTTAACTGCTGTCTATTTTTTCTGTATAAAAATATATAAATATATAATTTCCATTAATTATATCTAATATTGTAGAGACAAAAAAATATATATTAGTGGTAGAGCACAGCGATATAAAGCGCAAGGTTGTGGGTTCGATTCCCCGGGAACACATGATATGTAAAAAATGTGCAGCCTGAATGCACTGTAAGTCGCTTTGGATAAAAGCGTCTGCTAAATGCGTAAATGTAATTTAATTTAATTTAATTTAATATAAAATTATATACAACTATTCAGTTTTAACAAATTAAATTTGGAAATGTATTTAAAATAATTAACATGCTTATTTTAGAAAATATAATCAAGTATTATTAATGTATTATTAATATAATAAAAATAAATACTGTAAAAATGATCAGACTCACCACATCTTGCAGGTGCGAGGATACACTTCATTACGGGCCATGACTCCCAGAGGCAGCACAAACGGCTGCGCTTCAGATGCAGAGCTGCAGGCAGCAGCTCCCGGTTCCACGTCCTCCGCTCCAGCAGGGGGAGCCGTATCTGAGCCCTCTGCCGCCTCCGCAGGCTCTGGTGGGGCGTCCCGGGCCTGGAGACCCCTCTGGACCTCCTCGTGCACCCCCAGCACCAGACGAGAGAGCTCTTCCATGCTCCGCTGGTGCTCCAGGTCCGGCAGACGCAGCGGCCGGTTCAGGTCGATTTCTAACGTCAGCTGACCTGCTGGGACATTGGGGTCACCCTAAAAACAAACAAATGAGCTGATGAACACGCTAAATCACACATACTATAGGCATTGTTGGAACCTTCATTTGAACTTTTACTTTTAAATAAATGTAAAGTTTGTGTAAATGTGGAGTTGAAAATGTGTTAATTTATTTATTATGTTTTTTATGCTCATATTATTCTGTTCAGAGACAATATGGAAAAACATTAATGACAAAAATCATGTGCCAAAATACATTGCTTGTATTTGCTTTGTATGTATAATTATTACAATTATATACTATGATATAAGAATCTATTTTCGATAATAATTTACTAAAATTATTTTGTATACACATTTTAATTTTAATATATACTAACAAATTATTTCATTTAATGTATTTACATGTATTTTTATTTATTTTGTCTAATTCCAAAATATACAATGAATTTGAATAATAAATTATTAAAACTATAAACTACAATACAGCAATATTTATATATATTATACAAATATTTAAACAATAGAAAAACATTAACATGTATTTGTTTTATCTTCTTTTACACACACACACACACACACACACACACACAAACAACTAAATTGTTATTAGGATTATTTACACTGTAAGCCATTCATAGAAATGAATAATAATAATAATAGTTTTAAATGTAATGTTTTTACATACATTTATGTATTTTGTGTATACAGTACAGTATTTTAATAAATACTGACAAATCTTTTTTTTAAGTGTATTTAAATGTTTTATTTATTTTGTCCCAAATATAATATGCTATTAAAATAAAGGTTTTTGTTTCCATAATATATGTGTGTATGTTGTGTATATTTATATTTACAAGTATATATTTATACTCATATAATTATATATTCATATATAAATATTTAATATGTAAACGTAACATATTTTTCTTAAATATATACATCCATATGTGTCATGTTTTCCTGAGAGTCGAAGCGCTCCAGTCCATATTTTGGGATGTCAGACTCACGGTAAGTTTGGTGACTTTGGCCTTGGAGCCGTGGAAGCTCAGCATGATGATCTCCAGGCCGTGACTGCCGTACGTCCCTTTGAAGAGGCCCGGCTTCAGCAGGTCTGACGGGAGGCACGGGGGCAGATAAATCCGCCGGTACGTCAGGCAATTACTGAAACCAGGAAACACACGGTAAGAACACACCTGGCACCAGACGAATCAAACCGTTGACACATTCTGGGTGAGAACGGGCGATGTAGGAGACTTACTCGTATTGGCTGGTGTAGATGAACTTCATGAGGATCAACTCCTGCATGTGCTCGTGGAAAATGTCCTCCAGTGTTCTTCCCCATTCATCCTCCAACCACGTTCTGAACTCCTGCACAGACACACGGGGCTCAGTGTACATCCAGGAACTACAGGAGAGCCACGGTTTACCTCAAAATCTCTTAAAGGGATAGTGCACCCAGGAATAACAATTCAGTCATGAATAACTCATCCTCAAGTCGTTCCAAACCTGTGAGACCTTCGTTCATCTTCAGAACACAGTTTAAGATATTTTTGATGAAATCCGAGAGCTCTCTGACCCTCCATAGACAGCAATGATAACACCATGATCAAGGTCCAGAAATGTAGTAAGGACATCTTTTAAATAGTAGAGGGGTTCAACCATAATTTTGGGAAGCTAAGAGAATAATTTGTGTGCAGAGAAAAGGATAATAATGGTTTTATTCAACAATTCGTCTCCACCACATCATCCTATAGCACCATTTTGGAGAGTATCACATACGTAAACAACGTATGCAACATATGTACGCAGATACGTTTGTTTATGTTTATGCTTTGATCTGAACGTAAACAACGTTTCTGCGTACATACATTGTTTACGTATGTGATACGTCATGAGGGTGAGTAATTTATGACAGAATTGTAATTTTTGGGTGAACTATCCCTTTAAGGAGTCTGGTTTCCTACCTCTTGCCTTCCTCCAGGCATTCGATGGTGATCGGTCTGGTTGCATTTGGTGGAAAATTCATCTTTCTTCACAGTCTGGAAAGAAGAAAAAAATGGTAAATATCTTGTAGAATATAATGACACATGGAGCCATTGTGGTAGAAATCTGTCAGATTTACCTGGATGTCTCCTTTATGAGGGCCCTTGTGTCCATACATGCATTCTACCATGGCTTTGTTTTTCTCCCACATATGAATGCGGAAGAGCGGCCGTCTACGCATGGGGTCCTCCACACGGGGATCATGGGGCGGTAAATACATCCAGCCAATGATGAACAGCCCGTCAACCTAAAATAACCACCAAAGCAAGAAAGAGTTGCACATTTGAAATACAGTATAATTGTTCATTTATTGCGTGTCTTAAATATGCTGAATTTGATTCAAACTAATTTTTTAAGTTGTATGTTTAACAAGCCACCGGGTGAATTCCAGTTCGCACACAATTTCCCAAAACAATGAAGCAGGTATAAACTCGATAATAAATTCAGCTAGATACTAACACTAGCTAGATGCTAACGTGCAAACAAGCACACTTTAGCATACTTTTACTTATTACAGAAAAATATACTTAAAAATAGGTATAATAGGCAAGCAACGGAGACGGGAGCTCAGAGGAGAGAGCAAAACAAAACACTGGTCCCAAAATAGAAGTGTAAAGTGAGAATTTGAAAAGAAAACTGTCAAGAGGATTTCGATATAGGCCAAGAGGAGACCGTTTTTTTACCTCTGATGTAAACTAAACTCGGTTAGCATATCCTCGCCGGAGCTTAGCCTACGCCAATGTCTTCCACTGGAACGCCACTCTCTCATGAACGTGCGTACGAAAGTTAGCAGAAGCTAGAGATTACAGTTTATAAAGTTTTAAATATGGATATTTTTCTAACACAAACACATTTGTTTTCACTTCAAAAGTTCCTTATTAACCCCTCGGAGCCGTGTGGAGCACTTACTATGATAGATTCATGCACTTTATTGGACTTCTATTTTCATTTCCTTGCCACTTTTTTTTTAACGTTAAATATAACTCTGTTTGAATTTGCCCGAAAGAAGAAAGTCATATACACCTCGGATGGCTTGAGTGTGAGTAAATCGCGGGGTGATTTTAATTTTTGGGTGAACATTTGGGTGATATTTCTGACCTACCTAAGTAGGACTTAAGTAGATCTTTAAATGTAATTTCATGGTAAATATAGATTGTTTACTGCTGACTATACCGACAATCAATTATAAGAAACTTTAATACACTTCATACTGAAATATACTCTCATGTAATTACACACTTGTCATGATTAAACTGAAATTTTAAACTATTAAAATGAATTGAAAGTGATATAGAATAAAAAGTGAAAGTTGTGACATTTGCCAAGTATGGTAACCCATACTCAGAATTGGTGCTCTGCATTTAACCCATCTAAGTAAACACACACCCTGAACACACACACACCCGGAGCAGTGGGCAGCTATATATTTCAGGGGAGTCGTGGCCTAGTGGTTAGAGAGTTTGACTCCTCACCCTAGGGTTAGGGTTAGGGTTATTAAACTTTTAAAATCTGAAGAACAATTAGAAAATAAAAATAATAAACAGAGCAATTCCAAGAGGGTATTCACACCATTGGTGCTCGGCCCTAATAATTAAGAGCAAAACAAGTGAAATTGCAGTTAGCTACTGTATGCTAGAAGATATTATATAACGCTATTAGCTAGCAGCGTTAAAGCTTTTTAGCTAATATATGGTATGTACTAAAATAAACAGCATATGTTTATTTTATTTTTTTACTGGTTCACAATATTACATTAGAATTGGGTTCATTCTGAAATGTCTGTTAAAAAAGATATATATTTTGTCATGTAATTTTGTCATGCTTTTAAAATATCTATAAATAAATAAAACATTATTTTAACATTTTATTGCATAGTATTACGTCCCATTACATCTGTACTGTGCTAATTTAATGATATTCATCGCCATAATCATCTTCTCAATACATAAGTGTTTTGTGACGATTCACACGTGTCATTTTCCACCAGTATCAGCTATCATTTTGCATTTCTTATCATTCTTTGTTGCTTTTTCTGTGTGATCTTACCACCACGTTCAGCAGTCCTCCATAGGGCCCGATATCAGGCTGCCAGAGACCCAGGATGTTTCTATAAGGATATAACACTGCAAAACAAGCACATGACCTTAAAACACCACACAACACACATAACAAACCCAGAACCAAGAACATTAGATGGGATTATATCACTTTCGGCATTGGGCATGAACTCATGAATGCACATGGAGTGTGTGAGTATATGCAACTTATCTGCCATGCAACAACTTGGAGCTAATATTCCCCCACGTCTGGTCACCTTTACTCATCTGCATCTCACACAGTCAGCTGATGTTAGTGCATCTACAGACGTCTGCACCCTTGTCAGCCTGTGTCAGTCACACACAATCATGCTGGACACACAGGCATGCTCACGCCTGGTAGAAGCTGCCCTTACGCCGCTGTCACATCAGTCTGTCCCAAACCAAGGCTGTGTCCCAATTTGCATACTTAGCCAACTAAATAATTAGCATCCGTGCATTCCAAATTGTAGTATTTTGCAAACCTTCCTGAATTACTTCCAGTAGAATAACATCTGCTTGTGGCTTATATTACCCACAAATCCTTGTGCTACAGAAGGAATGTGATGCCAAGACAAAATGTAAATAATGTAATAATATAATGAATTCAGCTAGATGAATGATGTATGAATGGATCAAAAATGGATGAAGGTAATAACAACACACTTTCCTACATGTGGTGTCTTGCTGCATAATGCATAGAAAAGTACATCAAAAGTATGCTCCAGTTAACACTTTTATAGTGTAGAAGAACTATGCAGCTTGGGATTCAGCCTTAGAGGAATGTTCCACGTTCATAATAAGTTAAGAATCTGTGACACAACGTAGTGATTTAGAAACTTGAGCTATTTTGGAACTAAAACTATTTTACTACTTTATGGTTATTAAAAATAAAGCAGAAATAATATGATTCTAGATCATAAAAAAAAAATCAACCAATAAACTGAAAGGTAGCTTTGAAATAAATAAACTGAAGTTAAAGTACTAAAATGGCTAAAACTAATCAAATCGACAAACCACCTAAACATAATTTTTTTATACATTTTAGATTTTTTTATATATATATATTAAAAAATTATAAATAATTAGTATAATATAATATAAATATTTGTAAATAATATTCTTCAAATCAATTAAATAATAAAAACATTTTATATGTTACAAGCAAATTTAGGCATCACAACAAAGATCTACGGTCTGAAAAACAGATATTGAGATTTTCTAAATAATCAAAATGTTGTTATTAAATGATTAATATAAAGATTATCTAGATGATATCAAAGATATTCTAAATTTAAAAATAAAGGAAACGAGCTGTACAATTAAATAACCAAAGTACCAACACTCATAAATAACTAAAAGAAAATAATTTGAACTCATTCCTCATTCTCCATATTGTGCAAAATATATATTTGCATATTCTGTTACTAGGTTTGCAACTTTACAGAGACTTAATTGTTATTTTATTGTACTGTAATATATAACACTATCACACGTTTAAAACAATATTTACTTTTATCTTTCCGCACATTGTTTACCATTTACAATTTGCTTTTTTTTTTTTTTGTAAATTAAGGAACGAGTCAGTAACATCTGCGATAATATAAATCTAACTATATGGTCTTAATTTATACCATGTTCGACAGCTCTACTTGAACTCAATGAACCTGGAACAGTGCGTCAGTAGCAAAGAGCATCTTCAGCCAGCAGCTTGACAAGCAGTGACTGGGCTCCAGCACGAAGCCTTCACACACACGGCCAGTACATACAGTGTGTGTACACGTCCCGATAGTCCATGTGCTCATAATCAGGGAGGAGCTTCATAAAGCGTCCCGACTTCACCTGCGGGTTCACACCTGGACATGTACGCAGGTGAGCGTGCCACAGGAAGAGGAGAGAGCCACAAGGCAGAGTGAGAAGCACACTCACAATGAACAGGGCTGGGAGGCTGATAAGTGTTCGTCTGTCACTTCAGAGGATAATATTTATTTTATGTTGCATATCCACATTTTTAAATCAACTGGATTATACACAAATGTCGCACTGACTTCTGAGGAATCTTTCTCTATAAACACTGTGTTTTCACCTGCTGAAATATTTTTGGTTGAAACAAACATTGATACTCTACGGACAAACTGTTATAAATGCACATAAAATGGCTTTTGAGAGCTGAAGTAAATGTAAAATGCACTGAGAAAATGACATGTAATGGGGTGAAGCGACAGCA
Organism: Carassius gibelio; assembly: GCF_023724105.1. NCBI lineage: Eukaryota > Metazoa > Chordata > Actinopteri > Cypriniformes > Cyprinidae > Carassius > Carassius gibelio. Next base: position 17,089,439 of record NC_068420.1, read on the forward strand.
TTACATTAACAAACACATCTGATTTTACAGTTGAAAAGTATAAAGGACATTTAAAGAGACGTCACACACTAGATGTGATATACATGGGCTGATCAGGATTTTTACAGCTTACTAAAACTATTAAAAAGCATTTTTGGTAATTACAATAAAGCCGAAACTATATAATATGTCAAAAATAAACTTAAAGAATAGCTCACCCAAAAATGATTTGGAGAAATTTTAGCGGTTCATCACTTGCTCAGTAATGGATGCTCTGCAGTGAATGGGTGCCGTCAGAATGGGAGTCCAAACAACTGATAAAAACATCACAATAATCCACACCACTCCAGTCGACCAATTAATGTTTTGTGAAGAAAAAAAGATGTGTGTTTGGAAGAAACAAATCCATAAAGACTTCAAATCATTTTGTCTGAATCAGGAGAGAAATCTGAACAGATCAAGCACCATCCACAAACTAAAAAAATATTCCAAAACAGTTCAGAATAATTATGTTGGTGGATTTTAACGTGAGAGGACAACAAGAGATGGACTTTTTAACTGGAGGAAGCGTTATTATGGATTACAAGATGATTTATTTATTCATTTATTCACTTTTTTTTATTGCCACAAAAGCATCAAAAGGCTATTCTCATAGCAATCTCAGAATAAATTACTCAAGGTATACAATTAACAAAACGTTATAAAATACATTTCAGATGTACAGTGGGGATCGAAAGTTTGGGCACCCCTTGCAGAATCTGTGAAAATATGAGTGATTTTCAAAAAATAAGAGAGATCATACTAAATGCATGTTATTTTTTATTTAGTACTGTCCTGAGTAAGATATTGTGCATAAAAGATATTAACATTTAGTCCACAAGACAAAAAAAATGCTGAAATTATTAAAATAACCCCACTCAAAAGTTTGGGAACCCTTGGTTCTTAGTACTGTGTTCTGTTACCTGATGATCCTCGACTGTCTTGTTTTGTGATGGTTGAGCATGAGTCCCTTGTTTGTTCTGAACAGTTAAACTGAGCAGCGTTCTTCAGAAAAATCTTTAAGGTCCTACAGAATCTTCAGTTTTCCAGCATCTTTGCATATTTGAACTCTTTCCAGCAGTGACTGTATGATTTTGAGATACATCTTTTCACACTAAAGACAATTGAGGGACTCAAACACAACTATTAAAAAAGATTCAAACATTCACTGATGCTCCAGAAGGAAACAAGATGCATTAAGAGTTGGGGGGTGAAAACTTTTGAACACAATGAAGATGGCCAAATTTGTCTTATTTTGTTGAAATATAATTTTTTATAAGGGACTCATGCATAACCATCACAAAACAAGCTCTTAATGAAAAGAGCTTGTTTTGAGAAACAAACATCCAATGATGTTTGTTTCTCAAACATCATTGGACTGGAGGGGTGTTTATTTGCTTTGATGTTTTTATCAGCTGTTTGGACTCTCATTCTGACGGCACCCATTCACTGCAGAGGATCTATTGGTGAACAAGTGATATAGCGCTAAATATTACCAAATCTGTTCAGATGAAGAAACAAACTCATCTACATCTCAGATGGCCTGAGGGTGAGCAGATGTTCATTGGTGGGTGAACTATTACTTTAAAAAATCCCAACTGGGTATCATATTTCATTATTTAAAATCACTTGAACTGCCACAATTGGTGACTTCTGAGGTTACAGTAGATTTACTTACGTTTCACATACAGATCTCGGCTCGACATGCCCACGATCTCCATCTTCCGCAGGTCATCTCTCATACCGAATTCTGCAAGAAGAGGAAAACTCATGCCAAACTGCGCGAGCACAGTACAGTCTATAGACAACAATCAACCTGGTTCAGAAGGATGTGTCTTTAGTATCTTTCAATTCAGAATAAAACCGAATGCTAACAGTTTCTGTGCCGACCTTTAAGCTGATCACAACAGGCAAGTTTTCTGTGTTTTCTACTTGATTCTACTGCTGCAGTGGTGCTGAAGCCTGTTAAACAGATCTTAGACCTGAGATAAGGCAAACGACCCCCTCATGGCTCACATAAATGACATGTTATCAGGTTTTTGGCCAATCCCTGGACTTATGCACCAGAAAGTTCAAGTAACGTATTTCACTCCGCAGCAACACACTGACAGGCAAACATTAACTCAAATGCATGTTCATTTTTTGCTACTATTGCATCTGAAAATCTTTTGATCTGTCTATCTACACAGCCTTTTAAGGATTTTAAATGCATGCATTTGATGCCTAAAAATTTTGTTTTTTTTATGTCCATTTAAGTTGCAGGTCAATAGGTTTTAAGACACAGTTCATTTCTGGTTTAAAGTGCATGAATCAATCACCAGAGCACTAAACCACTTTAACAGCTAAACATCAGAGATCAAGAACAAGGAGGAGGTTATGAAAAGAAGAAATCAAATGTATTCGGTGTTCATGTTGACAAATGTTAAAATTTACGTCAATGACTCTGTAAACATCATATGATTCTATGAATGATCACATGTGAGTGTACACACCTCAATCATTATATAAAAGGGAGAAGAGAAAATTGTAATAAAATTACTCTTTAATAATAAATAAATAAATTATTTACACAAAATATATATAACTACTATAAAAAAAATAAAAACCTAGATATATTTGACTTCAAGGCTTTAAGCGTCACAACAACAAAAAACTAAACTTGAAATTGATTCAGAAACTCAATACATTCAAGTCATTGTCTGTATACATTTTAGATCATATATATATATATATATATATATATATATATCATATTATATTATTATATATTATATATATAATAGGGGTGGAATGGTTCAACTTTTTCACAGTTCGATTTGTTTCACGGTTTTAGAGTCACGGTTTCGATACAGTTCGGTATGTGCTAAGTTTATGGAAAAACTACATTTTCTAATAAATAAAAAAGAATATTCTATCCAACTACAAGCAACAGCACAAATAAATACAATAGGGTAAAGATAAAAACAATAAACAGTGATTTTCAGTTTTTGTTTAGGGGGGTCCAGTATTAGTTTTTAGGTACAGAAATTGAATAAAGTAATCAAATGTAAAACAGCATTGCATATTGCACTGTATAAATTAAAAATTATTCTTTATTAAAGTTACGAAAGCTTTTTAATCAAGAGCAGTGACTGATTTCTTTGTTGTTGCTGTTTCTATTAATATAAAGACTGTCACTTTAAGAGAATGCACTGATACAGCAGGCCTACATTCAGCTGACTATGTCTGCTGTACTGTAGGATACTTACAAAAACGGGAATTTTGACATAATTTTTGTCTGAATTTGTCCTTTGAAACACAATACTTCAGAGAGAACTTAATATTTGCGCTTCGGATGAGCGCACGCACAAATCTTCTCACTGCGCACACGAGCTCCTGTCTTTTGGCTCCTAAATGTTTCAACTGACAAAGCTTAAATGAGTTTAGTTTAAACACATATTAACGTGTGCTATTCAGGTCTCACCCGGGTGATGTCGGTATAGATTATTCATATTGGAATATAGTTGTAATGTCTGGGAAGCCAGATTAGCTGAACCCTAATTTACAGCAAACCATATTACAGATGCTTTGTCAGATTTAAGTTGAACCGCGTTCCCAGCGCGTGCTGAACCATGTGGGGTGAGGTTTTTTTCAGCGAACCGTCACACCCCTAATATATATATATAAACATTAAATAAGACATGTACATATTATTATTTTTAAAAACACTTGTCAAAATGAGTTTATCAGCAAACACAAAATAAAGCTATTTGTGACTCTGTAGCACAAAAGCAGTGATAAGTAGCAGAGGTTTATTTGTAGCAATAAATAATAGATTGCATGGGTCAAAATTATCGTTTTTACTTTTATGCCAAAATCATTAGGATATTAAGTAAAGATCATGTTCCATTAAATATTGAGTACATTTCCTACTGTAAATATATAATATAATATTTTTTTTATTAGTAACATGCATTGCTAAGAACTTAATTTGGACAACTTTAAAGGCGATTTTTCGCAATATTTAGAGTTTTTTTTAACCCTCCGATTCCTGATTTGTGGTCCATCGTCACATATTTACACATAAATTCTACATGCAAATCATATATATTAACATGTACATACACACACACACACACACACACATATATATTTAGTGATTTCAAATGATTAATCACATCCAAATTAAGTTTTTGTTTACATTATATATGTATGTGTACTGTGTATAGTATGTACACACACATACATGCATGTATATACTTAAGAAAAATGTGTTACGTATATATATATATATACTTATTTGTAGTAATCTATATGAATATAAATATATTTACTATATGATTTTATGTTCCTGTGGCTCAGTGGTAGAGCATTGTTTGAGCAGCGTAAGGTTGTGGGTTCGATTCCCAGGAAACATGTTAGGTAAAAAATGTTAGCCTGAATGCACTGTTAGTCTCTTGTCTCTTAAAAATGTACATAATAAAAATACACAGAACATATATTTCCAATAGCAATTTATTTTGAATGCGGTTAATCGCGATTAATCTTTTGACAACACTAGATAATATATAATATTAATATATATATATATCGGCCTATATAATAACGTTATGATAGTGTTTGAGTCGGTGTCATATCATATCAGTATCGAGTGTAAACAGAAGGCCGCTGTGTGTTGTTTGCTGTGTAGCAGCCATTATTACATTACCCTCGGTACATCTCCTCCTCCAGATCGTTTCCGTGTTCAGGATCTGCCTGAATTTCTTGCACACCAGCGCCAGGTTGGGCAGCGCAGCGCCGGGCAGAGAGGAGAAGATCTCCACCAGGAGCTCCGGCGGAAGATCCAGCAGTGACTGCGGGCGCGGCGGCCCGAGGACACCGGCTCCGCTGCTGTGACAGCTGCTGCCGCAATCGGACTCGTCTTTCGGTTTGCCCACGACCCTCTCCTCTTCCTCCTCCTCGTCCATGTCCATGTCAGAGTCGCTGTCCCGATGCGGCTGGCTGTGCCTCTGCCGCCGCCTGCAGCGCCGCGACTGTCCCGCTCCGCAGAGCCTGGCGCACACCGCCATCCGGAGCAACATTACATCATCCCCGAGCAACAGCCGCTGTGCCCCGCAGTGCTCCGCTGCCGCGCGCGCGACGTGCCTGGGCGTTTTCTCGTGACGACAACGCGTCGCTCAGCAGTACGTTTGGACGTCACAGCTTACAGAAGGTTATCAAGGTTGAATTTTGTGGTCACGAAAAAGAAATTACTTTGCTTCCTTTTTTTTTTTCTCATTGTATTTAATCAAGATTATTTTGAAAGGATTTGGAATTCTATATTAACAGAAAAATGGAATGTATGATTTTGTAGTCAATTTGAAATAAAATTTGTAATTCTTTTAATTGTAAAGAACAACATTTTTACATTAATTTTATTAGTAAAATATCATATGCATAAGAAGAAGTGGTCTCAAGGTAGACTTTAAATTGTACGTCAATCTCTTGGAACAAACAAAAAAAGCACTGAAAACATGTAATGCTCTGAAAACATTGACATTTATGTACATTTATTTTTGTCTCTTTTCTTTTTACCCTGTCAGCTAATGTTAATTTGATCATGTAAATATGAAAGACCTCTTGATGTGTCATTCACTGAACTAAAAAAAAACATTAAAATAGAAGCTTAGCAAGGTTAGTTTTTAATTTGCTTACACATTTAAATTATTTTTTCGTTTTTATTTTTATTTGGAGGCTTGGCTTTAAAAGCAACAACAGAAAAGTGTCATTATATTTTTATGTCATTGTTTTTCTAAATGCCACACTAGGACTATATAAGACTATAGGGAAATGATGGTTATTGTAAATAAAATATATGTTAACTAAATATATTTTACTAATTTGAAATATTTGATTTAATAAAATATCTTATTCTGACTGAGACAACATACAATTTTGTTTACTCTCTAAAGATACGTCATTATGGTTTAGTAACACCAAAATATGCTGTCTTTCAGGTTTTGTGTCCACATTTGCAGTTGCAGGTGGGATTGTCTCATGGGATCATCGTCTGTTAATTGGTTTTGATCGGATGAAGCTTGCAGGACCCTTGAGTGTTTTAATCTTGTACGTCAAATTCATACATTTACAGTGCCAAAAGGTTTTTTTCCCCTTCCTGTTTTGTTTTTATTATTATATATATATATTTTTTTGCATATTTGTCACACTTAAAAGATCAAACAAATCAAACAAATTTTTATATTACACAAAGATAACCCAATTAAATACAAAATGCAGTTTTGGCAAAAAAAAAAAAAAAAAAAAAAAACTTTTTTTTTTAAATCAAATTAAATTAGTAAAAAATAAAAATCTAATTAAATTACATTACATGATCTTGGCCCTCAGTTTCACTGGTGTGATGCAATAGGACTTCAGTAGTTCAGATTTTTTGTTGACTATAATCAATGGTCAAAGTTTTCTCCTTTAGCTGGAGGAAGGCGGTGTTGATTGTGCGAGACATGAAGAGTTACACAGAGCAGCTGAAGAAATTTTAAGAGCAAAAGTAAGCGAAATCTTGCATCTGTGACAGCCCTAGACTCTGTAAACTGAATACAAAAGCTGTGGCCACAGTCAGATGCTTAGTTTAGCCAATCAGAAGACTCTGTCAGTCATTCTGTAAAGAGGGTCATTACTATTGACCTCTATACCTACACAAAGTAAAACAAAATGTTTTGTGTTCAGTTTTATTTGATATTGTTTAAACTGTGCTGCTATTGCCAAGCTCCAACTCTGATTGCAGTGGTCTCCAAAATTCTCTGTATGCATAAGCGATTTTAGGAGGTGCATTTGCACTCCCTACTGTTGGCCTATGAAAATGACAAAAATGTAAAATGTTAAAGTTCACATTAGTTTATAATAAAATCATTTTTAGTCAACATTTCATTCAAACTTGTGTTTGTATTTAATGACGTTTAAACTTACTTTAGAATCATTGTCTCAGAAACATCCAGAACTATATACACTAAGTAGACATCGGAAACGCCTCTTTTACTGCCACGGGTACCGCCGCCATGGCGTCTGTAAAGTGCATTTGCAGCTTTTGACCGCTGCGTGGCGCTTTAACCACAAGTTATCAAACAAGCGTCAGCTTTGCCTCGTTGATGTGTTACATTTGACTGCTTCAGTCACGGAAAATGAAAGAAAAACACTATAGTTTAAATATTTAATATATTTAATATTAAACATTCACAGATGAAAGTTTGGTATTTATGAAGTTATGTGCATTTCTTAGAACGAATTCAAGCAGGATAAATGTCAAGCCTGTGCCTGAGTCTGTGCTTATATTTTCTATACACATTTGATTTGATTGATTTTGATTTGACACATTTAAAAGGTGTGCAGTATTATTTATATTATATTAATTATGCGTTATATTATTCAAAATAAATTGTGGTTTACTTTGCATCGGAGCATTAAAAGTGGTAGCCTATTTTAGGGGGTTGGCTACATGGATTAATATTTAAAAATGTCAATATTTTAATATATCATGCCTATATTTTAATTTATATTTTAAATATAAATATATTTTTTCCTTTAATAAGCATTTTTGTTATTCGTTACCTGTCCTTTATTTTTACATAACTTATTGGGAAAAAGACATTTGTCTGTAAACTGATTAAGAAATTGTTGCATGTTTAAATGTGAAGCACTGTATAATTTCATTCCCATTATTTAGGCCTAATTTGCCTAAAACAATAAACGAATAAAAATTAAACTGGCACGATGAAATCTTTGAAACTCTAAAGAATTAATAAAACGTCCTCACCATTAAACTCAAGTTCTCACATTATAATCAACAACATTCACACGATGTAAAAAAAAGCTTTAGTAATTGACAACTTAAATGATTTTAAAGGGAACCTTCTATACTTGCTTTTAGTGAGTGAAGTGACATTCAGCCAAGTATGGTGACGCATACTCAGAATTTGTGCTCTGCATTTAACCCATCCGAAGTGCACACACACAGAGCAGTGAACACACACACACACACACACACACTGTGAGCACACACCCAGAGCAGTGGGCAGCCATTTATGCTGCGGCGCCCGGGGAGCAATTGGGGGGTTCGGTGCCTTGCTCAAGGGCACCTAAGTCGTGGTATTGCAGGTGGAGAGAGCACTGTACATGCACTCCCCCCCACCTGCAATTCCTGCCGGCCCGAGACTCGAACTCACAACCGTTCAATTGTGAGTCTGATTCTCTAACCACTAGGCCACGACATTACCCTACTTTTAAAGTAAGGTTATGTCATATGGCCTAAAAAAAAAAAAAAAGGAAAAAAATATCTGATTTATGATTTAAACCGATTTTTAAATCAATATTTAAATGATGAAGTAATTTTACAAAACAAGTTTTAATATAGTTCTTTATCATTCATTTAGCAGTTAAAATTATAACTGCAACAAGATGATTAAAAAAAACAGTACTGTTTGACAGTACTTAATGCTGGAAAGACCTTTATTTATATATATTTTTAATTTATTTATTTAATACTAGCCCATCATGCATCTAACCATCCACTCAGCTTTAAGAGCTGTTCAGATTAAAACTGCCAGCTCCGCAGTGAGCCAGTGTCATGGACGGAGGACCTGTTAATATATTTTCTAGTTTATATTTCCATCTCGTTATGCCACTGGTTTAGAATTAATTATAACTTATTTGTAAATAGAGCAGAAACTTTCTGTGTGTCTACAACGGACGCGAAAGTTGTCATCTGTGCCCCACAGCGAAAAGTGTGTCTAAACTTTATGACATCACACTATAGTGTCAAATCATCTGAACGCAGTGTCAGAACATTTCATCATAAACAGAACGAGCATCAGTTCACCGATGGGGATCGTGTCCAGTGTATCCATCACTGTGTTCTGTTGTCTTTTGTTCGATCGTTCCACTTGTGTCCGGTGTAGACCTGGCGTGCGTTTTTTATTGTTTTATTTTACAGCCCTGCTTGTTTTAATGTTTTTTATTAAATATCTGTATTGACTGCATGGTCATATTATTGAATTATTTACTGCCATGCAACCTACAAAAGTAAAGCTTGGCGAGTCGATGAACGAGCATTGCTGCAGGTTGATTTTTAGCGGATGTACTGTGCTTGTGTTCCTTCTGTTTAAATCATGCTTTAACCTGAAAATAATCAGTAAAAGAAACAGAAAAACCAACGTTATCTCACGACCAATTCGTACGTATTTTACGAGGTGGCTTATTCGTACAAATTTGTACAACCTCACTCGTACGATTTTATACAACCCCATTGACGGTTAGGTTTAGGGGCGGGGTTAGTTGTAGGTCATTCGTACAAATTCATACGAATTTTGCAACTCGTAAAATACGTCCAATTTGGCAACAATCGTATGAATTTGTACGAGTGTGGTCGTACGAATTCGTGCGAATAAGCCACTTTGTGAAAAATGTACGCATTTCTGTGAGATCGGGTTGGACAAACTCTTATCATCCAGCTTGACTATTGCAGTCATTGTAACCTTCTGATCAAGCTAAATATGTTTAACATGAATTCTTGCTGAATATGCAGTTATATGGCTGTTGGCATGAATTGTACTCGTGATTGAGCGCTCTTGGAGTGGGGGAAAACCACAAAGCTCATATTCAAGTGTTTGTGCAAAAATTATTAATGTGCATTAATGACAGGGAGGCGCCGTCTCGTCACTTACATTTTTTTCATGATAATGAATGTATAATTTTTTAATTAACATAATATCTTGGTGTCTCACATACATTAAAAATATATCTACAGAAAGCTTGAAATGTTTTTTAAACGAAAACGAATTGTGTAATATGTGAATGTTGCACTTCTCTCGTCTGAGTTTTTTTTTTAAATGTTACAATGTTATATTATAATGTTATTGTTGTTTTACTTCCTTCTTTTATCACATTTTACAATTACATTCATTTCGCAATCCGTCCCTTTGAGCCACCTGGCAGTAGTTTTGCGAATGATTTTAACACGCGACTGAATTACAGTTACACCGCGCGGCGGTAAGGCCCAGATAGGCTGGCCACCTACTGTATACATAGACCTATATTTACATAGACCAGTGGTCTCAAACTCAATTCCTGGAGGGCCAAAGCTCTGCAGAGTTTAGCTCGAACCAGCTCCAAATCACACCTGCTTGGAAGTTTCTAGTAATCCTGAAGACCTTGATTAGCTGGATCAGGTGTGTTTGATTAGGGTTGGAGCAAAACTGTGCGAGTTGACCAATGACATAGACAAAGGCCTCTAAGTCACAAAAGCATAGGGTGACCATATGAGCCATTTTCCCAGGATGCGTCCTTGCCTGGATTTCTATATTGCCTAAAACATCCAAAGTAGTTTGACCAATAACATGCAGGTATGGTACATAATCAACCAATCGTGGCATGTGAGAAAGTGAGATCTACAGAGAATGATCAAAGCAATGCAAATACATGTACATGTTAGGTGTTTGTTCGTTCATTCAACTTGAAGCGTCGCTGTGTACCAATAATTGTATTACGCCAAAGTACCAAGAGAGTGATTTGAATGCATAAGAAGCTATCTGCTCTCTATAGCTCTTATGAATGTCATACAATGATCGAACTGCACAGCACAACCAGCCAAAATCTGGATATTTTAGGCAACATAAAAATCCTGGCAAGGATGCGTCTTGGGAAAATGGCTCTGTTTTAGGGATGATTGTATATTGATCGATGAAGTAATTTAAGTATATCGCCTGTGTTTACTTGTTTTATGTGTGATATTCTAGTAGAATTGGCTGTTTACGTGGACTGATATCCTACAATTATTGATATTATTCCCAATAAGATAAAAAAAGGAAATTTCTATGGTAATTCCTCAATCAGAATTTTGTCAATAGTTCAGTTATTGTCATTCATGTAAATTTGCCAGTTAGAAAATGTCAAAGCGCAAATTCATGACTAGTTTGCACACGTTGCATTCAAATTCAGGGAGGTTTGCAGCTTTAGCCTTCTTTTGTTCTCAATAAAATGGAGGAAAAACTTGAACGTTGTTCGACTTTTATTTTTAAGTGCAAAACAGATCAGTACAAGTTAGTTCAATGTATGTCACATCATTCAATTGTACATTTTTCTATCAAATTTGAGCTTCAGCTCCAAAATACACTAAGGTTAGGTATTTTAATGCTTATGTTGAATCACAGTTCTCAATTTTTTATATGTGTCATCCTCACATTCAAGTTCATTTCTAATGAACACCATTTTTTTTTTTTTACAGTTCTAAGTGCTCTGTTGTCTCTCGGCCTTGGCGTATGAGATCTGGAAGTGTCTTGGTCATGAATGTGTAGTGTTTCTCTTTCAGGTTCTTCCCAGTTTTCTGTTCCAGTCCAATGCCGAGATACTCAGCCTCATCCTTATATTTAGGCCAGTGTGTCAGACCCGGACCATTCGGAGACCTGCCGATCCAAAAACAGCCGTATTAAAGTGCAGAAAATATATACTTTGTTCTTCTATGAAAAACAAAGAGACTGATATTTTACCCGGTGTGTGCAAAGTTCCCCCAGTATCCCATCACAGTCCTGCACAGCTCTTCCTCTTCCTTCGTGAAAGGAGCTGAAAGATTGAACCATTAAATGATGATTCAGTGGTTATTTGAAACCCTTTCAGAGTAGTTCAGTGTCAGTGGAGGATGTGTTTGTGATGAAGTGTTTTACCGGTTGCTCTGAGGTGGGCTTGAGCAAAGCAGGTGCCCTGGATGAAGAAGAGTTCATCTGCGTGGTCAACACCAACAAAGCTGGGCCTGTTCTTCTGGATCATACTGGGAGGATGCTGGAACTCGTACAGGTAAACCGGCGCCCCTGAAGCTACAGCCACAACAATCATACATAGGATTTAAAGGGATAGTTCACCCAAAAAAAAAAAAAAAAAAGTCATTATCTGCTCATACTCGATCCTGTATGAGTTTCTGTTGCACACAATGAAGATATTTTGAAGAATGTTATTAATCAAGCAGCTTCTGGTAGACACTGACTGAAAAATAAATACTATGGAAGTCAATGGCTACCGTCAACTGTTGTCACACGAGAGTGAGTAAATGAGGACCGTTTTTATTTTCTTGGATGAACAATGCCTTTAGCTCAAGAGTATTTCACTGTGATTTTGAAGAGCAAAGCGATCATGTAAAAAAAGCACAATATACCTGTTTTTTATTCTTTCTAATATCAAAATATCATATTTTTTTCATAATTCAACATTTTGAATATTTTCTGTATTGACATATTTTAAGGTGTAATTTATTCCCGTGTTGTAAAGCTTTATTTCCAGCATCATTCCTCCTGTCTTCAGTGTCACATGATCCTTCAGAAATCAGTCTAATATGCTCATGCAGTTTATTTATTATTGGTTCTCAGTTATTATTTGTATTATCAAGATTTAAAACCGTTTTTGCTGCTTAATAATTTGGTGGAAATCATGATACATTTTCAGGATCTTTGATGAAAGTTGAAAAAAAAAAAAGCATTTATCTGAAGTTTAAATATTTTGTCACATTATATAACGTCTTTACTGTCACTCTTTGTCATTTTAAAGGGTTACTTCACCCCCAAATTTACGTTTTGTCATTAACCCTCTTGGCGCCACGGTCGAGTTTACTCGACAAGATGCGGCACTGAATAAAACGGACTATTTTGTCAAATATGGTGTCAAATTTCATGCAACCTCCCCTGCACTAGATATCAGACATGTAATACTTCATCTCTGACTGAAAAAAACGCCATGCTCCTATACAAAATCTTCGAGATAGAGTGCATTGAATCAGTGCGAAAAAAAGCGGAGCTTGTGTGAGAGTGAGCCATTTTATCTGAACAATATTGTCAACGTCAGCGAGTATTGGCATTAGATTATTATTATTTTCATTATTATTATTATCTAGTGGCATCAATAAAGTTTCAATAAAGCCGCAATGAGGTGTTGGAACTTTTATTCGCGGACACTGATTCTGAAGGGGAATATCTGTATTCAGAAGATGACGGTGATATTGAAAGTGAAAGTATAGCCCTACACCAAGCACAAATGGTGAATCCTTTGCCCAATGTAAATAAATGGTCATTTGCCAAATGTCAGAGGTGTGAACAATGTTTGCCAGGGTCGGAGGTGTGAACAATGTTTGCCAGGGTCGGAGTGTTCATCGTGAAATTAGCAGGCAAGTTTTTGTTGCGGGGACGAGGCGGGAGATTTTTACCGCGCTAGACATGTATATTTGTCTTCTGACCGCACCACTCCGCAATCGCGGCGACAGTATTGTAGTAGAGACTTTGTCTAATGCCACTGGGTATATTAGACGAGGTCGAAGTATTCATAGGACAGTTAGGAGGCAAGGTGGGAGTCGCGATGACACTGACAGTAGTCCGAGCTGTGCACATTCAGCGCGTGCGCGAGGCAGATCTGGCCGCGCTGCTGATAGCAGAAGCAGAGGCGATGCGACACGGGGCATAGCTTTTGAACTAAACAGGTCTTGTCTACTTGTGTTTGTGTGTCATATGAGTAATATATATGTGCCCCATACATGGAATCAGAGTGCCTGCTGCATGTAGTAAATTGAAAATCCCAACCGCTACATGCATTCGGTTTGTTTCTACCATTTATTAGTAATGATTTACAGTTTGTTTACTGCTTACTATTTACCTGAGCATTCAGTATTGTGCAATATAGCACACAGAAGGTGAGGGAAATTTTTTTGGGGGAAAGAAGTGCTCCATTTTATCATTTAAATATGTGACTTTTCATGAAAATTCTATAATTCAAGATGACCACCCCATATGACGTCATAGTATGCAAATTAGATGGGAAAATAAAATCCCTACATAAACATTGGGTCATCCTTAATATTTATATAATTGACAGAAAGTCTCTATCTTTTATAAATTTTAAGATATAGCCTTTTGAAATTAAGATGTCAAAATCGAACGTTTTAGGAAAAAACCTCTGGCGCCTAAAGGGTTAATCACTTACCCCCATGTTGTTCCAAACTTGTAAAAGCTCAGTTCATCTTCGGAACACAATTTAAGATATTTTGGATAAAAACCGGGAGGCTTGTGACTGTCCCATAGACTGACATGTAAATAACAGTGTCAAGGTCCAGAAAAGGTATAAAAGGTTGTCGTCAGAATATTCCATCTGCCATCAGAGATGCAATCTGGGTTATATGAAGTGATGGGAACCCTTTTTAAGCAAAAAACAAATAGAAAAATAATAACTTTATTCAATAATTCCTTTTTCAACGGTCTCTTCTATGTCTCTTCATATCACCGTATGCTCTTCTGTGTCCTCCGCGCCACAAGGATGCGCTGTTTTTATGTGTATTTAGCTTTGATTTGAAATAAAACATTGCATCGTTGTGAAGTGGAGGACACAGAAGAGCAACGCAGCATACAGTGATATAGAGAGACACTGAGGAGACCGATGACAAAGGAATTATTGAATTAAGTCGTTATTTTTATTTTCTTTGCTTACAAAGTGTTCCTGACGCTTCATTTAACCCAGATTGCACATTTGATGACACAAGGAATATTTTGACGACTACCTTTTATACCTTTTCTGGACCTTGACACTTGGATCATTTGATACTGAATGATGCTTAAAAACAAAATCAGCTTTGCATCGCAGAAAAATTTGAATTTTAAATTATATGAAAAAAGAAAACAGTTCCTTTCGAACTGTAATAGTTTTAACAATTTTAATGTTATAACTGTATTTTGCCTTGGTGAGCATTTAAGAGAATTTTAGTAATTATTCCAAACGTTTGACCTGAAGTGTATATATAATTTTAGGCTAAAATAAAAATTTAATAGAAGTTAATATAATCAGAATTAAAAGTTATTTTTAAACCCTTCTTCCCAAACAGTTGCAATGGACCAATATGAATAACTGGCTGCGTCTCACCGCTGTGGTATTTTGCCAGTTGGAGGACAGGGATGTTGAACATCACGTCTCCCATCATCTCTCTGTAAATGTCTCGGACTTGAATGGGATCTCTTGTGTCGCCCAGGTACTCGTTCGCCACCAGATCAACGATCCATCGATCCCTGGGCTGATGGGAATATCAGTCAAAGCACACATGATTAAAAGAAAAACACATGTAAGCTAATGTAAATGTGCATTGTGTTGAGTTGTGACTTACATCAGGATACGTGAGGGTCAGGCCCTTTATGACTTGCTCTTTATTCATCCCATCAATCCATCCTTTACCCCCAAAATACTATGGAGAAATAACACTAGCATCAAAATATTAAACCAAATATGTGAATATGCTGTAAATGTGTCAATGACAGTAAAACAACATCTTCGATTCTAAGTGAGTTTAGAGTGTGATATTAAATATAATAATAAATATAATTTGTACTCACTGCGGGCAGTAAAAAGCCAAACTCATCATCAGTGATTCCAGTGATGAGAGGAACTTTACTGAACTCTTGTTTCTGAACGATATCTTCTACAGGTTTGGGAAGGAAATAGGAATCCAGAGCGAGACTGAAGTGCATTATCGCAAACTAGAAACATAATGGAAACAATCCTCAATCCATTAATATCAATCACGGCAAATATAGGCTATATTGTAGATATAAGTGCTTTTAGTGTATATGTCTACATAATACATGATTTATATTGAAGCATCATACCTTGTGAAAAATAAGTGTGCTTAATTGCATTGAATGTGCACATAAAAGTGTTTAAAAAAAAATATATTGGCAGATAATATACTATTAATGATATAAAAGGGCACATAAATATGCCAGTTACATTTTCATACAACATTTTCATTTAATTGTACTTAACAATCAGTTCATACTTTAAAATATATCACATTTACATTTAATTTAGCACACGCTTTTATCTAAAGGAGGAATACAACAAGCAGTTTACCATAAGAGGTCAAATAAACACCTGTATTGCAAAGCATCACACATTGTTTATTATCTTTGTAATAAGTACTTATTGCTGAAATATTAATGGCTTACTTTTATACAAATATTTCACACCTGATTAGAGCATTGCAGAACTTCCTCCTCGGACCAGCGCATGATGCAGTCGACGATCTTCGATGAGCTGCTGCTGTCACAGTTGCACATTTTGGCTGTGTTCTGATATTAGCATCAACATGAGAACGTGGTTAAAAACAGTTGTAGTGCTGGGCAGTAAACCGTTTCATACCGAAAACCGGTGTATATTTTCGTTACAATGTTAATTTTGAATATACCGCCATACCGGTGTATTTAATTACTCAGCGTTCGGAACGAACGTTATGTTGCGCCACGGCCGCGCGACACTGTTTCAGACAGACCCTTTACAATGTTGCACTTCTACGCAGCGAATGCGAGACATGGTGAGGGTAAACACAGCAGTGCTTTCACACAGACTGTTTCACACAGAACGTCTCTTGTGCGTGTTAACGGATTCCAGCTCCAGAGGTTGCATTCAGGGTGTTCAAGGAGCGGTGGGTCTACAGCAGTGCAGCGATCGTTTACGTACCGAGTCTAATTTTGCTGTGCTGCAGGCGCGGAATTAAAGTGAAAGCGCATTGTTCTCTGGAAAAATTAACATGGATTGACATGGAAACGCAGTCACATGGGTTTTTGGCTAGGTTAAAAACACGTAAAAGAGCACGTTTAGATAAATAAGGAAAGCAATATATAAAAGTTCACTTTTATGGAAGCAGAAAAACAAAGTTCTTTAAGACCCATGGGATTGCTTGTGATAAAGATTTAATGCAAAATGCACAAGACTGTTTCTGTCTGTGGTGTTTTAATTTTAAATATTTTAATAAGAAAAGTAAGCTAATTATTGTGTTTATATGTTTTGCCGCTTGCTTGAGCAGCTTATAATACAAACCTAGAAGTAAAATGCATGAATAATGCGTTGTTTACATTTATTGAGTTTAAACTTATGTCTATATAAAAGATTGTTCTGTGATAAAAGACTTACGATGCTGAAAGAAAAAAAAAATATATATATATTTTAAAATTAACATAAGCAATTTGCTCCAGCACCTTAGCCGCAAACATGTCTTGGAAAAACCCGTCATAAACCGGAAAATCGGTATAATTTTGAAAAAAAAAAAGGTAAATAAATTTTTTGTCAAACCGCCCAACACTAAACAGTTGCACTTAATACAAATAAAAAAGATGAAAATATAAGAAGAATATGAAATGGTACCTGAGCTCTCAGTAAAGGATTGCCCATCACTAAACCGTCCCACAAGGCCGTCCCACTTTCTGCAATGGCACGATGAAACAGACCAGAAGCCAATGGTGAAATAATCTTGAAGACACAAATGACACAGAAATGAATTGATCACTTGAAACTAATATTTAACAGCGTAACAGAGTTACTATGCTATTAATAAAGACCCATACCAGCGTGGATACACTTATTCCTCCAGCAGACTCTCCAAAGATGGTCACTGATCCAGGATCTCCACCGAAGCTGTGGATGTTCTCCTGAACCCACTGAAGAGCTGCGACCTGATCCAGAAAACCATAGTTTCCTGGCGCATGTTCATCTCCCGTGCTATGAAAAAGAGAAAAGGTATCTTTAATCTTAATCTGTAATAAAAAATAAATAAAAAAAACTGACTCACAACATACAAGTAATGCACAAAAATATATTTTTTAATGAAACACCAAAAACAAAATTGATCAATTTAATTTATTCAAAATCTGAAAATAACGTTTTGCTAAATTACTCGTAACTGTTTCATCGGCCCTCCAAAACTATTTCAGCCAAATATTTTCAGTGCATCCCTTATACTTTCGCACAAAAACAAATTAAATTAAATCACATTTAATTTGCATTAACATAACAACACTGAACATTTAATTAATATTTAAAGTTAACACATTCGCTTTGGCATGTGTATTGCTGTATTAATGTGATGATGAATATTCAATATATTGATAACATAATTTTAATTTGAATTACTAATACGCGATGCTACGTGCGTCCTGAGTTCGACTCCTGACTCAAAGACCTTTCCCGATCACACTTTCTCTCTCTCTCCCACTTCGCTTCTTGTCATCTCCGATCTATCCTGTTGTATGTAGCCGCACTGGGTTGTACATAATAATTAACTCAAATGATATATAGGGAATTTTAATAATTAATCAGGAATATGATTAATATATACATCTCATATGACGGTTCCATTAAAATTATTGAAGATGAAAAATAGGTCAGTTGTATAAATCAATAACTCATTACAAGACACTGTAATTTACTCATTAATATGCCAATATTCCATTTTTCATATCAATTATAGTGATATCTCTTACTGTGAATTACCGCAAATCAAACAGTGGTTTGGCCAGCAAACGGCCGTAAGTTTAACTTATCAACTTTCAATAAAGTTATCACTTCTTATAATTCAAGGAAAAATTGTTTCTGGCCATGAAACATTCTCCTATCCTTATGAAATTTCAGTTACTGAAAAGTAACAAGCTTGTAGCTAAAGATCAGACATTTCATTGACTCGTGATGTGAGCGTTTTAGACAGAAGCAATCATGAATATATATTGGTTTTTAATAATTGAACTAATAATACATAAAACTACGATTCACACTGAGTAAATATGCGTACGACAATACAGACAGTAAACTTTGTACAAGACATAACGGAATCCAAATGAGGGAGAAAGAGAGAGAGAATGAGTGGAAGAGGATGAGAGAGAGAGGTGAGAGAATAGGGGCGATCACAGAATTAGGCTCAGTTATGCAAACTCACAGACAGTAACCTTTTGAAAGACAACAACGAATCAAATCATCTTGAAAAGGTAATAGACAAACTTTAAGCAGCATTTAAATCTCTCTAGAAAATAATACTTGCATGTGGTCTCTTTGTGATTGGGCGTGTTCTCTTGTGTCTTCCAACTAACATAATGAGCGTTCGTTTTCCTCGTGCAGAGAGGAACTTAGTACAGAAAACAAAAGAAAACGGAGATAGAAGCTCCCGAAGGAGCCATGAGAATGGGCGTTCTCTCAGCCGCCGTGCTGAGATCAGAGAAGATAGAAGAGGACCAAGAGCAGAGACAAGAGCAAGCAAGAGGAACTTCCTGCTTTCAGTCTTTATAGCTTGACTGGTTCACGCCTCTGTTTGCATGAACAACCAATGAATATCCGCGATCTGAAGCGGGAAAAACGTTCCTTTGTCTCTGGGGAAATACCCACTCGCTTGAGTTATAGCTGTCAGAATTGAACATTTTTATTCTAGCAAGTTGGTAATTCCAGATTAATATATTTTTCATTAATTTCCTTTATATAAGTGAGTCCATTAAAGCATGGCGATTAAACAGATACCAAAAATAACATGTAAAGCTAGATGAAACATAAAGTTTCATTCATATGCAGAAATACACACATTTAAAGTTTGATTAACACACGATAAACATTATACTCCAATTTGATTATAGAAAACATCTAATGCACCAAAAAAAAAAGCAATACTCAATACATTTAGAATACATTGAGAAAAGGTGCCAGTGAGCTGGCTTTGCTGTTCTGTGAAAAGTTTTATGACCTGGTCAGGGGGGTAGGGTTACAACTCATGATTCTATTTGAGAACATTCATTCCAAAAACATTTCACATTTACAAGTCAGAAATTTATAATCCTCGCATAACAGGATTAACCATTTTATGCAACACACAAACCTATCAAAATACATCGTAGTAATAAAATGACGAAGGTAAAGAACGTTAAGAAAGGTTTGTGTGTATGTGTGCTTATGTGCTGTGGAATGTGTGGTCGTGCCGTGTGGAAAAAGGTGGGTGGTTTGTCTTTCCTTTGAGGCTCGGCGCGTATTTCTGGACTGTCTCGAAGGTGCAATAAATGTCACCCCGTCATAGGATATTGCAGACATCGTGGTGCCGAAATGGTGAATTATGTTGGAAGATTTTGTAAAACGAAGGTCCTTGTTTACTCACGTTCTGGTCTTTGAGTGCAGAATGTGTTAGAGAGTCGGGATTCATTAATACGGAACAGATGGCTGAAATACCATCCGCGAATTATTGAATAATTCTCAATAATCTGGTGTAATAATAATAATAATATGTAAATTGAAGAGACTCCATGGCTTTTATGTTTGAACTGCCATAACAAAAATATTATGTATCGTGCTAAAATGATTTGAATTGAATTATGACCAATTTTCAGATTTTAAGATGCACAGCAGAAGTCATTTAAGAAACAAACTTGAATCTAATTATTATTATCAACATTTATCTGGTTTGGTAAATGGTATGATCAAGGGTAAGCACAGATTCCCTACCTAAAGAATCCCAGCAGACCCAATCTGTACTGAATCAGCACCACAACCACATCCTGATACGCTGACAGAACGGAGCCGTCATACAATGAAGCTGAACCAAGAGCAAGTCCTCCACCATGAATCCAAACCATCACCTAGAAAACACAAGGAAACGTTCTCCAACACATTTTTCTATGAGGACATTCATCCAAGTTGTTGATCAACTTACTGGTAGCTTTGTGTCTTGGCCAGGTTTGACTGGAGTGTAGATGTTGAGATACAAGCAGTCCTCCGAGACCTCGGGAATCTCCACATCCATACCGAGA
Source organism: Carassius gibelio (assembly GCF_023724105.1). NCBI lineage: Eukaryota > Metazoa > Chordata > Actinopteri > Cypriniformes > Cyprinidae > Carassius > Carassius gibelio. Next base: position 17,110,048 of record NC_068420.1, read on the forward strand.
AACTTAAGTTCAGTGATACTAACTTGCCTGTCCTGGATGCACCTAAAGAGACCATTAGATCATTATATCATAGAAATGTCTAACTAAAGATGTTTGAATTGAAATGTGTTTGTGCGACATCTCACATGAGTGGCTGTTTGGTCGCATCTCTCACTCCGTCCCATTTCTCTGCAGGCTGGGGCCGAGCCAGTCTCAGGGGTCCCACGGGGGGCTTGGCAAATGGTACACCTAGATAACTATTAACAACTGTGTCCTTGCCCTTCACAGTCAAGAAGGCACCTCTCAGAGATCCTAATTTTGTTTGCACTAGAGGTCCTATCAAAAAGACCAATAATATACATAAAAAAAAATCAAATTTAACTTACATTTCGCAATAAAAACATTTCTTAATTTTACAACTATTCTGAAATGGGTAACTTGCCTTCCTTCCACTCTTTTATTATCTGCGGAAGTTTTTGGGTCATGAAATTGAAGTGTTTTCCCTTGAAGTTTTTGCCAGGTTTCTGTTCCAATCCAATCCCGAGATATTCAGCCTCATCCTTATATTCAGGCCACTTTGTGAGGCCTGGACCATTCGGAGACCTGCCGTCAATGACAAATGGACATTAAAACTGAAAAAATGGCACTAGAAGTAGTATATATCATCTATCTGCATTCCAAGTAGTTTTGAGATATTGAGCTTCAAAGTTTTTGCATTCCATTCGACTGTTTAGATAGAACCTTAGTGTTTTTAAAATAAAAACCCCATGATTTATACAACATAAAAAAATCTATCACATAATGTAAATATGTAGTCACAGAATAACAATATGGGAATAACTCAATTTTGACTTAAATGTCAGATAGAACCTTATAATTCCATGGGGACGATATGTTATAATTAGTATTAATCCCTCTTACTGTAGATCATGTAAAATATGCACTGCAAAATATCCAGACCAATGCCATATATAAAGTATACAGATTAATATATAATATAACGTTATTCATTAGGCTAAAGGTCATTTTAAGGATTTTTTATGTTGTTGTTTTTATCAATGAAAAACATTTTAAAGGGATATTTTGAATTATCAGTGGCATCATTCCTAATTTATTACAAAATGCTGATAATTAAATGACATTAAGGGCCAGATTTAATAAACAGGGCAACTTTGCGAGGTGATTTACTAACAATGTACGCATTAAAGAACACAGATGCAGCCAGATCATATGCATAATGACCAAGAGCAGTGCAGTTACTGCCTTCTTTAAGACATGCTTTTTTCGGGTGTTAATTAATGGTGCAAATACCAGTAATTCTACAAGCGCTAACATTATTAAATCTCTTTGCATAAATCATTTTAATACTCTCCTCCTATAATTTTTGTGTCTAAAAGGGAAACTCCTACAAATGCATATTCAAAAAGGTCAGGCACAAAAATAACTGTGTCCACTCCTTTTCAGCCTTAATTCTTCAATGTATGCTTTTAGTAAATCATGACAGTAGCTTACTATTTAAACACAAACAAAAAAACAGTTTGTGCTGGTGCAAGTTGTTATCAAAAATTGGCCTAAGATGAATGGTAAATTTTTTTCTCTAACAGGGACTGTTTTATCACTGATGTAATCACTTACCCAGTGCGAGCAAAATTTCCCCAATAAGCCATGGCAGTTTTACAAAGTTCATTCTCTTCCTCTGAGACTTCATCTGAGTAACAAAGCAGAAAGAGGTTGACTGATTGCTATTACCCATTGTTTCATTGCTTCGATGGTAGTTCCTGTAAAATCCTTGCAATATAAACTGAGAATAAAGTTTAATTTGTTAAACCTTCACATCCTTAGTAGATGAATAGTCAAACCTTGCAGTTTTACATGTCTTCCAAAGCAGAAACCCAGAACAAAAAAAACCTCATCTCCATGGTCACATCCAACAAAACTTGGTCGGTTCTTTTTAAGTTGACTGGGAGGATGCTGGAATTCATACACGTATACTGGTGCACCAGCATCTATTAAGAGACAAAAGAAATATTTAATAGTAAAATTATAATTAAACTTTCATAATTGCACAATGATGCATAAATAGAATAAACTCTCACCTCTGTGGTAATTCGATACTATGCGAGCTGGGATGTTGAAAAAAAAGTCTCCCATTATCTCTCGAAAACCTTCTCTGATTTTGATCCTGTCACTGGATGTGCCCAGATACTCATTTAAAACAAACTCTGCAATCGCCTGATTCTGAAACTAAAAGAATGACATTTTAATTATTAGAATAATTTTTTTTATTTCACATTAACATTCGAAGCAACATAATACAATTTACCCTAAACTATTTATCAGAATAGATAGTCATATCCTGAAACTTCTGAGATTTTCATTGTGCCACAAGTAACTGGTAAGTTTTGTTTACTGATCATCAGAAGTAATAGAGATACAGATACAGTGGGTCATTTTGCATTACTGCAACTTAAAAATTTACTCAGTGTTTCCTGATTACAAAAAAACAAAAAAACAAACAAAAAGAAAACAGCAGAGGTCCAAGAACAAAACCATGGGGGACACCGCAGTTTCTTAAATAAAGTAGGGTAAACATTTAACTAAATAAAATGAAAAAAAAATGATATTCAACTGGTTAAAATTCCAAGCTCTGTGTAATATACAATAAGACAGACAATTGATTTTTAAGCTTGTTTGAAATCATTAGGGGTTTGAACTGTTCTACATGCACTTTATATATACACCTACTAATGTTTTTTTTTTTAATCAAATTATTTGGTCTTGATAAATGATGCATAAACTATAAATTGTGTTCTGTCTTACATCAGGGTTAAATAAAGGCAAAAATGGGATGATCTGCTCTCTATCCATTCCATCTATCCATCCTGATGGTCCAAGAATCTACAGAAAAATAGTTTTGGTATGCATTATGGTCACTTTAGTCTCATTCAAAGATTTCATTTTTCAGAAGTAATCAATGACTTTAAACTTATGTTTACATTTTACAGCAAAAGCATGTAAAAATAAGCTTTTCCATTACATTAGGTAGTGTATAGCCACCATCGTCATTAGTAACTCCATTGATCAGAGGCACTTTGTTAAACTCGTGGAATTTAAGAAGCTCTTCAACAGGTTTTGGAAGGAACTGGCCATCGATGGTCACTCCGAAACGAAGCATTAGTTGTTCCTGTATTATATGCACACAAATTTAGCACATAAATTATCTGTGTTATTTATATTAATGCAATACTTCACAGCATGAACTTACAAGTGCTTCTACAAGACATAAAAGATACAATTAATAAAACTCTATTAAATATAGAATTTCATGTGTAAGGATGAATGGATGAACGGATGGTTGTGATGCAAACCCTAGCAATCTTCAAGATGTCCTCTTCTGTCAGCTGCATCATACAGTCAACAATCTTCTTTGTGCTGGAAATATCACAGCCAGATGCATTTCCTACATACTAGAGAAATATGTTAATACATTTTAATTAAAAAAACTATAAGTCAAAGTGTAATAAAATGGTAAATTGTAAATTTTAATGCATTTGGGAAATGTACTTGGGCTGTTGGCAGAGGGTTGGGACTCATGATAGCATCCATTGCTGCTGTACCACTCTCTGCGATGGCATAATGAAACAGGTTTGAGGATAACGGAGAAAGAACCTAAAGATGTGGAGGAGAAAAATTTAAAGCCATCTTTAAACCAGATCAATATAATTTCCCAGTCATTACATGATCAAATCTTTGTGTTTGAATCCTTACATGTAAAGAGACACTGACTCCTCCGGCAGACTCTCCAAAGATGGTCACTGATCCAGGATCTCCACCGAAGCTGTGGATGTTCTCCTGAACCCACTGAAGAGCTGCGACCTGATCCAGAAGACCATAGTTTCCTGGAGCATGTTCATCTCCCGTGCTAAATGAAGATTAACCATATAAGAGGCTACAATTATTCTATATGCCTAATAATGGTGTGGTCACATTTAGGGCAGTTCAGTACATTTTCGGGTCCAAAATCTAGTCATTTTAAAAGAAAGCTGCTGGGTTTGTAAGTGACAGATTGTCATTAAGCACAAATCATAATTTGAGATGTGATGGAAAAAACTATTTCAGACAAAAAAAACACTTATATAGTGTTTGAATTGTGACTTTATTTCCTAAAAGTCCATGGGACCAAAGATTACCCATAGTTTAAACAACAGAACACGTTTTAATCACTATTTTTGGTGAATAACTTCGATTTTGCTGTGTTCCTTACACAAAGCTTTAAATGTTGAGAAACTGTAGATGGTTTTACCTGAAGAACCCGAGCAGACCAAGCCTATACTGGATCAAAACCACGACTACATCTTGATAAGCAGCTAAAACAAGTCCGTCAAAAATGGAAGCAGATGCTGCAGAAAAACCTCCACCATGAATCCAAACCATAACCTATTGCACATCATGTGTTAAAAAAACGTAAACAGGCATATATATTTATGCATAATAATAGAGCAAAACTCAATGAAATTCAGAACAAACACTTACAGGTAACTTGCTGCTGTCTCCAGGTTTAGAAGGAGTGTAAATGTTGAGATAAAGGCAGTCCTCAGATACTTCAGGAACCTCCACATTCATAGACATATTAGCTAACAGTTCCAAAAGAATCTCCCTTGCCTGTAGACACCTGGGATAAAGGAACAAAGTGTCATTTTTTCCCATATGAACAGGCCTGATGATTTTTATTATTATTATTAGTTTAGCTTTATTCTCACATGGGTGGCTGTTTTGTAGCATCTCTCACTCCTTGCCAAGCCTCTGCAGGTTGTGGTGGAGCTAGTCTCAATGGACCCACGGGAGGCTTTGCAAACGGTACGCCAAAATAACTACTGATGACGGTTTCCTTGCCCTTCGCAGTCATGAATGCACCTCTTAAACTTCCTAGTTTGGTGTGAACTAGAGGTCCTGTTGGAAACAAATGTGTAACAATTCTTAGTTTCATGCAGGGAATCTTAGTAAAACAATGCTGATTCTGAACTTGCCTTCCTTTCGCTCTTTTATTATCCGCGGAAGAGTTTGAGTCATGAAAGTGAAGTGTTTTCCCTTCAGGTCTTTCCCAGGTTTTTGTTCCAGTCCAATGCTGAGATACTCAGCCTCAGCTCCAAACTTAGGCCACTTGGTGAGGCCTGGACCATTCGGAGACCTGCCACCAGGAAAACGTTTTTTAAAATCTGGTTTTAAAAGCATATGCCAAATGTTTGGAAATGTATTATTTTGTATTCATGTTGGTTTCATATGGTTTGGAAAAGCTTTATACCATTTTCAAGAAAAATTTCAATTGAATGACTGAAAGACCACATGAAAAAGTCAAGTAAGAAGTAATCTACCTTAACCTGTTTGCGTGTGTCATCTTAACAAGTTATAAACAGATAAATATATTTATATATGATGAAATATATTTTTTTAAGAATAATTCATAAATGTCAGGACGATTTCGAGTCACACCACATAACATTTTACACCATGAAATTACTTGGGTTGGAAAACTGAAAGGCCGAAAAGGCCACATAAAAATGTCATGTGGTGTAACTATCAAGTAAAAAATATTTTCCTTTAACGTGATTACAAATAAATGTATGTTATATATTTATGTAGAGAGTATCACCGCATTACATTTTTCAATTTGAGCTAATTTGGTTTGGAAAACAAAAAGGTTTTCAATTAAATGTCTCTTAAAATGTCATGTGGTGTAACTATCAAGTAATATATAATTCAATGTTTTTAATAAAATTAGATTAAATATTTTGTAAAAATGATATAAAGTATGAATTGATAAATGTCAGGATGTTTGGAGAGTCACACCATAAAAAAAAAAAAAAAAAAAAAAAACTATTTCAATATGATTTTCAAATAAATGACACTAAAAATGTCATGTGGTGTAACTGTCAGATAAACCTGAGTGCATGTGAGTGATCCCAAGTTTAAAATATATATTTTTAGTAAAATGTTATTAAATATCATGAAAAATTATTACTTCATAAATGTCATACCACATGACATTTTACACCTGAATTAGCCTATCCTAATATTTTAAGGGATTTTATCTGATTTTGACATACAGTCACGAGGATCTGTAGAGGTTCTCTCTATGATATCACTTCCTGTTTTATTTTTTCCTGCATGTTGGTCACACCACATGATTTGATTTAACAGACAACAGTTTATCATATTTATTACCATATTCATATTATATCAAAGCTGCTTCACTGCTTTTTCAATTTTTTAAGATATAGTAAATATAATATAGATATTAATCATAGTTAATGTTTTCATTTGAAGAATTCCATCCTTTGATTGAAGTTTTTTCTTCTTAGTGATATCAGGACAGTTGTATCACCCTTAAAATATCTGACTTTACTTCCCACTCAAAAATATCAACCAGACGACTTTATGTTAAGGGGGGGGGGGTGAAATGCTATTTCATGCATACTGAGTTTTTTACACTGTTAAAGAGTTGGATTCCCATGCTAAACATGGACAAAGTTTCAAAAATTAAGTTGTATGTTTGAAGGAGTATTTCTGTTCCAAAAATACTCCTTCTGGTTTGTCACAAGTTTCGGAAAGTTTTTTTCGAGTATGGCTCTGTGTGACGTTAGATGGAGCGGAATTTCCCTATATGGGTCCTAAGGCACTTCTGCCGGAAGAGCGCGCTCCCGTATAGCACAGCACTGAGAGCACAACAGACTTCACTGATCAGAGCGAGAGCGTCGCGAAATGTCACAAAAGGAGGAGTGTTTTTGGTTGCCAGGGCAAGACAACCCTGCACAGATTACCAAAGAAAAAACAGCATTAAAGGACCAGTGGATGGAGTTTATTTTTACAGAGCATCAACGGAGTTGTGCAAGTGTTGTTTGTTTGTTCCCTGCATTTTGAAGATGCTTGTTTTACAAACAAGGCCCAGTTTGACGACGGATTTGCGTATCGTTTATTTCTTAAGGATAATGCAGTCCCAACGAAAAAGGGTCACGATCGTGTGTTGGAACCGCAGGCGGTGAGTAAAACTGCTTCAAATATCTCTGCCTCCTTGTTAGTGCGTCCGCCTCCCATCGGAGACTCGGGTTCGAGCCCCGCTCGGAGCGAGTCGTTGCTGCTGCTGCTCTCGTTCAGTTTCAGCCTCGGGATCTCATTCTGGATCATAAATATACGCTGAATCTGACTGTTAGCCATGGTTTGTTTTGGATGATGGTTTTTTCCTCAAGGCAATGTCAGAGCCGTTAAATATGTTTTTCAACGGCTCTGGGTAATGTCACAGCTTCCAAACGCTCTCGACGCAAAAGCCTGCTCACGCTCGTGATTCTTTAGCTCCGCCCACACGTCACGCCTCTAGGCGCTCGTGTTTTTCCGGGAAAAATCGGTACAGACTATCTTTCTCTTATGAATATAATAAAACTAAAGACTTTTTGGAGTTATGAAGGATGCAGTACTACTCTATAAGTACTCAAGATTAACAGAATATTGAGTGAAAACGAGCATTTCACCCCCCCTTTAAGTGTCACTTACCCAGTGCGAGCAAAGTTTCCCCAGTAAGCCATGACAGTTCTACAGAGTTCATTCTCTTCTTCTGACAGTTCCTCTGAATTGAAAAAGCAAGAAAGACATCAAACAGAAAATCCTAAGAGAGACACTGTATTTATTGTCACTATCTATAGAATCCAGTTGTGATTTAATATTTAAATGAAAACAAAGTTTGAGATCTTAAGATGAGCAAATTTACATGACCAACTTGAACCCATTGCAAAATCTGCAAGGGGAAATCTTTCTTCCTTTTTCGTAAATCTTACTGTACTTACTTGTTGTTGAAATCAAGTAATTATCTCAGAAATCTGTATTAGAAATTCCCTATGCAGATTTTGCAACAGATTCAGGTTAGTCATACAAATTTCCAGCATTGATCAACAGAAACGCATTTGATTTGAAAGTTGAGTTGAACTGTTTGCACTGAGCTTCATACATCAATACACTAATGATAAAAGAAAATTGACCTTTTTGTCCACAAAACTTTGCTGAAAATGTACTAATGTGACGGCACTTTTAGATTGTTTACTTCTAGACCACTAAAATAATTTGTTATGTTTCTTAATATTATTCAGGGCCGTACCTTCCAGCTTCATATGTCCATCTGCAAAGCAAAAACCAAGCACAAATATAACTTCATCTCCATGGTCACTTCCAACAAAACTAGGTCGTTTCTTTTGAAGTACACTTGGAGGGTGCTGGAATTCGTACATGAATACTGGAGCTCCGGCATCTAGAAATAGACAAAATCCCCAATTACTTTCGAGTATCACTGAAATAGCCATCTGTGAAATAAACAGTTATACTTCTACAAACTCTCACCTCTGTGGTAATTCGCTACCTTCCGAGCTGGGATGTTGAACAAAAAGTCTCCTAACATCTCTCGAAAACCGTCTCGGATTTCAGTCCTGTCAGGGGATGTGCCTAAATACTCATTTAAAACAAGCTCAGCAACGGACTGATCTTGAAGCTAAAGGGGAGGAAAACAGACCAGAAATATTATATCAAAAAATTATATTAAATTAAAATTAAATTACATGAAATTTGTAATATATTATCCAAAAGAAATCTATGTTTAAATACAATTAAAATTAAATTAAACATAATTTATTATGTTTATATATAAATAAGCACACATGCATGAATATATTTAAGAAAAATATGTTTTGTTTATATATTAAATATATTTATATATGATATATGAATATAAATATATACATGTAAATATTTTCAAAATATTTGCTGTATGTGTGCATATTTATATATACACAACACACACACACATACATTATGCAAACAAAAACTTTTATTTTAGATATTTATTATTTTAGACAGCACAATATGAATATATATATATATATATATATATATATATATATATATATATATATAAGAAAAATAAACGTTTTTTTATCTTACAGTGGGGTTAAATATGGTCAAAAATGGCAAGATCTGCTCCACGTCCATCCCATCTGTCCATCCTTCTGGTGAAAAGAACTATGGAGAACATTTGCTAAATATGAATATACTGTACAATTGTCCAAAGTTTTGGACAAAAACAAAAACAAATCTTATGCTTGTATTTTTACATATTTTAACAGTGAAACAGTGTTTACATTGGGCAGCATGTATCCACTCTCATCATTCGTGATTCCATTGATCAGAGGCACTTTATTAAACTGCTGGGATTGAAGAAGCTCCTCTACAGGTTTGGGAAGGAACTGGCCATCCGTCGTCACTCCAAAACGAACCATTGGATGCTCCTGTTTCAAAAGACACATCAATTCAAACACAACATTTAGTGCATATGATTTTTAAGAAAACCCAGATTGTGAACAGACAGACCTTAACCAGTGTGAGTACGTCGTCTTCTGTCAGCTGCATCACACAGTCAACAATCTTCTTTGTGCTGGAAATATCACAGCCAGATGCATTTCCTACATACTACAGAAAAATGTTGATGAGTTTTGATTAAAAATCTGTAATTCAAGGTATAATAAGATGATAATTGTAAATCTGAAATTGTATTGCATTGGGTAAATGTACTTGGGCTGTTGGCAGAGGGTTGGGACTCATGATAGCATCCATTGCTGCCGTACCACTCTCTGCGATGGCATGATGGAAGAGGTTTGAGGATAATGGAGAAAGAACCTAAAGATGTGGAGGAGAAAATTGTTAAAACACACAAGTGTATCTTTATTTAAGCCATCTTTAAACCAGATCAATATAATTTCCAAGTCATTACATGATCAAATCTTTGTGTTTGAATCCTTACATGTAAAGAGACACTGACTCCTCCAGCAGACTCTCCAAAGATGGTCACTGATCCAGGATCTCCACCGAAGCTGTGGATGTTCTCCTGAACCCATTGAAGAGCTGCAACCTGATCCAGAAGACCATAGTTTCCTGGAGCATGTTCATCTCCCGTGCTAAAGGGTAGAGGATCATCATACAAGCTCATCAGAGACCTTAGACCTCAGCGCCACAGTATCAGTCACTAATCAGAGAATCCCAAACATCAAAAACATGAACTAATAGGACTTTATGGCAGTTCACAATTAACATGTAAGTCTGAAGTCCAAAGACACATGGGCTGACCTAGATTTTTTATGGTCACTCCAATGCATGGACAGGTTTACATCAAGAATTTAGAATTGGTTTAATTGAATAAATGAACTATTTTAGGTTTTGTTGGATCTTTATGTTGGTAACAATTCGTTTTTACCTGAAAAATCCAAGTAGGCCAAGTCTGTACTGAATCAGAACCACAACTACATCCTGATAGGCAGCCAACACATGTCCGTCAAACAGTGACGCAGCAGCCATCGACAGACCTCCACCATGGATCCAAACCATGACCTTTTGCACCATTAAAAACAACATTACAATAAATTCATAAAAGTGCAACAAAGTTTATCCAAATCAGTCACTCTTACAGGCAGCTTGTCATTTGCTCCAGGTTTAGAGGGGGTGTAGACGTTGAGGTAAAGACAGTCCTCTGATGAGTCAGGAACCTCTAACTTCAATGATAGATTGGCTACTAAGTCTACAATTAACTGCTTTTCCTGCAGACACCTGGGACAGATACAGAGGAACAATGTCAAATCTGGGTGTTGAACCAAACGGCTGATCTACAGTTGCATTAGTTTGGTTTTATTCTCACATGAAGGGCTGTTTTGTAGCGTCTCTCACTCCGGCCCATTTCTCTGCAGGCTGTGGAGGAGAAAATCTCAAAGGACCCACGGGCGGCTTGCCGAATGGAACACCCAGGTAGGAATGGACAACTGTGTCCTTTCCCTTTGCTTTCATATATTCACCTTTCAGGGCCCCAAACTTGGTTTGCAAGACAGGTCCTGTGTATTTAATAAAAATGTCATAAAAAGCTTTACACAAAGCAGCACTGCGCTCACAAACGCTGCTTTATCAGTCATACAGCCATGATGAAATTAAAATGAAATTGACCAATCGGACCCATCACCGCAGATTAGCATCACACAAAGGAGGGTAAAAATATGTAACGGAAACAGGTCAATTTAGCTCAAAGGGAATCATTTAAGATTTTAAAGGGAATTTGAACAGAATCACTGTTTCACGGCTGTTCACGGAGACGCGCCTGCGGTTCAGTGAACTAGCCGTTTAACATCAAATCTGCGCTGGATACTAATATCCAAACTATAGTGAAACACTATCAATTAGCACAATAACAAGATCGGCAGTTTAAGACATTAACTTGTAAGCACAAAACACAAGATACTTCTCTTTTCAATATGAATAAGGCTTTATTAGATAAATCTAAGACATATAAACTAATCTAACACATAAACGCACGGACTCACACATTCACACAAGTTGCAGGAAGATCGAAAGTTAGGAAAAGATGAGTTTAAGAGAATGGAAATATGGAATTCCAAGTTTACAGCAATACGTTAAATTGCATAAACATGAACAACCATCAATCACATAATTAGCCCTTGCATTGAGTTCCTCAATGTGACTAAAATTATATTAGATACACCAGCACAACAAATATCTGGGGATACGTTGCCTTCGTTTCCTGTGAAAGGGACTCCCGTTGAAAGGGGTATCCCGGTGTCGCTGATTGGCTGGAAGTTCAGTAGTGAAGTGACGTCTTGGGAAGCCCGTGGTTGTTGGGCGTTGGCTGAAAGTGCAGAGTCGTGTGCGCTGGTCGAAGTTGAACGGGCACCCGAGGTCAGGCGTCGGAGACTCGACGTTACAAAACATAACTCAGAACACGAAACTCTCAAACGGAAAAGAAAAAAAATAAAGTTTGACGAGACTAGGTTGTGTTTCTTCTCATCGTGGCATAGTAGCAGCAGGCAGGCCGAAGCACGCAGGAACCGCGCTCAAACAGTGATGACTAAACCGCATGGCTAGAAGCTACAAGCTAGCAGAAGCATAGCTAGAGACTAGAAACAGACATGGCTAATAGCAGCAGCAAGGGACTAAAAGCAGACTAAAAGCAAGGCATGACTGATAGCACAAGCAATGCTGGAACTAAAAGCAAAATTTCATGGGGTCCAAAGTATTTACACTTCCTTGTTGGCCACCCCTCAAATGTTGCCTTGACCAATCAGATATGGTCTTGGGTCTGGGGTATCATAAATCATTTGTTTATCTTACCAAGCATGTGGTTCTTGCCTCACAGGGTCTAATTTTGGACATGATTCCTATAACATGATTATGATATATTTTACAAATAAATGATTGTCAGGACAACATCAAGCAAGAAAATTCATTTATATCAATACTAGACATGACTATGTATCCTATAGTTATCAAAAGACATACACAATAAGTGATTATACATGATAGTCAAATGTGTGGGTTACACATAAATGAATATGGAGTTAAGCAATGGAACGATTCATTTACAAGTCTTTTTGAGTTCATTCTGGTCCATATATAATGTACAAAAAGCAGTTTCTTTGCCATTCTCTGGCAAAGGGACTTTTCTGTGAAGACAAAGGTTTAAAGCCCTTCCCCCTTAGGAATTTCAGTCTGGTTTCACTGGCTGGGGGGGGAAGTCAATGCAAGTATTTAACTTGATCTCCTGGGTTTACATGTGATGTCCAGCGTTGCATTTCAATCACGAACAATAAATTTGACAATCTCTTCTTCGAATTAAAATTGTCAATAATTGTTCTATTGGTGTTAATGTTGAAAGCTGTTGTGTGAACAAGTTGGTTGGTTGGTTATCTTGCTTGGTTCTTGTGGCACTAGAACTGATTTATGACTTCCTGAGGAGTTCGGCTCTCGTTTCAATGCACACAGCTCTGATAGACTCTTTAATTTGTCTGGTTTGACTCATTTCTGCTACAAATAAATAAGGTGAAAATAAATGCATATTCTAAATTATAATAAATTATTGCATATCATACAATAAAAGTGTTTTTTTGACCTTGAATGTATGTCCACCTGTTGTTAGGGACTCTTAAAACTAAAATTTTAAAACTAAAAATTTTCATAACCCTTAATAGAGGCGCCATAATAATAGTATTTATTATTGGAAAACCGTGTGTGTGTTCATGATGGTGAATTTAGTGACATCATTAGATGGCGACAAGAGAGTTTTTTTACGTGTCAGTGTAAAGACTTTTATATTGTAAGAAACACTGTTGTAAAAAAAAACCCTTACGAAAAATAAGATTATTCAATTGTGCTATTAGTATACTTCTTTTATACTAAAATTAGGAAAGTATGCTTTTAGCTTACTTTTTATTTACTTCTCAGAAATGGGCTTTATGTACTCCTCAGAAATATGCTTAAAATAACATTTATGTATACTTGACTTATACTTACAAAAATTCTAAATATATTTGAGCTATACTTGTGCTCCTAGAATCTGTGTTTTCATTGTTATAAGGTAGAGGGTGCTAGTACACATCTTCTGCACAGAATTTCCAAAAAAACACAAATGAAGAAAAAAAAGAAACAGCAGATACTAACACATGTAACACGATCATCTGACATGAAACAACAAAAACTGTAATGTTATGGAATAAAATTTTGGGGGGGTCAACTCCTACTTCATTTTCATTATCATTCTGAATCAAATTCATAGTCTTTTTCCAGCTTTTTGTTCAAAATGTTATTTCTTTATTTTTTAATGAAACTTACCCACATTAAAGTGTTTTTTTTTATGCATGAAGCTAGAATAAAATGTTTTTGGCACCCTGTTCTTTCTTTTGATGTTTTGTATGTTCAGATATTCATACAACAAAATCTATACAAATTCAAACCTAAATAGGGAGATACTAGTATACTTAAAGTATGATGTTAAGTTCACTTAAGGAAAACTTATGAGTATACTTGCAGTAAAAAAAACTACTAAACTAGTAGTTTACTAAGACTATAATTCAAAGTGTACAAAGTATTTAATTAGTAAACTATCAGTAAACCTATAAGTTCACTTTTAGTATAATTGCAGTACAAATTACAGACATAGAGATAAACTAGTTGTGTTCTCAAAGTTTACTACAGTTATACTTAAAGTATACTCTAAAATATACTTTTATATACTAGAAAGTGGGCCAATTTAGTCCCAAGGAGTATTGAAACAGTACACTTACAAGTATATTACTAGAACACTGATATTTGTATACTTGCTACATGGATTATACTTAAAATATGCTTGAACTTTACTTAAGTATACTTAATAAAATAAACTTGAAGTATACTACTTTTTGGTAAGGGAAGGAAATTATTTTTACCTTCAACAGCTTGTAAGATGCAGCCAACAAATGCACTGAGCAGCGTTGTCATTGGAAATCACTCTTAACAGATGAAAGGATAGGACCACAAAGATATCACTTTCATCAGCAGACATTCAAACTAATGTTTTATTGTGAATATGAGATTGATCTGAAGAACGGATGCTGTATCAGATGCAATCACACTCACTCTGTCCATCTCTCTCATAATACTTTACACTACATAATACAGTGAGCTTTAAAAACAGTAAAACAATATGTTTTTAAGAAGTAACTCAACATTCATTCATTACTAGCTCTAAAGTGAGTTTTCAAATTAGTAAAGGAGGCTTCGGCTCAGCTGTTAACTCTCAAACTGAAAGTACATCCCAAATCACGTATGCACTATTCTATGATGTTTTGTAGTGTGAGTAGTGTGTTCACACTGAAAATTTCCCCCCCAAAAAGTGCAATTCAAATACTTAGATGATGCACTTAAATAAGTTAAGTAAATTAAATTACATTGCAAAAGGGGAGGGGCTATCAGGCTCTATTAATGATAAAAAACTTATAAAATTCATACACTACATGGTGGAGTACATAGCACAAAAGTACACAGTATATAAGTGCATAGTTCAGTTCAAGCATATAACAATGTTTAAACATTAAACCTAGATAAATGTTTGGTGTAGGCTATCCAGTTTGTGCAGAGAGTGTAAGCTAAAGTGTGCTTTGCACTACATGGAGGCGCCAGCACGATCACTTGCGGGGTTTTTTTTTCAGAGGATATGCTGTCATTTTTGCTCATAAAGGTTATACAACATTCATAAGAAAAGGTTCTAGTTGTATTTGTGTGCACTCACAATATCATCCAAACATTGTGCTTTTATAAAATAAAGAAAACAAATATGATTCACTTTCTGCCGTCTCTTCTCGAACAGGAGCGCTTCACAAAAATGAACCGAAGCTCAGCAAATACATGCCTCACAGACATGATAAATATATTTATAAATATAAAGGTTTAAATTACTCCTTAACGAAATAAAATAAAACAAAAACTCTTTCATTATGATCATAATCCGTAAATATGCACTACTCTCTAAAGGCGCGTCTAATGAAGATATGGCAAGTCATGATAAAGTGAAAGTGAAAGTGAAAAGTGAAGTGACATTCAGCCAAGTATGGTGACCCATACTCAGAATTTGTGCTCTGCATTTAACCCATCCGAAATGCACACACACAGAGCAGTGAACACACACACACTGTGAGCACACACCCGCAGTGGGCAGCCATTTATGCTGCGAGCGCCCGGGGAGCAGTTGGGGGTTCGATGCCTTGCTCAAAGGCACCTAAGTCGTGGTATTGAAGGTGGAGAGAGAACTGTACATGCACTCCCCCCACCCACAATTCCGTCCGGCCCGAGACTAGAACTCACAACCCTTCGATTGGGAGTCCAACCCTCTAACCATTAGGCCACGACTTCCCACAGTCGGAAAACAACTTCATTCTTGTGACACCAACTCAGAAAACACTGTTTATTAGTAAATAATTTAAATATCTCCTTACTGCTTCCCCCTGTCACATTAATGATAACTACTTTTGCTGATGATTTGCAGCAAGCGTAAGCCTATTGCTACATTTGAATGCAGAACTTTTCAGCCTCGTCTGATGGCACACACCACATTCAACTACTGCTGCTGAACACTAAACACCGTTGAGATGCTCTTGACAGTCACGGTGGCCCGGGTTGGAATTCAGGACTCTAGCACATTACCATAGAGACAAGCACACAGAATAGCGCTCATTCTAGGCTTCTTTACTAGCACATTGTGCATTCTGCTCCCAACTGTAGGCCCCTGGGCTTCAGCCCTTAAAGCCGTCAATATGCCCCTGAACATACAGTATATATTTTTAAAATATTTATGTTTATACATTTATATATTCATATTCTTATATTTTATATTATATATAAATATATTTAATATATAAACATAACATATTTTTCTTAAATATATGCATGCATGTGTTTGTATTTATATATGCATAATAAATATACACAGTAAACACATATGTAATGTAAACATTTTTTTTTTTTTTTTTTGGATGCGATTAATCACAATTAATCGTTTGACATCATTAATATACATATACATTCATATCAGGGGCATTTCATCCAAGGATGCAGTATCTCCTTTTCTCAAAATTGGATCAGAAAATAATCTATATTACAAAAATAAAACAGCCCAAATATAACTAAATATGTTATTAAAAGTCTTATTATTAAAAGTCAAAGTCACTCGTTTTTATAAAGTAACACTGTCCTTCAGCGATACCCGCAGGTAAAGTTACAGCGGAGGCTTGCCTCCCTTTGGTCCATTCACTTTGACAATGATCAACCAATAACTGGATGTGATTGGTTCCTGCGATAAATTCCGCCTCTTGTTTTCGTGCAAGCTTTCAGTCTCAATTAAGAAAATTATGGAGTCATATTAACTAATTATAATGTAAGTATATACAACTCTCCCCCTTAGATACCACCTTAGATAAAGATTGAAATGATCTGAAAATGTGACGACTGCTTCATGTTTTTAGTGAGCATTCAGCGTGATGAAATGAAAGATCTTCATGTCTGTGGCAGTGTTTACAGAGCTTTTATGACGATGACCCAAAATTAAGTTGACTATTAAAACAAACAGCTGAACATCAGTTCACAAATAAAAGCATATTTTACAGTATTATTAAGCTTTGTTTACATTAGGTAATAAAAATACAGTTGTTCATTGTTAGTTCATGTTAGTTCACAATGCTTAAACTAATGTTAGAAAATAACTTTTGATTTTAACAATGCATTAACAAAGATTCATAAATGCTATAGAAGTAGGCTATTGTTTTACTGTTCTATTGTTATTACATGCTATAGGCCTGCTCCATCTGAAACTATTTTATAATGTTCTATATTTTATTTTCACAAATCATGATCAACTCTGAGAACTAATAAGGCAAGAATGGATTGCCATCCGTCAGGGTTTGGCCCAGTAATATCCAGCATGCAAGAGTGAATTGCAGGGGTTATGAAGAACAAGGGTCAACACTGTTAATATTGACTTGATTGATTATACATTATATATATACA
This sequence comes from Carassius gibelio, assembly GCF_023724105.1. Taxonomy (NCBI): domain Eukaryota; kingdom Metazoa; phylum Chordata; class Actinopteri; order Cypriniformes; family Cyprinidae; genus Carassius; species Carassius gibelio. The sequence goes on from NC_068420.1 coordinate 17,127,430, forward strand.
TATATATATATATATATTACATGCTATAGGCCTACTCCATCTGACATTTCTTTTTATAATGTTCTATATTTTATTTTTATGTATGCATTATTGCCCATTTGACATATGTACATATGTACATGTTACAATACATAATACTTACATATTTACATACAATACAATACCTACATATGTACTTGTTACAATACATAAAGACATTGATCAAACTTAACCGATGTATCACATACACGCCTGTAACGGTGTGTTTAAGCAAAACAGAGTCGACACACCCACGGATCGCTGAACGTACCTCAAGAAAGGGGCGGGGTTGGGGTGATGGAGTTCGCACACTGGATGAGAAGGGCATAATGCATTATAAATATACCAAATCCGTGTTTTTGTACGACATATAGTCTGTAAGACTGTACATTTTACACCCTAGTCTACATTTTAATAGGGTATTAGAAACAGTAGGCTATTAGTTATGTGCTATATTTGTACCAGTCCTCAAAAGTTACCCCCGCTTCTGCGATCCCTGGGTCACGTCCACTTTCGCCCCATTACCATTTTGTAGATTAATTTACGTGCGTTGCGCTCTGACAACTCCGCCGATGTGCACTCGTCTGTTCATGTAAAAACGCGTGAAAAGAACAACTGCTTTAAAGCTTGGGTAAATGCAGTTTTCTTGCGTTCATAAGAAAGCTGTTTTTGCCCGTTGGCGTAGCCTACTGTTGTGCAAGTAAACGCGCTCCTTACCATCCTCTGCTTTCACTGTGTTTTGTAGACTCAGCTGGATCAGGACGCAGAGTGAAAGCACGACAGATCCTCTCATCGTCAGGCCGTGTTCAGTCCCACAGCAGTATGAGTGTTCACAAGCGTTCTGCACACTCTCATCAACTCAACTGCGCAATCTGGACACACTTTGAACTTTGCTATGGGACTGTGGTTGCCAGATTCAGTAAATCCCGGTTAAAAGTTGTTCAGTTAACTTTGCTCAAGGTTATAGTCAAATGAGCAACTGCATATTGTCAGCTGAAACGTTCTCAAATGCGATGGAACGTTTAATTGAGAAGTGGAACGCGATTTCATGTTTGTAATTATTTTATCCTTTTTTTGATTGTTTCAGATTTACTTTATATAAAGTCATGGCCAAAAGTTTTGACAGTGGTCCTTAACAAAAACTGAGTTTTTGCAAAGTTTGCTGCTTCAGTAATTGTACATTATTTTTTCACATATGGTATACTGAAAAACAAAAATCCGCATAAGTTTAAAGGGTTTTATTGGCAAAAATAAATAAATAATAATAATAATATATATAGTCAATATTAACAGTGTAAGACCCTTGTTCTTCATAACCCATTGTCATGATTCTGCCTTTGTGTCCTGATTTTTCCTCTAGTCTTGAGGCAGGATCATGACAGACCCGTGTTTTGTGTACAAGCACATGGCCTTGTCTTTGGGCCATGTGCTTGTGTTGTCTCGTTTCCCTTGCCCCGCCCCCTTGTTATCCTAGTCTTGGTCATTATTGCTTTACCTGCGTCACCTGTTGTGTTATGATTAGTCTCCCTACTTATATCCCCTTGTGTTCACTGTCCTGTGCGGTTCATTGTAGTGCTGCCACGACTCGTCGACGTCATCGATTACGTTGACTACAAAAATACTTCGTCGTGCGTGAAATGCGTCTACACGTCACACTGTTTGTTTACATCTCGCGTAATGGCATACAGGGAATGGAGAAAGTTGCATTCTATCACAAAAACAGAGACCACTGTCATCAAAAGTATGGGAATACTTTAAACAGAAGCCAAATAAAATGGCCTTTTGCTCCCTTTGCAAAACCGACATGGTGTACCACAGCAGCACAACTGCGATGCGCGAGCACCTCAGAGGAAAACATCTTGGCGCTCTCCGGTGTCACGGTTTAACTGGTTACCCCGTGATATGGTGACCAACTTCCTGCTTCAGGTCTGATATTCTTGCGCTTGCGGTATTCTGAAAAGTTGAGATGTTTTTAACTCGATGCGGTGCGGACGCGCCTGGAAAAAACGAGCGCGTCGCGACCGCGTCGCTTCCATTATAAGCGCGCTTATCGCGCGCCTACATTGGAAATAACGAACTTGAGCGCGCATACGTAATATGTGAACGGCCCCTTAAAAGACAGCGCGCCGCGAGACAACAGTCACAAACCACCGAGCTACCCCGAATCAGCTCCAGATCTCTGGAGACCATGCTAAACCATAGCAGAACCCTGACTACACTTTATGGTTTGTGATGCTAAAGAACATTTCATGACGTCTCAGACATGTAAATTTATGGCTACTGTGGTTTAATTATAAACGCTATCATAAGCTCATATTTACCATAGTAAAATAATTTTCTTTGCCTCTTTATTATTTTATACTGTAAAAACTTCAACCACATAGGTTGAAAATGAATAAAGGTTGAAATATTATATTAGAAGTTGTACTTATATATTTGTTTTAAAGTTATCTAAAGGATTTATTAGCTAATAAAAAAAGAACATTAGATTAATTATTTATTAGAATAAAAATAATCGTTAGATTAGTCGACTAATCGAAAAAATAATTGTTAGATTAGTCGACAGAAAAAATAATCGTTAGTTGCAGCTCTAGTTCATTGTTATTGTTACACTTTGCTACTTATTGTGACACTTTGAAGATACGCCGTGAGTCTTGTGATTGTTTACTTGTAGTTAGAGTTCTTGTGTTAAGAGTCTTTTGTTTATCGTGTCTACCTAGTTTTATTAGATTATCTTTCCTTGCCCTAGTCATTGTGTTCCCCCTCGTGGGTTTTGTTTTCCCCTTTTTGTTGATAATAAATCCTGTGTTTTGTGCATCCTGTCTGCATTTGAGTTCATCCCTACCCTCCACGTGACACCCCTGCAATCCACTCTAGCGTGCTGGATATTACTGGGCCAAACCCTGACTGATGGCAATCCATTGTTGCCTTATTAGTTCTCAGAGTTGATCACAATTTGTGGGCTTCTGCTTGTCCACTCGCCTTTTGAGTAAAGACCACAGGTTCTCTATGGGATTGAGATCTGGGAAGTTGCTTGGCCACGGATCCAAAGTTTCAATGTAATGATCTTTCGAGCCACTTCTTTATCACTCTTGCTTTGTGACATAGTGCTTCATTATGCTGGAAAATGCAGAGACCACATATTAGATAATTTAAAAAAGTCACTCTTGCAGGACGTTTAGATACTATTCTTTATTCATAGCAGTGTTTTGGGCAGAATTATGAGAGAGCCCACTCCTTGGTTAAAAAACAACCCCACACATGGATGGTCTCAGGATGCTTCACTGTTCAAAAAACACAGGACACAAGGTAGTGTTCACGTTTTCTCTCTGAACATTTGATTTTCCAGATGTCCCAAACAGTCAGAAGGGAGCTTCATCAGAGGAAATAACTTTGCGCCAGTCTTCTGCTGTCCAATCCTTGTACTTCCTGCTGAATTTCAGTCTACCCTTGATCATTTTCATGGAGAGAAGTGGCACCTTTCAAGGAGACTTCTTGACACCAGACCGTCCAAAAGTCTTGGTCTCACTGTGTGCAGATGCTCCACACCAACCTGCTGCAATTCCTGAGCAAGCTCTGCACTGCTGGGGACTCGATTCTGTAGCTGACTCCTCGGGAGGAGACAGTCCTGTTCTGTCGCTGATTCTTCGGGAGGAGACGGTCCTGTTCCTTCGTTGACTCCTTGGGATGAGACGGTCCTGTTCCTTAGCTGACTCTTCAGGAGGAGACGGTCCTGTACCATTGCTGATTCTTCAGGAGGAGATTGTCCTGTTCTGTCGCTGACTCTTCAGGAGGAGACGGTCCTGTTCCTTAGCTGACTCCTCGGGATGGGACGGTCCTGTTCTGTCGCTGACTCCTCAGGAGGAGACGGTCCTGTTCCATCGCTGACTCTCTGGGAGGAGACTGTCCTGTTCGGTCGCTGACTCCTCGGGAGGAGACAGTCCTGTTCTGTAGCTGACTCCTCAGGAGGAGACGATCCTGTTCCATCCCTGACTCTTTTGGAGGAGATGGTCCTGTTCCATCGCTGAATCTTCGTGGAGGAGACGGTCCTGTTCCTTAGCTGACTCCTCGGGAGGAGACGGTCTGATTCCTTAGCTGACTCCTCGGGATGAGACGGTCCTGTTCTGTCGCTGACTCCTCAGGAGGAGACGGTCCTGTTCCGTTGCAGACTCTTTGGGAGGAGACGGTCCTGTTCTGTAGCTGACTCCTGAGGAGGAGACGGTCCTGTTCTGTAGCTGACTCCTCAGGAGGAGACGGTCCTGTTCCATCGCTGACTCTTCGGGAGGAGACGGTCCTGTTCCTTCGTTGACTCTTTGGGAGGAGATGGTCCTGTTCCTTAGCTGACTCCTCGGGAGGAGACGGTCCGGTTCCTTAGCTGACTTCTCGGGATGAGACGGTCCTGTTCTGTCGCTGACTCCTCAGGAGGAGACGGTCCTGTTCCGTCGCTGACTCTTTGGGAGGAGACGGTCCTGTTCTGTAGCTGACTCCTCAAGAGGAGACGGTCCTGTTCCGTCGCTGACTCTTTTGGAGGAGATGGTCCTGTTCCGTCGCTGACTCCTCAGGAGGAGACGGTCCTGTTCCTTAGCTGACTCCTTGGGATGAGACGGACCTGTTCCTTAGCTGACTCTTCAGGAGGAGACAGTCCTGTTCCATTGCTGATTCTTCAGGAGGAGATGGTCCTGTTCTGTCGCTGACTCTTCAGGAGGAGACGGTCCTGTTCCGTCGCTGACTCCTCGGGAGGAGACAGTCCTGTTCTGTAGCTGACTCCTCAGGAGGAGACGGTCCTGTTCCATCGCTGACTCTTTGGGAGGAGATGGTCCTGTTCCTTAGCTGACTCCTCGGGAGGAGACAGTCTGATTCCTTAGCTGACTCCTCGGGATGAGACGGTCCTGTTCTGTCGCTGACACCTCAGGAGGAGACGGTCCTGTTCTGTAGCTGACTCCTGAGGAGGAGACGGTCCTGTTCTGTAGCTGACTCCTCAGGAGGAGACGGTCCTGTTCCATCGCTGACTCTTCGGGAGGAGACGGTCCTGTTCCATCGCTGACTCTTTGGGAGGAGACGGTCCTGTTCCTTAGCTTACTCCTCGGGAGGAGACGGTCCGGTTCCTTAGCTGACTTCTCGGGATGAGACGGTCCTTTTCTGTCGCTGACTCCTCGGGAGGAGACGGTCCTGTTCCTTCGTTGACTCTTTGGGAGGAGACGGTCCTGTTCCTTAGCTGACTTCTCGGGATGAGATGGTCCTGTTCTGTTGCTGACTCCTCAGGAGGAGACGGTCCTCTTCTGTTGCTGACTCTTTGGGAGGAGACGGTCCTGTTCCGTCGCTGAATCCTCAGCAGGAGACGGTCCTGTTCCTTAGCTGACTCTTCAGGAGGAGACGGTCCTGTTCCATTGCTGATTCTTCAGGAGGAGACGGTCCTGTTCCATTGCTGATTCTTCAGGAGGAGATGGTCCTGTTCTGTCGCTGACTCTTCAGGAGGAGACGGTCCTGTTCCGTCGCTGACTCCTCGGGAGGAGACAGTCCTGTTCTGTAGCTGACTCCTCAGGAGGAGACGGTCCTGTTCCATCGCTGACTCTTCGGGAGGAGATGGTCCTGTTCCATCGCTGAATCTTCGGGAGGAGACGGTCCTGTTCCTTCATTGACTCTTTGGGAGGAGACGGTCCTGTTCCTTAGCTGACTCCTCGGGAGGAGACGGTCCTGTTCTGTAGCTGACTCCTCGGGAGGAGACGGTCCTGTTCCGTCGCTGACTCCTCAGGAGGAGACGGTCCTGTTCCATTGCTGACTCTTCGGGAGGAGACGGTCCTGTTCCTTCGTTGACTCTTTGGGAGGAGACGGTCCTGTTCCGTCGCTGACTCCTCAGGAGGAGACGGTCCTGTTCCATTGCTGACTCTTCGGGAGGAGACGGTCCTGTTCCTTCGTTGACTCTTTGGGAGGAGACGGTCCTGTTCCGTCGCTGACTCCTCAGGAGGAGACGGTCCTGTTCCGTCGCTGACTCTTTGGGAGGAGACGGTCCTGTTCTTTAGCTAACTCTTCGGGAGGAGACGATCCTGTTCCTTAGCTGACTCTTCAGGAGGAGATGGTCCGGTTCCTTAGCTGACTTCTCGGGATGAGACGGTCCTGTTCTGTCGCTGACTCCTCAGGAGGAGACGGTCCTGTTCCGTCGCTGACTCTTCGGGAGGAGACGATCCTGTTCAGTAGCTGTTTTTTGAGTTTTTTTGGCCAATGAAGCTGTTAGCAATGATTTAAAATGCATCTGATCACTCTACACAATAATCTAGAAACAATGTGAATGAACACCACAACAGATTAAGCAGCAAACTTTGCAAAACACAAACTTTATGCCACTTCCAAATCTTTTGGCCATGAATGTATGTATCTATTAATCTATGCGATGCAATACTTTATATCTGTTTAATTAATTAGAATGTACATTTTCTACTCCATCCAAAACGATTTAATACATTTTGTAAAGTTTTATTACATTTATTTATTTATTACATTTATTTTTTTTGTTTTAATGTATATGTGCTGTATACATGCTATATGCGTCTGAAACTATTTTATTTAAAAAATTAATGGTTTAATAAAATCACAGACATGGGCATGAATTTCTGTTATTCATAAATGTGTAACATTTATTCTGTTTTTAGATATTTTAAATATGCAAACTTATATCGCTAGTTATTATTACTTTATTAGTAATTACTGTTTTTGTATAATTTGTATAATCTGCAATGATACATATGCAGGAGGTCAACCAAACTATAGGGGGCCTGAGCAAACTTCCAATGTGCCCTCAACATAATTACAAAGTCAGACCTGGGAAAGTCAAGTAAACTAAAAACATTTTAAATGTAAATTTTTATATATTTTAAAGTAGCTTTGCGTTTATTTTGTGCAAGAAATTTGCCCTTGGAATTAACAAGGCTGAAAAGCAATGATATACCAAAAATTGCCCGAAAATAAAGGGGATCCATATTAGGCAAGTTATAATGTTGTCGAAAAAGTATGTGTTGGTGTGGTTTCTTTCAATCTGGCAACACAAAGAACGTTATCAAATAGTGGCTGTCTGTCATAAAAGTAATTCAACCCTTTACCCTAGTGCCTATTCATAATGACGACGCGAGGGGGATTTTAATATTACCTTACATGGACCTACAGTTCACACAATACACGTTGACCTACAAACAGAACAGTATAGTTCAAAAGGGCTTGTTATCTTAGCGATGCTTGGATTCACTCGCTGCGTTTCAGGTTCATGAATGAACGTGTTCCTTGCAAACTGTGAAAATCTAGCAGGTTTATATTAAAACAGTTTGTTGTTGTAGGAATTATGTGTGTAAAATCGCCAAACATATCGGGCCAGTGGCGCAATGGATAACGCGTCTGACTACGGATCAGAAGATTCTAGGTTCGACTCCTGGCTGGCTCGGTTCTTTTGAACTTTGATTCTCGAGTTCATTTGGGTCATTTTACTCATTAGAAACACGATACTCCGAGAAACACTTGAGTGAATGAACGCAGAATACAGCTAAAGAGTGTATGTGTGAAAGCTCAAAATAAAAACAATCGTTAGAACTCAATGATTCCCTTTTGTTTAAATACATTTCTCCACTGTTTTGTTTATCTTCAACACTATGAAAAGCGTCAAATATTTTTGATAAAGACAAAAATATGATTTTAAGCCAATAGGTAGAAAAAAACCCCAGCTAAAATGATCCGAATCACCGATGTATGGTAGAAGATTTATATGACTTATAGTGACCCAACCCAACTGAAATATTTTCGGAAGCAGTTTCTGACAATTATTCGCAAATAAACAGTGTTTTTACACTGCGAACATATCAAATAAAACGCGTATTTTGCTGTAAAGGCTCTTTTATTTTGCACAGGAGGACAGTGAAGCACTGCCCCCTCGCGGCACGACCATCAAACTACTTATTTACCTCAGCCAATACAAAGGTGATATTTTATGTTTTAGATTAAGTTTATTATATTAATACGTTTTGATACCTTTATGCAGGCACCGATAGTGGAGCTTATAACAGCAAAGGTGGGTTTCTATATAATATTGTAGCATTTGACATAACTTTCGGATTTGAATCAATTGCGAGGAGACGCCGCGAGAGGGCAGTAGACTTGCACCCGAAATTAAAGTTAAAACTGTTTTGAGTCACCTTTTAGCTTTCTTCAGTGTCTTTTATTCAACTGTCAGTTTAGCAAAGGATTCTCTGACTTTTGATTCTCTGAACACGAATCGACAACAAACCAGTCCATATTAGTTCAAAAGTCTAATTTTACATTATATGAAATGAATGTGAATGTAAACATGCATATTTATACGAGTTTTCGTGCCTGAATCTCTATCAGCAGGCCGCAAAACGTAGGCTAACGAATCAGAGTTCAAAAGAACCGAGCCAGCCAGGAGTCGAACCTAGAATCTTCTGATCCGTAGTCAGACGCGTTATCCATTGCGCCACTGGCCCGATGCGTCACTAACTTCAAGCAATATGAACAAAATTAAATATTTCACTAATTGAAGTTCATTTATCAGAATGAAATGTCTGATTTTAAGATCAGTACGATTCAGTAACGAGTGTCAACAGCTTCAGTCTCCACGTGTTCAGAGAAGCACATGGCCTGAAGGTGTCTGCTTATGAATCATGGCAACATCACTGCACGAGACAGTCCTCATAGGAATATGTGATGGAGTTATTGACCAGAAGAAAACCACATCTTACTGCACGAACAAAACTGGAGATCGGCCGGTAAAGCGAACACAATCTGAACATATAACGTTAACGTTACACAGGGGCTGTGTCATGCTAACTGAACCAAGCTAGCTTGACAGATTACTTAACGTTACTTGATTATACTGTAATGTTTTTTTTTTTAAAACGTGCGCAAAATTAAATCAGATTTGTGTGCTTGCGTAAGTGAACAGCAAAATTTTAGATTTCTAAAAATGTTTAAAAGTAAGTTAGGCTATATCGCCAGCCAGTTGGCTAACTTGTGGGCTAAACATACTAACTCGCACGTGTAAGATTAATCAGCTATTATAAACTACTTTAACGTTTTTATGATGTATGATCACTTTTGTAACCAAAAAAAAAAGCTGTAGCTATGGTTACAGCATTTTATTGGGCCAGTGGCGCAATGGATAACGCGTCTGACTACGGATCAGAAGATTCTAGGTTCGACTCCTGGCTGGCTCGGTTCTTTTGAACTCTGAGTTAGTTTGATTTATTTCATTATTCAGTATAATAATTGGCTGACGAGTCAAAAAGGGCAAGGCAAGTTTTTCTTCTCAAACTTGCAAGAGCACAAGAAGGAAATACATTATATAAATATATCGATATATAAACAATTATCAGTTAATTAAAAAGGTTGTAGTTTATGCTTTTCTTAATACATTTTATTGTAGAATATAACATTGAATGCAACAATACAAAGCGTTCTGTGATATTTCAATTTTGTGAATATAATACATGTCTAAAAGTAATCAATAGTTTTTAGAAAATGTTTGATTTATTTAATTTGATTTACAGAATGTGCATTTAATAAAATATATGTGCACAGCATCTAAAATAAATTATATAAAATATTTTGTCAAGGGAAGATGTTTAAATCTGGAAGGCTTTACATATTATACTAAACTATATCCTATTAGCTAAACAGACCATAATTAAAATTCATATTCAATTTATACATGACATAAAATCATATTTACATTTAATTAAAACAATACATGTATTTAATTTACCTGATTATATTACACAATATGACAATATTACAGATTATATAATATATGTATATACATATGTGTTATTACACACTATGTATTTTTGTATTTTGCATTATGAACATTTTAATTATGAAAAATGCATTACAAATACAAGTGTATTATTATTATTTATTTGAATGTATTTTATTAGAATGGAAAGGTTTTTCTTCGTTACAGGACCTGCTCCCCGTGATCTCCCTCCAGCACCCCACGTGTGCTCTGTGTCGGAGAGGCCTGTCCCAGGTGGTGCAGATCTACTGCCCTCTCGCAGCGTCTCAGTACCACAGAACCATCCACGTGTTCGCCTGCACCAGTCCACAGTGCAGCGGCAAATCAGAGAGGTACAGCCTGTCATTTTAGATGAATGCATTATTCATATATCAGTTGTGTGCCTCTTCCATAACTAACATAACCCTTAAAGCCTTTAATTTCCGGACCATGTCGCCTGTGTATACACCTAGCTGGACTGTCCTGCGCTCTCAGTGCTTGGTGGATGACATCAAATCAAGACAAAACAACAAAACCACAGCATGTGCAGACTCTGCGATGTCCAGAACAGACTGGTGTGATGAAGCTGATGACTGGGGAATGGACGATGCACAGCAAGTGGAAGAAAGCGCCATACAAATGCCAGATGACAGCACAGGCGAAGGAAATGATGTCAGCAGCAGGCTTCAAGACCTCTGCATCGATGGAGATCATCAGAGTGGCCTCCAGCCCACCGATGTGCCCGTTTTCCAGGCCTTCTACATAAGTGTTATGGAGGAAACAGACCTGGATGGGTTTCGTGACACGGATCATGAGGACGAACTGCTTAGAGAGTATGAGGAGAGGGAGGGAGTGAAGGTCAGGGAGATTCAGAGGTGAGGATGGTGTCCACAGTGTATCTCTGAAGAATGCATGGATGGGTGGATGTGTAGATGTCTATTAGACATCTCAGTTTCTATACTTTTTTCAGTTGCGAAAGAGGGGAAGCTCGGGAGGAATACGAGAAGGCCACGGCCAAACACGGAGATGAAGTGTTCAGCAGTTTCATGAAGAAAATCTCTCTTTGTCCCGAACAAGTCTTACGGTGATTGCATTCGCAACAACTATTGAAAAATCCAATCGGGAGAGCCTTGTGTTTATTTGCATGTGTTTGCATGCATGCTAGTGCAGTGTTATTGTTGTTAACTAAAACTAAAACCATAAACAATTCTCAATATTTGAAATAAAATATTAATATATATATTTTTTATCATTATATTCCAGCTAGTTGCCAGATCAACATTTAAAAAAAATAAAAAAATGGAAAATGTGATAATGACAAAACAAAACAAAATGTGCAAAAATGTAACTAAAAATTTAAAATCAAAACGATATATAAAAATGTAATTTAAATTAATAACAAAAACACAATAGTATATCAGGGATATTAAAATAAAACTAATAGGATACTACTACAGCAATGAACATAACACATGGCGAGTTGTCTGATTCCCCAACAAAAGACTGATCCTTTAAAGGAGTCGGTTAAAAAGATTCACAAAAAATCATTTCTGACTGAGTCAGCTTTATGAATCACACTACCTCTGTTAAGTAATCACTGACACAGTCCACAGACACCTTTAATGAACCGTCAGTAGTTTATCATGTATGTTTCATTCTTAATGAATCAGAAACCATTACTGTACGTTCAGTTCATGAGATTAAAAATCATGGATGAGCAAAAAAAACTTTGGGAGCATCATTTTTTCTGGATTATTACAAGGGGGCACTTACACATAAAATGACGCATGGTCTAGAGATGCCGTTTTTTAATTGTTCGGTGTCAGGCGCAAGTGCAGCTGTCAAACACGAGGTGCGAGGTGGTGATTTCATATGAATTTGTATGATATAACGTGTGATTTTTCCAACAATAGTAAACTGAAAAGTCCATCCCGAAGCATGGCCATCATAAACCGTTTGTTGTATTATTCACCCAATCACTTGATTATTTGCTGATGTTTTAATCGAATGTGTTCCCTCTCCAGATACAGTTGGGCTGGATCCCCTCTGTTAATAGCAGAGCCTCGTCCCAGTGTTAGTCAGACGGTGCCGGTCTGTGCTCACTGCGGCAGCCCGAGAGTCTTCGAGTTTCAGCTCATGCCAGCTTTGGTCAGTTTGCTCGGGAGTGCAGACCCAGATTCAGGTAAACACAGATGTTCTCAAATTTACATCATACCAGTCATTTATTTATTACAAATTAATGTTATGCATAAAAATGTGGGAAGAATTGGAACTCAATGCAATACTTCATCTCCATTTACTGATTTATTATGGCAAGCAGGTGTGCAATGCACAGTTATTAATAATGATCTCAAAATACCTTCTGATCGTGCATCGCACCAGGATGTATTCTGTGATGATGAAAGGCTGACTGTACATTATATCTTTCTCACTATATTTGTTTTAATGTTTTGTTTTGTCAGATGTTTGCCTGGAGTTCGGGACAGTTCTTGTGTTCACTTGCAGAAACAGCTGTTGGAAATCTGGATCAACGGCTCCAGTGGAAGAGTTTCTGGTTGTCCAGCCTGACCCTGACCAAAAGCTCTTCAAATCATAAAATTTGTCAATAAAGATCATAAAGATTTAATCTAAAGGAGTATGAAGATTCAAATTGGCTGAAAATGTACTCGCCCTAATCCAGGATTTAGATGAGTTTGTTTCTTCATCTGAGAAATATAGCATTGCATCACTTGTTCACCAGTGGATCCTCTGCAGTGAATGGGTGCCGTCAGAATGAGAGTCCAAACAGCTGATAAAAACATCACAATAATCCACACCACTCCAGTCCATCAGTTAATGTTTTTGTGAAGCAAAAAACTGCATGTTTGTAAGAAACATCTGTCTGTCTGTCTGTACTAACATGAAGAACCAGAACAAACGGAGACAGACTCAATCCTGAACTGTGGAAATGTCTCCAAGACACTTCAAGAAACCTGGAAAGCTACAGTACTGTGCAAAGTTTTAGGCACTTGTGTAAAAATGCCGTAGAAAGAGGACGCTGTTGAAAATAATGCCATAAATAGATTCGATTAACTAAATTGGTGACCATCCTTTGCGTTTTAAGCAGTTTTTACCCTCGGGTGCACTTAGGTAGATAATGTAATAATACAGTTTTGACCCTTTTCTCAGTAAATGTACATAATTTTCGCACAAATACTTCTACACAAAACTTGGCTCTCGTTGGTTCCTCGTCGAGCATCTGCGCGGGACTGAGCCAGTGTTGCCAACTTCTTTCAATGGAAAGTAGCTAAACCCTGCCTGAAAAGTCGCTAAATGTCGCTAGATGACGTCATATGGTAATTACCATATTCATGACGTAGGTGCGTCATATTATCTCGCCCTTTCTGTGCTCATGTACTGCATTTTAATGCTGCAAAAATTCTCAATAAAACGTTTTTTATTATTATATTTTAATGTTTCTGTTGTCAGACAACGGAATTAATATTATAATGACTGAAACGCGGTCCATTAAGACTACATACCAGCTCTCAAAGATGTTAATCTGTGCACTAAAATCCTATTCACGACTATGAAATAACATACACATAAGATTAAGACAATGGTTGAACTGTGATTTCGACTGTACTTGTATGTAAAATAGAGTTTGAAGCAACAGAATATCTTTTTTTAACTGAAAGTGCTGCTCCTCTCTGCTCGCTGAACAGGGCAGATAGAGATGCGTGTGCGCGCGCTGCCTGTGGGGGGGGGGGGGAGAGAGAGAGAGAGAGCGCGAGCGCTTGTGCTCGTTCGGCAGTACTGGAGAGTCTCAGAGAATAAATAAGGTCTGTCAAAAAAAAGTCGCTAGATTTGTCGCTAGTCGCTTTTTTGGAAAAAAGTCGCTATGGGGGTTTGAAAAGTCGCTAAATCTAGCGACAAATCCGCTAAGTTGGCAACACTGGACTGAGCGCTGTTATGAGGCGCTCTGTGTGTGCGCGTGCGCAGTGAGAGCTGCGAGCGCCGCTCAATGCTCAGGCTTTCTCTCGCGAGGAAGGACGCCATTATCGGATCCTCACAAACAACACGAGAACTCATCATTCACACGGTAATATAAACCCTTCTGACACGCGACGCCTCCCGCTCTCCGCGCGCGGCGGAAACATGGCGCTCCGCAGCAAAGAAATGCACGTTATCCTGCCGTTTTCGCCTCAACGGTGTCTTGCGTGTCATGAAGGGCACAAACGAGGCCTGTTGCAGGTCCCTGCTGCTCTTTTGAGCCGTTGGTTTGAGCTAACAGGCTACACGAGCAGGCTAGCTGCAGTTTGCTAACGACTGAAGCATTGGGTTTATTATTATTATTAAACTCTTAACAAGATTAATAGCGATTAAAGAGTGTTTAGTGTTTACTGAAACCGGAGAGCGTCGGTATTATTGGTTTGTCCAAACATGTAGTGTTTAATAAGAGTTGAACGGGATTAGATCTTGTAATTTAACGTTGGTTTTAATCTCCCTCCGCAGCAGCACATTCTCATCCACTGTTAGAAACATGAGACTTGCTTCTTATAAAAGTTTACACGCTGTGGATGGATGTTAGGGCATGTGCTATGATAATAATACCGAGATTGGTTTCATACCTTGCTGCACCGTGTAAATATCACTTAAGATTGTAATTTATTTAAGATTACAAGGGTGCTTTTTATATTCAGTTATGAAAAGTTAGATATGTGTAGTTTATATACATGTACAGAGTCTTTACTAAACTATCTGAAATACCTCAATTACAATTAAGCATGTAAAACAAATACCTTTTAAAATAAATTCTACCTGTTCCCAGCCATTACCTGTTAACATCTGCTTAGAGGACTTTATTTATTTTCAAAAACATAAAAAAAGAGAAAAATTCCAATAATTATAAAAGAAAAGGAAAATCCATTCCATTATGAAGCTGAATGCACACCAGGCACTAATTATAATAATAATTGTTAACATTTTTGAGTTATATATACACACACACACATACATATATATATATATATATTAGTTTCTATTAAAAAACTGCAATTAATTTTATTAGTGAAAGGGATGGTGATGTGTTAATGGACAGATCGAGTGTAGGGTCACCTTTAGTACCTCATCCTCTTTTCAGGAGCTCTGAGCTGATGGTTTTGTTTGTTTGTTTTGGTTTAATTTTTTGACAAGGACAATGATTCAAAAAAAATCACACATGTACCTTGTGGTGTCTTATAATATAAAATTACAATATTAAAAACACTTTCCATGCAAATGAAGGAAAATTGTTAATCCTTTCCAAAATAATGTAAAAAAAAAGCAAATCATTCATATAACATTGATATCAGATTAATTTAATAATTGAGATATTAATTTAATAAGATATATATATATATATATATATATATATATATATATATATATATATATATATATATATATATATATATATATATAATTTTTTTTAATTTATTTTCTGATTTCATTTAAATTTTAGGTAAAGTTTTAGTAAAAAAAAAATTCTGTTCTTGTCCTGTTATTTAGACAGATAAATGTTGATATGGTTTTTATTCATTTTTATTTCAGCTTTAGTTTTAATGATTTAAAAAGAAAAAGAATGAGACGTCGCTTTGTCAGTTTCAGTCAGTTAGTTTGGAGTTATGGGAATGCTATCTTTTAACGATTTTAGTTTAAGCTGTAATAACCCTGATTGAAGTGACACAAGCATTTATTCATCATCCGTGACATCTTTCAGAGACGCAGGCTTGAAGGATGTCCGAGCAGGATTTGGTGGAGATAGTCCAGATCGCCGTGGCAGATTTGAATCATGAAGGACACCAAACAGGTGAGTCCTCCTCTGAGTCAATCAGAAGCTGCAGAGAGTGTTTGTGGTTCTCTACAGTGTTGTTTTAATTGAACTAGATGTCCTGGAGAACAATGAAGACGCTGATCAACCGGGCAGGAAACGAGCAAGGCTGGACATTAGCCAAGAAACCTCTATTAAGGTTATCAGAGACGATCAGAGTATAGCTGTCTCGTGTCAGCGTGGATGTTGGCTGTAATCGTGTTTTATTGGTGTTTCTCTCTCAGGCGATGCTGGTGTCCATCAGTCAGGTCATCTGCCAGCGGCTGGACAGCATGGAGGCCAAGCTGCAGGTGCTCGAGGACACCTGTCGAGGGTTAGTGGAGAAGCTGGACACAGTGATGGGGAAGAACCAGTCCACGATTCAGGTCCCCATGGTGTCAGGATCCCCGTTCGGAGCCACTCAGACCTGCGACAAAGTACGCTGGTAAGGGGAATGTTTTTACATTAAATAATTTTACATCCTGATGAATTCACTTGATGGTAAATTGTCTTTGAAAAAGTGGGGAATCATGTCCAGTCGGTGTTTATTGTGGAATATTTGAAGATCTGCATCACTGCTAACATTCATATTGACTTGTCAACAAACATCACCTTCCCATGAGCCACCAACACTGTTTAAAACAAGAGCAATGTGCTTCTCATCTGATGCAGGACCTAGACTGTAAAGAATAGTTATTTTGTAGAAATAAAATGAGATATATATATGTGTGTGGCACATTTATTAATTTTAAGACCGGAAATATTTTTGAAAAACAAATTTAGTAAATATTCTTTAATATTCATTATTTATGTATGATAAAATAAAAATAAAAAAATATATATATTTGTTATCTTGTGGTGGTTTCAAATATATAATATTACACTTCTTGGAAAAATAATCATGGCAAATTACAAAAAGCTTTCTCTAATGGTGAATTTGTACTATGAATTTATGCCACAATTATGTAATATGTGCATTTAACATCAACAACAAAAGTTATGGGAAGTTTTTTTCTACTCCTTTTCAAAGTTAATAATTAATTGTATTTTTCTGTCCTAACTTTACATTGTTATACGGTGCATTTTATTATGTAATTGTATTACTAATTATTAGATGTTTAGTCTGATACTGATGATTTCTTTCTTGTTATGCTGGACACTCAAACCCTGGCTGGTATTAAAATGTAACACTAATTTGTCTGAATAAAGTAAAAATAAAACCATCTTAAATTCTGTAAATGAATCCAGGAACTTTAATGCTGTGTTTACACCAAACGCGAATAGAGCGTCTGGCTCGAATGATTTCAATGTTAAGTCAATGCAAAGGCACGTTTACGCGCGTCTGAAGGTCTCGCGGCGCAAATGAGGCGTTTAGCGCGGCACGGAAGACGTGAATTCGCCTCATTCGCACGTCTAGTTCGCGCGAATGGCACGAATTGAGCGTCTGGTGCGATGGGCGCGTTACGCGAAAATTGTGCTTTTGTGCATTTGTGTGTTTGACGCGAATTCGCGTAGGCAGCCCGAGTTGAAAAATTTGAACTTTTGGACCTCGCTTGGAAGAGTGTGTTATAAATACACATTTAACTTTTGAGTCACGTACACATTTATCAACCCGCGGCATTCCCACAGTTTTTTAACAACTATTTTCCCCCTAATATAGGCTACAGCTACTTTTAGCTAACAAGATAATGCATTTATTCAGAGGACGTGTGCAGGAAAAAGTTGAAAAGACTGGAATGCTTGATCAACATCAGCCATCTTGCAAACAGACAACCGCTGGCACTTGCACCTCCCAAGAGAAGCGGATTTCGCCTCAGACGCGCGTCAATTTCGACTTCAAACTTTTGCTTTCTATGCGCGTCTACTTCACTCAAGACGCGCGAATGCATTCAAAATGTTCAAGCTGCAAACTAGACGCGGTAGACGCAAATTTGACACTCTATTCGCGTTTGGTGTGAACAGCATAACAATCATTATTTTGAGATGTGCATTTAACAGTGTTACTATATTATTATTAGTAGTATTTTTATTATGTTTGTGTAAGCTTGACTTTGAGAGTTAAATGATGATAAAAGTAATCTAAATATAAAAACAGAGGAAATTACGTATCTGCATAATTAAATGTTTAAGGAATATTAAAGCTATCGGTTTATATCGAGCATCCCCTGTTTATTATTAGGACAGTCTTTTTTGTGTTGTGATCCACCGTTTGAGAGCCAGCAGTGATATTGACAGTGTGAGACAGTAACAGTGAGTGTTTGCTGTCAGTGTTGTTCCTCATACTAACGTGATCGTGAGTGGAGACCGGCCGAAGACGAGGGAGGAAACTTCTCCGCGCGCCTCAGACTCTTTAGAGAACCTGCTCAGCAAGTGAGTGCCACAGACTGTGCTTTTGAGCATACAAGAAATAAAATATATTCCCCTGTGTTTGCAAGGTGTATTTAAAATGTACAGAAGACACAGCTCTCCATAACATCTCTCTGTGTGTTATGTTTTCATTGCAGTACTGTTGGACGAGGAAGACAGAAGACGATCGTGCTGAAGGTTCCCGTCCATGAAGAGGTTCAGGAGGATCAGGAAAGCGGGTCTGAAACCAGTGATTCGGTGTCTAACAGCGGCCAGCCTTTATCTCAGAATACCAACAACGTCACGCTCATCACTCTCAACTCGGAGGGTAAGATTCACAAGAGGATTATGCTTTGTCTGAAAAATTCACAACACATGCATTTATTTGTGCACAAAAATCCCGTAAATCATTAATACAGCAAGCTTTGATCGGACATAAAGGAAATTTTTTGAATGTATTTTATTATTTTAAGATATTTCTGTATGATCATTTGGTATTTACAAATGTATGACTTTCCAGAAAAAAAAAAAGTTGATAGATTGATTACATTGGTCAGAAGAAAGAAAATGTCAAATTTGCCGGCACTCCCACGGCCTTGTTTTACAAACGGCATTAAAAAAATTGTGTAATTCAAAGTCATTAAAAACAAAGTATAATGTTGTAAATGTATGTAAAACAAAAAGGCATTATAAAAATATATATTTTTTATAACAAAGTAATGAAACGCAAAGTATAATGTTGTGTATATTTATATGATAATGTATATGATTTTTTTACCAAAAAAAAAAGTTGATAAAATAATACAAAGCACAACATTATTGATGTACAATATATTTTTTTAAACAATTAAAATAATATTAGTACAAAATAAAAAGTAATAAAACACAAATAATGTTATAAATGTACGTTATTTAAAAATATATATAAAAAATTTAAACAATAAAAATGTAATGCTAAGGTAATAAAGTAAAAAGTATAATATAATACATGTAATTAAATATAAATAATATATATATGTAATACTAAGGTAGTGACACAAGTTATAAATGTAGTTTTTAGAAATTAAAATACAAAAATAATAACATTTACAAAATTCACATTTCATAATTAAACAATAATATTATAAATGTGCATGATGCTTTTTAAACTAAATTACAAAAGCTGCTAGTTTTATTATTTTAATAACGGTTGAAACCTGTCATCACAATCTGTAAAACTAAGCTTAATCCTTGAGGTCCGCAGCAAAGTCCCTTTCAAGGAAGGTCTGTTCATTCGGCCGCCATATTTGCAATGCAGCTCAAACAAGACCAAGTCCTGTCTGCATGAACGGGGGAATCCTGAAATCTCAAAAACTACTAGCTGATCTCTCAATTAAATCACATATTTCAAATCAGTAACAAAATCTGAAATTATCTGCCCCATGGATGTGATATCTTATGCTCAAATAGTGTTTTAAAAGCTTATTTCTCAGACTATACCAGCCAGTGTGCATGCACAGTCAAAACGCACTGATGTCCACACAAGTGCATCGGCTGGTCCAGCCTCGGCAGCAGTGACACAGTGACTTTACACATCAGTGATCGGCTCTTTCATTTTATAAGACGGGACTATCCTGCCATATTGTGCTTTGTAGCTTCTCCCAGTCATTAGTATCGGAGTGAACCATCTTTGTATTTCTATAGTCTCTGTCCATACATTCCTGAAGGTGTCATCGGGGACAGGACAGGGTCAATATAGAGAGAATCTGATTGGATGAAAATCATTGTGCTGCAGAAGAACCCATCAAAATCATCAGTCTGTTTTCCAGAAGAGAAAGACCATAAATTTTAACATCTACTAAAAGCTTATTTTGTCAAAGTTTAGAAGTAGACTAGCATATAAATTTCCCCAAAGCTAAGAAGAACTAAAAGCCACAAAAAATTCCAATTTTGCCATTTTATGGCATCTTTAAAGGATATGATTTTTATAAGCCGATGGGAAACCATTTGTTTTGAGTTTAGCGCAAACATGGCCCCACAAGAAGAGCAAATAATTTGAAAAAAATATTGAAAAGGTTTGAAGACATGGAAATCTTTGAAATGCATCTGCCCAAATAAGATAATAGCATTTTTATGTCTCGCATGTGTTTTGTCTCTGTGGTTGGGTAAATTTTAAGGATAGAAATATAGCGGGAAAACATTGAACTCTTATAAGTGTGAACAGAAAACAATAGGCTCCGGTTAGTGAAATCAAAGTGTGCTCCACTATTATTGGTTAATAATATAAACAGGCTCTGACTATCCACTGTCACTTCAAACAGAGCTTGTTACACCAGCGGCCCATGTGTGTCATGTAAACGTCTGTCCGTCCGTGATTCAGGGACGTATCTTTGGTCTGGAGGAGGTCTGGGATTAAAGGGTTGGTTTTGATTGCTTAACTTCTGCTTTTGATTTTCGTATTATTTGACTGGGTTGTTTTAGAGCGGCGTCTGGGTAGTTCAAAGACGTTCCTCCACAAATATTCACTCGTTCACAGCTGTTCGTGATGATATTTATTCAACGAATGGTACACTTGGTTCTTTAAAGGCTTTGCTTTTGTTTGTTTGTGTTATTTTCACCTTGCGTTAACTTTCGTCATATTGTTTTGATGCAGAGGAGTGGGGTAAGATGTGACATCCCTTTAATCAACCAAACTGTGCAGCATTTTTTGCATGTAAACGTCTATTTAAAGAGTGACCGTTTTACACATCTGCTAATTGAGAGATTCACTCTTTTTGTATGACAATTATTTTTAATTTTTTACAAAATCTTATTGTTTCGCTACATACAAATATTCTACATTTTTATATATATATATATATATATTCTGGTTTAAAAGTGTACAAATATTACATAAAGCCCTGCCCCCCTATTTTATATTTATGAAATTGATGCATTTAGCAGACGCTTTTATCCAAGGCTATCAAATTTTTTTATGTATCATTTGTTCCCAGGGAATCGAACCCACAACCTTGCTTTGATAACGCAATGCTCTACCAATTGAGCTACAGGAACACAAAAATATATGAATGGAGAACTTTTTCTCAAAATTATTACGTATAAGTTTCCATGCATTTTTATTTTAAATACATTTTTGCTAGAAATGTGTGTTTTATAAAATATTATATTATGAAAAAAAATCTTGCTATATTGAATTATTCAGAATTTTACATATTTTAATTACATATAAATGTATTAATTATCCATCAATTTATCAGTTTTAAAATCATGATTATTTTTGTATTATTATATTATATCCTATTATATTGGCAATATTTCTTACATTAAAATGTTCTCAATGTGAATTTAATTTCATTTTGCTAGAAATGTGCAATTCCTAGAATATTATATAATATAAATTATATATATAAATTTTATATATATATATATATATATATATATATATATATATATATATATATATATATATTTATATATATATATATATATATATATATATACACACAGCTGCCTGTTACTGAAAGACTGACATGGAAAAAAAATGAATTTATTTTGCTAGAAATGATGTGCTATAAAATGAATTATTATTATATCGCAAAAGACTCAAATGTAAACGGTCCACATATTCCTCAGCTTACCTTTTGACCTGACACATTTTACTCCCTAACATCATTTTAACACGCCCGCTTTGACGAGACACAGAAACCCACGTCCATGATGAACCATAATAAACCCCATCAAGCCATAGCCCCAGCAATGCCTGGCATGTACCACACAGACAAATATTTAATAGAAATGCCTATCTAAATCATTTCTGAGACAAATTATGCCAAAGTCACAATATTTTTCTTGAGAGCCCTGTGATGAGAACACATTCCTGGATATGTAATATTTCCAGTCTTTGTTATGTGAAGAAGAAATTTGGTGGTCTAACTGTTGAACTTCAATCATCATTTTCAGTCATGCCAGCATTTTTGGCTAAATCAAGTAAGCGTCTCTGGTCTAAACTAGTAATGCTCTTGTGAAGTGTTTGTTCGGTGTCCAGCAGGGGACACTCTTGCCTTTGCTCTGAGATGAGAGTTTAGGTCTGTAACATCAGCAGACATTGAGGGAATTGCTCTCACCCCTCCACAGATATTTGGGGTTACTAGTAGTCTCATATTGAAGACGATAGCTGATGCTTCACTTATATGTCACACTGACTGTCACATATTTTGATGTTTCATTATATCTTACGCAGTGATTTGATCTCTAGATCAGGGGTTTACAAACTTTTTGATGCCAGATATCAAATAGGTTGCTCTTATGCAAATGTGCATCTTCCTAAAATATTAGTGCAGCAAATTCTTTTTTATTTTTTATAAAATGTTAAGAAATTCATACTGGGTGAGAAAAATGTTAAGAGTGAGTAATATTATAAGGACAATATGTTTAAAAAGTACAAATAATTGGCATTTATCTTCTCATTGCAAAAAGCAAATGTAAATTATTAGGAAATAATCCTGAAAATATTTTTATCCATTATTTGTGATGTTATTTTAGTAAATGTTCTATTATAGTGGGTTGTGAACCTACACTGATCTCACAGTTCGGATACAATTATAATGCCATCGTTTCGGTTCAATTCGATGTCACGATGCATCACAATTTTACTTCAAAATATAAAATGATCTTAAGTTAACCAGAGAGCCCTGGGCTTTTATTAACCCCCAGATGTCGCTGTTTACGAAACACTCTTTTAAGCTTTTCCTGAAACAATCAGAGGAAAGCCTCAATGCTTCATGAGGCTTGGTTTGCCCATAGCTACCCCTGAATACTTCAGTGTGTGTGACATTATTTACACACAGCGTGTGTCTTCTCCAGGTCGTGCTTGGGTTGTTCAAGCTGAACGTGCCTAATGTATTCTACCGCGACAAATGACATCAGAAAAGCGTCAGTAAGTTATAATCTTTTATAGTCTGTTACTGAACCAATACCGGATCGTCCTCGTCTGCATCACAATGCATCGACACCCCTATATTACAGGTCCTTCTCAAAAAATTAGCATATTGTGTTAAAAGTTCATTATTTTCCATAATGTAATGATAAAAATTTAACTTTCACATATTTTAGATTCATTGCACACCAACTGAAATATTTCAGGTCTTTTATTGTTTTAATACTGATGATTTTGGCATACAGCTCATGAAAACCCAAAATTCCTATCTCAAAAAATTTGCATATCATGAAAAGGTTCTCTAAACGAGCTATTAACCTAATCATCTGAATCAACTAATTTACTCTAAACACCTGCAAAAGATTCCTGAGGCTGTTAAAAACTCCCAGCCTGGTTCATTACTCAAAACCTGACTGCTGTCCAGAAGGCTATCATTGACACCCTCAAGTGAGAGGGTAAGACACAGAAATAAATTTCTGAACAAATAGGCTGTTGCCAGAGTGCTGTATCAAGGCAACTCAGTGGGAAGTCTGTGGGAAGGAAAAAGTGTGGCAAAAAACGCTGCACAACGAGAAGAGGTGACCGGACCCTGAGGAAGATTGTGGAGAAGGACCGATTCCAGACCTTGGGGGACCTGCGGAAGCAGTGGACTGAGTCTGGAGTAGAAACATCCAGAGCCACCGTGCACATGCGTGTGCAGGAAATGGGCTACAGAGAAGCAGCACTGGACTGTTGCTCAGTGGTCCAAAGTACTTTTTTCGGATGAAAGCAAATTTTGCATGTCATTCGGAAATCAAGGTGCCAGAGTCTGGAGGAAGACTGGTGGGAAGGAAATGCCAAAATGCCTGAAGTCCAGTCTCAAATACCCACAGTCAGTGATGGTCTGGGGTGCCATGTCAGCTGCTGGTTTTGGTCCACTTTGTTTTATCAAGGGCAGGGTCAATGCAGCTAGCTATCAGGTAGGGCTGGGACAACGCATCTGCGTCATCGATGACATTGACGCAAAAAATACGTTGACGCAAAATATCCACGTCGATTCGTCAGAACCAAAACAAAAATGGCGGCGTCGGAGAGTAGAAGCAACTCGACTCGCTCCTCAGACTTTCAGACGTGCAAGATGACACGCACTCGTTCCTCTAAAGCACAGATACTCAACAGGTGGCCCAATTGCATTAATTTTATGACCTGCGTCATGCAAAAGATGAACGCTCAAAAGTTGCGCGCATTTTAGACAGTGTGATTTATATCTATGTATATTGCGGATGGTCGATAATCCGTTGGTCGATTAATAAAAAAATAACATTCATCATCGTCATTGTGATGTGTGTGCAATTTTTAGTGAGACTATATATAGCTACTTGATATCTCCGAAATGTACCATTAACTTGCTACGCGCAACAATAGCAAAACAAGCGGTAAAACTGTCAGGCAACTTTTGTGTGCGGCACGCTATGCATAGCTTGTGCATTCAGAGCTGCGCACTTTCACAGCTGATTCGGGTGACGTTAGAGCTGATCCGCGCATCTCTACTGCAGTGTGTAAATGGGCGGATGATATGTCTCTTAACAGCATGAAAAACAAAACTTATTTTCAAATTGTCAATGGGTCAATTGTCGAGAAAGGTTTGTGCTTTCTGTTTGAGGTCTCTGTGAAAGTTTGAAAGTCTTTTAGTGCCGCTTTCAGAGCGCTCACGTCCGTATAATGGAGAACTGTCACATAACATTGTTTCTTCCTCATAAATGCAAACACGAAAAATAAGACAAAAGACTTTTCCAAAGAATTATCCAGATTTTAATTTTAATTTTATGTTCAGTATTACTTTAAATAGAACAAAGACTAGCAAGATGAATTTCTATATAAGTAAAAACTGTAAATATTGTCATAAATAAAGGTTTACTATGCAAGCTGTAATTTGTGGCCCTTCATATTTAATATGGTTTAAATGTGGCCCCCTTGGCATCTGAACTTGAGAACCCCTGCTCTAAAGTATGGGAATTCTTTAATTTAAAAGGAAACAATTCCGTGATATGTTGTCTTTGCAAAATGGAGATGGCCTTCCATTCCAGCACCACGGCAATGCACCAGCACCTGAAGAGGCGCCACTTTGCACTTGTATAATGTTTTATTTTTGAATTTTAAGAGCGATAAACGTATATTGCAATGTTAAGGAATTCATGTTTTTTTCATTCAGATATGTAAATCAACATGTATAAATTGCTGTTAGTCAATTAATGGGGAGATAATTGATAATCGAATCGAATCGGACTGGGGAAAAAGAATCGTTAGATTAATCGATGCATCGAAAAAATAATCGCTTGATTAATCGTTTAAAAAATAATCGTTTATCTCAGCCCTACTATCAGGAGATTTTGGAGCACTTCATGCTTCCATCTGCTGAAAAGCTTTATGGAGATGAAGATTTAGTTTTTCAGCACGACCTGGCACCTGCTCACAGTGCCAAAACCACTGGTAAATGGTTTACTGACCATGGTATTACTGTGCTCAATTGGCCTGCCAACTCTCCTGACCTGAACCCCATAGAGAATCTGTGGGATACTGTGAAGAGAAAGTTGAGAGACGCAAGACCCCACACTCTGGATGAGCTTAAGGCCGCTATCGAAGGATCCTGGGCCTCCATAACACCTCAGCAGTGCCACAGGCTGATTGCCTCCATGCCACACCGCATTGAAGCAGTCATTTCTGCAAAAGCATTCCCGACCAAGTATTGAGTGCATAACTGAACATAATTATTTGAAGGATGACTTTTTTGTATTAAAAACTCTTTTCTTTTATTGGTCGGATGGAATATGCTAATTTTTGAGATAGGAATTTTGGGTTTTCATGAGCTATATACCAAAATCATCAGTATTAAAACAATAAAAGACCTGAAATATTTCAGTTGGTGTGCAATGAATCTAAAATATATGAAAGTTAAATTTTTATCATTACATTATGGAAAATAATGAACTTTTATCACAATATGCAAATTTTTTGAGAAGGACCTGTATAGTATTCATTATATTATTTTTAACTGGCTTTTTATGTTTTTTATCTAATGTTTTTTTTTTATTTAAGTTTTAGAGATTTAGTCATTTTAGTACTTCAACTCAACTCAAAAATGTTACGTTGAAATTTTGTATTTATATCTATTTATTTTGTAATAAAATATAAATGTAAAAATAATGTTTTTTTTGTAAATTAATAAAAATGGTTCCAACCCAAATATTTCTCTTATAATAGAAAGGGAAAAATAAAAAATAAATTCAGAATATTTGAATATAGCAAAAATATTGTCAGTATTGTGTAATGTATTGCAATAGAATATAATTTATTCTGGAAAATATATATTTTTTTGCAATAGTCTCTCTCTTGAGATATATATGTTAGGGATGGTAATTTCAGGCGTTAATTAGATTTATTAATTATGGAGAAAAATAATGCATTATTAACGCTTTAAACGCACTTGCCCAGCCTCAGACCTATGTGGATCATCTGCTATTTCATACAGTCAACTGATGACTAATATGAGGCAGAGCTCGATTTAAATTGTGTCTCATATTTACATCACATAGTTAAGAAATATCGCACGAGAAATAGGTTCTAGGAGTGCAAATGTGATACTCATCTTGTGCAACAGTTGACTGGGTTTCTTTAGAGCGGTGTCTGGGTTAGCTTGGTTAGTTCAAAGACTTTCCTCCGCAAATATTCACTCAGCTGTTAATATTTTAAATATAATTTAATATTGTGTTATTTTAGACACAATGTTGACTGTTTTGCTCAATTTTGCCAACCAAAATATAAAGACAATTCAGAACTGTTCATCTCCGAGCAGCCCACACACAAATTTGGTGAACCATTTGGCGCATTGAACCATTGGCCATAGTCTCGTTGGCTTTGAAGTGGTGCTGCACAGACCAATCAGTGTTTGACATCAAAAGCACAAGAAGTCGTCTGCTCTCTAAGTTCTTGCGGTTCTTTGATGTCACACACTGATCGATCTGATGGTGATGATCCACTTCAAGTCGAACAAGCCTAATGATTCAATGAACCATTTATAAAGAACCCTTTACTTCACTCTTGAATGAATCAGCCATTTGAACGAATCATACGAATGAATAAATGAATCGATGACTCAATCATTAAGACATTTACCACCACTGGCAGTTTTAGTTTGTTATTTAAAGTATCATTTCATTAAAGAAATAATTAAATATTTTCATAGTACTAATAAAAAAAAATTAAGAAAATTGAGTTATAGTTCACCCAACCAAAAATGACAATTCTGTCATCATTTACTCACATGGTCCAAAAGAGTATGCCTGTTTGATGCTTTGCACAACAATGACTTTTAAATTATTTTTCCAGAGTAATTTCTCCAAATTTGATGTGCGATTAATTCGATTTATCACTACATCATGTAATTAATTATATAAAAAAATGTAATCGCTTACCAGCCCTAAAATAAATAAATAAATAAATATATATATATATATATATATATATATATATATATATAAAACACTTAAGTTGTAGTGTTATTTATATAAAATATCCTCCCATTCTGTCAGAGAGCTTCATAGTTATATAACTCTTATAAATAACAGTAGTAAGTCACTTGTCAACTTAGGAAAACTACATTTGAAAAAATATTTCCGCAATTGCAGTGTATTTTTCTCTTTCTTCCATAGAGGACTATCCGACAGGAACATGGCTGGGTGATGAGAACAACCCTGAGATGCGCGTGCGCTGTCCGGTGTCTCCAGCAGACATGCTGCATGTCAGCACAAACTGTCGCACGGCAGAGAAGATGGCCCTGACGCTCCTGGACTACCTGTTCCACCGCGAGGTGCAGGCCGTCTCCAACCTCTCCGGGCAGGGGAAGCACGGCAAGAAACAGCTGGACCCACTCATGATCTACGGCATCCGATGTAAGTCTGAACAATACCTCCATAGCAATACCAGCAGAATTAGGATTTACAGTATGTGAATCTCAGTTCTGATTCCTCAAAATGATTCTGATTCCTGGATGATTCAGTTAATGATTCTTTGTTTTTATATGAGCAGCCAGTTAGTAACTACATTAATTTAAGTGCCTTACTGTGTGTAAGCTGTTTTATATATGTGCTTGATTCCGTTTACTGAAGATTTGAACTTTATGATTTTGATTCACTACTAGTTTTTAAGAGTAATTTGTTTGTGAATCAAACTATACTGATTGCTGTTGTCAGTGCTGTAAGGTTTTGATTCCTGGCTAATATGATTTGTGTAGGAATCAGACTACACTGTTTGTGAGTCAATTTGAGAATCCGATTAAACTGATTGCATGCTATGGATTTGATTCAATAAAGAGAAGTTCATAAAAGCCAATTGTTTGGGAATCTGATTACACATGGTTTTGATTCCCTAAAAGAATCCGCTTATGAGGATTATTTTTGCAGGAACTGAACCACACTTGTCAATGCTAAAAAATGTAAATTCAATAATAGAACTGACTCAAAAGAGTCATTCATTCAGGAATCAGACTGTATTGATTGTGCTGTGTGGTTTCTGTTCAATAAAAAGAGCTGTCTATAGGAGTCATTAATTTAAGGCTTGGATTACATTGATTGTGCGTTAAGTTTTTGTTTCACTACTGGCTTGACTACTTGACATTTGTTCCAGAATCAGACTCCACTGGTTTTGCGGTATGTTTTAAATACAATGAAAAGTATCAAACATAAATCAGTTCAGTTTTTTTTTAATTTTTTATTATTACCAATTCTGTAGCCTATTTCGTCCTGTGGCAAATCTTTGATTGTTCAGTTTAGTTGAGTTATATGAGTCTAATTAATCTCAATTCTGTCCTGTCTAATTCAAATCATTCAAGTAGCTCAGCTGCGGTTCTGCTTCATCCAGCATCAGACTTATTTTCCCCACATGAGCTAATTAGAAGCGCTTCTAACCGCTCCTCTCATTCACAACAACACGCGTCATGCCAATATGTAGGTCAGTTTGTGCAACCAGCCAGAAGTAACAGCGAGGAATGAGCTAGTGAGGGTAATTATGAATACAAGGAATGTTACATGCAGTTTTGCACGGACAGAATCCACTTGACAGTGGCTAACGTGATTGAACTCGACTCCATGATCTGTACCAGAGCCGTGTTTATTTCTGCTACAAAGTGCAACAAGTTTATTTGCTTGCAGCATAAATGTATTACTAAATATTACATCAGTGTATCCTCCCTTATTTCCTGACTGATTTTATTATGCTTGCAATGTCTCTGTTCATGTGTAACCAGGTCACCTGTTCCACAAGTTCGCGATTACCGAATCCGACTGGTATCGCATCAAGCAGAGCATCGACTCCAAGTGTCGCACAGCTTGGCGGCGGAAGCAGCGAGGACAGAGTTTGGCGGTTAAGAGTTTCTCACGACGAACCCCCGCCTCGCAAAGCAGCTCAGGTACGAACCCTTGCATCCTTTCCCGCCAGTTGTGTGTCTTGCGAAAACCTGTTTCTCTTAGATTTTGAAGCTAAGTGTCTTGGCCGCAGCTGGTTTGTGTTCAGTTGAACATAAACATATGCTGCGAGAGAGAACATGCAGTTGTCGTTTCATATGTTAGTTCGCTAACGAATTAGCAATGTATATAACCTCACATCCATTCGCGCGAAAGTTATGTGTGTGTGCACACACGTGTTTATGTTTGTGTGCGAGCGGGAGACTCTGTGACTGATGTTTCCTCATCTAGCAGCTGGTTCTAATCTCAGGACAACGCCTCACGTCCTGTCCCTTCCTCTCAGAGATCCTCAGGCCTTCACCTTTGACCTGTTTCTGACTAACCCAAATATCCTGCATTGGTCTGTTACAATGGTCCATACACACTTACGATTTCTTCACCTCCTTCAGTCCAGCTGGAATAGGCCGCCCTGCGTGGTAGATTAAACTATTAGCTTATGAACAAGCCACCTGGTGCTCGGCCTTCTTTCAAAGCAGTGCGAGAGGAACATGTGGTCTGTTGCTAATGCAAGGAACAAAGTGTTTCAATCCGAGGACTAAAATATCTTATTTTTGATGCGTAGGCATGGAGACAATAAGCCGCACATCCTGTCATAGCTTGCAAAATTCTGTGTTTATTTTACAAAATAGTTTAAAGCTGACATAATTTTTAAATACGTTACTTTGTTCCATCAGTCTCAGTTTTAATTTTAGGTACAACTCCAGGAGTTGTATTGCTTTAAATGTGTTAATTAAAATGTAAACAGCTGTGATTAAATTAATTAGACGCAACCACGTTATGTCTGAAAATTAAAAAAAAGTTGGCAATCACCAAATAACCCGCATTTATGGCAACTAGGAAAGTGATAGTTTTGATCTAGTGATGATCAGTGATTCATATTTTGTGTAATTTATGGTGTTTGAGGATGTTTTCTCAAATGTCATGTTTGGTTAGATTAAAACGAACTCTGGTGCGATTGCTGTGTTAGTGCGTTTCGTTTGAGTAAGTGAATGCTGCCATCTGAACTTGGTATGCACCAAACAAGTGAACAGAGATTGCTGAAAAGATGGGTCTTGGTTTGCACCAAACAAGTGAACAGAGATTGCTGAAAAGATGGGTCTTGGTTTGCACCAAACAAGTGAACAGAGACTGCTGAAAAGATGGGTCTTGGTCTGCTTGCAAACACATTCTGGTGCGGTTCGAATTAAATATGAATGCAACATGGACCAAATACTTCTAAACAAACCAAAAACAGGAAGTTAGGACATGATCCATGTTCCACAAGTGCCACCTTCTGGCAGAGAGTGAATCTGCATATTCACTTATAGTCACATTTTATGCAGAACAGTGAAGTACATGCTAACTGGCATACCAACAAGAAAAATGTTTAAATTGGAAAATTATCATCAGGAAGATAAAAAAAATAACACTTTAATTGATTTGGAGTAGTAAGGCCTAAAGTAATGCTGTAGCCCAGGGTCCTCTGGTTAACTTAAGGTCCCTTTTTACAGATCTTTTGTTATTTTGAATATCTAATAAGCAGCAATATTTTGCTCACACAACAGTTTTTGTTCGCGCATATTGGCACACAATATTTATAAATGTGCAAGGCCATGGACCTGATCAGATTCTGTGTTCAGTTCATAAATGGTGTTGTCACCGATTGCCTTGTGGTCTGTGCGCCAACATACAGCACAGGGGCGTCATGAGTTCGAATCCCGATTTGAGGACTTTTCCCAATCTTCCCTATTTCTTCCCTATTTGTCCCCTATTTCTCTCCCATTTTGCTCCCTCTCAGATCAGATCTGTCCTATAATATCCATAGTTAAAATGGAAAAAAAAAGTCTTTAAGTTAATAAATGGTGTTGTTTTGGTCAAACAACCATTTTTGTTTGCTTGTATTAAATCAAGAACTTAAAATTCTGTATTCTGTATTTTATGTTTCATGTTTTTAATCAAACAACCTTTGTTCGAAACACATTACCTTGCCAAGTTTGCAAACAAGGTTGCTGACTAAGAGATAATGATTCTGAATGTAAACTGGTTAAACATGAAATCAAAAAACTTCTTTATATTTAACAGTGCCTAGCAACATCTTGGTCAAATGTTCTTTTGCCTGTGTTACCATACCATGTCTTTAAGCTAACCACTAAACTGTGGATCCTTTTATGAACATTTAATGAGCAGAGACTGTTGTTTGCTTTCACACTTTAGCATGACATGCTAACCGCATGTGCTAGAAAAAGTATTGAAAACCTTCTCTCTTCAACTTCTCTATTGAAATGGTCTGTTAAAAAAAAGGCTACTTATTAAATATGTTTGCTTTTTTGGTGAAATGGCCATATTTGTTTGCATATGTTACTGTGTTTTCAGCATGTGCTCTAACCACAAGGCCATGGATCTGACTAAGCAGCAATCTTTTGCTCAAATGACCATTTTTGTTGCAAACATTACCATATTTTAAAACATGGTTGCTAACAGCTACAACATGAATTTGAGAAACGTCTCTGTATTTAAATTAGAAAATGTGATTTGCCATTTCTAAGCATATATGCTAACCTTTAAATCTTGGATCTGACAAAAGTTAAACTCTGACATATCTGTCAAACGACTAGCTTAATACACTTTACCATGTTTTTGATTTTCACTGTAGAATTAGCAAAGCTCTTTTATTCAATTCAACAAAATTCTAAATGTTTTAAGTTGAAGCATTTTCATCAAACAACCATCTTCAGTAGGGATGGGTACCAAAACCCAGTATTAAACTGGCCCCGGGGCTAAACTATGAAAGACCGTAGTATCAGTAAGATCTGACTGTATCGGTTCTGCTTTCGGTACTGGAGGGAAAAAAATTATGTACTTTGTATTAATGCTTAATAATGTTGTCGTGCACATTTAATCTCGCCAAAAATTTGTAATGTGAGATCATATTAAGACGTTTGTCCGTGAGATCTGCGTGAACTCTCATGCGCGCTGCGTAGTCTGAATGTCAGTCACACACTCCATGCGAGCGCACGCACATGCAATTAACTGTACGTAAACTCCTGCTTAATTATAAATAGTGGCGATGGCGAAGAGTTTTGCTTAATGTTATCGTGCACATTTTATCTTACCAAACATTTCTAATTTGTGATATTAAGACGTTTGTCTGTGAGATCTGCAAGAACTCGCATGTGCGCCGCGGAGGCGGTCTGTCAGTCACACACACACACACAACGAGAACGTATATATATATAATTTTTTTTTTTTTAAGCTGCAGCTACTATGAACCAACCAACTCCTCCTAACACCTCTGGTCCAAGACAAGCCCATTATTAATTTTACATTAAAAAAAGAAAGAAAGAAATGTTAATTTGGTCTCAACTTGTTCTTGTTAAAAAAACACACACACAACACAACGTACCGATAAGAATACCGTTAAAGTATCGGTACGAGTAGTAATACCGTTAAAACCTTAACGATACCCATCCCTGATATACTTTATCATTCTGTGTTTTAGATTATGATTGTAGAATTATCTTAAAAAAAAAAAAAAAATTGCTAACTTTACCATACCTTTGTTTGTTAGCATGTGCGTTAACTGCCAGACAACAAATTCCAGAATTCAGTATGTTTATCAAGCCTCAGCATTAGCATTTTCAACAACAATCTTCAGCCACATTATCACATTGTGTTTTTGATCATCATTGTAGAATTATCTATTTTATTCCAAATATTTGTTACCATACTGTGTTTGTTAGCATGTGTGCTAACTGCCAGGTCAAAAATCCAACACAATTTTGTATGTTTAGTAAGCTGCAGCATTTTCATCAAACAGCTATTCTCAGACACATTTTCATGCTCTGATAGAATCATAATATACAGTTGTTTTAGTTTTATACGGGTATTGTTAAACTAATAGCAGCCAAGAAGTGAAAACTAGCAAACCGAAGGACAAATTGGTCTGGAGATCTTGCATAAAACTGAATCCAGTTTACTTTTCACCCACAACCTTGGGAAGACCCAATGTAGTCTCAGGTCACATTACTCTAACAGTGCGGCAATGTCACATTCGGTGCCTTTCCCTCTAAGAAACGTTAGCCTGCTAATATGCCCTTCGCTATGATTTAAAATCACTCCAACTTTGTATATGAACACCCGCACAGTTTTTTCCATAGACAACTTGACGACTTTTAATCAGAAATGTGGTGAGTGTGTGTTTTAAGCATCTGGGCTGTTGTAGCATGTCATAATTCTCGTTGTTTAGACTGAGGGAATGGGTTTATGTACAGTTTTAGGGCACGAGAGCGTTTGGGCTGCTAGGTCGAGAGCCCTTGTTGAGTATTTTGAGATCGTTTACACTGTATAAACACGCTCTAATCTGGCAGATGCACTGGATCCCGTCCAGCAGCAGTCGGAAGGGATTTTCCTCAAGTTCAGGGTGTGTGTATGTTCTCTCCGTCTGTGAGAACCTTGTTTATCGAATGTTCTCTTCTGCATTTGTTCGCGCATCTTCACATTCGTACAAATA
Organism: Carassius gibelio; assembly: GCF_023724105.1. Taxonomy (NCBI): domain Eukaryota; kingdom Metazoa; phylum Chordata; class Actinopteri; order Cypriniformes; family Cyprinidae; genus Carassius; species Carassius gibelio. The sequence goes on from NC_068420.1 coordinate 17,161,294, forward strand.
TCGCAGGGTATGTGACTTGTGGCCGTGTGAGTGAATGGGCATTTGTCTGATTGCAGTTGTCTTGCTCTTTATCTCTATCTACTGAAGTGTGTGTGGTGTGTGTGTGTGTGTGTGGTGTGTGTGTGTGGGGGGTGTTTGGCAGTTACAATGCAGCATCTTCTGTTATTGAAAGAAGTTGTTTGACACGGTTTGACCCAGTCTCTCTAGTTTCTGGTTTGACCCACATAGTTGGACTGTGTTATGAACTTGTTTATGTGTGTCCTCTAACAGATGGAGTGTCGGCCGCAGAGACGTCGGCTATCGAGACCTCTACCCAGCAGGCCTTGCACTACGCTCTGGCTGGAGCCGCACAGCAAGTCCAGATCCACCGTATAGGAGAAGACGGACAGGTGCAAGTTGTGAGTATCATCATATCATCATCCAAAGGCCAACCCACACAAATGTATATAAATATACTAGTGCTTAGGGCTGCACATTTAATCAAATTTCTAATCGTGATTACAATTATGGATGCCACAATTACATAATCGTTCAAAGCGGCAAATAAATCGTTCAAAGTCCACTAATGTTATTCTTCATACTTTTTCAATACTATTTCTTCGTGTTATTTTAAGGATTTTTGCCATTAAGTGTTAGTATTGGTATAACATTATAATACCTTTCATATTTTTACTTTTTTATGATTTAGAGAAGAAACCAATCCGATGAGTATTTGACATTTGAGGTTTAATACTATAGAAAAGCACTAAAAGTTTCTCAGCTAGTGTTTTCAGCTTGTTTATTTTCATATAAAAATGCGCCATGCAGTTGCATCAAACTATGATATAAACATCATTCAATGTAAAATTACAATTTCAAGGCAGTAACTTTTATTGTGGATGCCATTAATCGTGATTAATAATTTAACATCACCAAAATATACATTAAACTGCATCACCATGAATCATAACTCAACTCTATCTATCTATCTATCTATCTATCTATCTATCTATCGATCTATCGATCTATCGATCTATCTATCTATCTATCTGTCTATCTTATCTGTTGTTTGTTCATTTATTAGTTCGATAGATAGATAGATAGATAGAGAGATAGAGACCATATATTAAGGATTATTTGGAAAGAAAATCACAAGGGGTATGGTACTAAATCACAATGGAATTATTATTTGTTTTTAAATTAACCCAAAGCTAAAGTTCAGCAAAAATGTATTATTAACAGGGCTCCAAACTGCCCCAAAAACTGTATTTGCGAAACAAATTTTTTTTTCTAACATGATGTGGAAAAGTGCCATTACTTAGTTCACTCAAAACTGAACATTTGATGTTTATCTGCTGACCCCCAAGGCATCCAAGATGTAGGTGACTTTACTTCAGCATAACACAAACTGAGATTTTGAACTGAAAACGTTGCAGTCTATCAGTCTTATAATGTAAGTGGATGGAATCACGGCTAAAACATACAATAAATAATCAGGCAGTAGCGTGAGGAGGCTGCTTCTTCTTCTTCTTGCTTTATGTGGGATCGCAGACTTAAAATTGCATTACTGCCACCTATCTATCAAAAGGACCATTGACACTATCTACAATCTCAATTAGGAGTATCAATGGTCCATTTGAGAGATAAGTGGCGGTAATGCACTTTTAAGTCTGCGATCCCCCATAAAGCAAGAAGAAGAAGCCTCCTCACGCATGTTTTAGCCATGATTCCCATCCACTTACATTATAAGACTGAAAGACTGCAACAGTTTCAGTTAAAAATCTCAGTTTGTGTTCTGCTGAAAAAGTAAAGTCACCTACATCTTGTATGCCCTGGGGGTAAGCAAGTAAATATCAAACTTTCATTTTTGTGCACTATCCCTTTAATTCAAGCATTTGCAAGACCACACATCTTGTAACAACGCATACATACCCATTCATCTCACATCTGTCTCAGCTGCACAGGCAAACACATAAACACACTCAAACATCTCCTGATCTCTCTGTACGATGGTCTGGGTCTCCCTGAACTCTGGTACTCAGAGGACAAGTCAATCCCCTGCAATCGTTTAAAGGAGCTTTAACAGCAGAGTTGCCGCTGTGCCCAATCTTGAGGACCTAAACCTGATCTCTGACTCTCACAGCTGCGTTGAGGTCATCTCCACCCCAACACACCATCCAAAACATGATCTGCATACATTGTGACAGCACAATCAAAACCCTGAATACACAATGTACAACCAGGAGAGTTAAATCTGCGGAGGAGTTCTTGGCATCACTGGACTCAGAAACAAATCTGTCATCTGTTGTTTGTGTAACATCTCCCTGAACCGAACCCTTATAGTTGTACTCTCGGAGGCAACAACGCAGTGGTCAGCTTTTGTCAAGACCTTCAGCTCCTTGAATGTTCAGTTTATGTCACTTGCACCTAATAGATCATTTTAGCCTGTCAGATACGGCAAACAATGACACGCTCTTTTTAGGTTTTGAATGATCGTTTGTGTATAAACTTTCCTAAATTAGTATTTTTTTTCATGAGAATTTTGGGAAGGCATTGGCGGAGAAAACTGATTAACAAAACCAGTAATATCAAATGTTTAGGAACACATCACATTATTTGTGGAAAAATATGTTGTTTTTATATCGCAGTATTGAACTATCAAGCAGCACGAGACTAAAAAGTCATCCAAGCTTAAGCATGATACATTTGGTGTGTTATAATTTAAATACAGTAAATACTTTACTGAAAGACACCAGTCATTTTGTTATGATTATCATTAGAAAACATAATTGCATTGTCATTATTAGCAAATTTGTAGGGCCCTATGATTTCTGCAGTGTTGAGAACACAGACAGAATTGCGGAATCCAGTCCTAAAAACTGAATTTACTGTATAATGCGGAATGTCATGGAATTTGCCAAATTCTGGATGAATAAATCAAAAGTAGGTCAGTAAATTTCAATCAAAACGCGATATGGACTAGTGACTGTGAATATTAGATAATCAAAAAAAGACTATTAAAATCCTGCATGTTCTGCGTGTGTCTGTGCTAATGAATAGCGCAGATGTGCGGTTTTGTTTACTACACATACATGAACAAATAAACGTAATCTCTAGAACTGATCTGAGAGTCATTTCATGAGTTTCTGTTGAGAAAAACTATCTTCATATCATATACACACAAACCTAAAGATCTTCACAGCAACCCAGAAAAATAAGTTTGGTTTAACTTGAAGAAACTGTGACAGAAATAGTACTCAATGTAATGATAGTACTACTTCTAATAATCAAATTATTTTTAAAACTTTATTTTTAAAGGAATATATACTAGAAATTTTTTATCCCAGAATATTATACCAGAAAAACTTAAATACACAAAACAGTATTAGAAAATAATAAATAAAATCAATTAGAGATGCTTTTGTGTGTGTGTGTGTGTGTGTATATATATATATAAATTGTTTTTTTATTCATTAGGGGTTCAAGCACGCAGTGCTGAAACCCTATTGTAATTGTTAGGATTTTTATTATTATTATTATTATTTTTCCGCCTTAAAACTGAACGGGCAGCCTAAACCGTAAGGCCTAGAGAGCTGAAACTTGGTCAAAAGGTAGTAGTCTTGCTCGCTACTCAGGCGCAAAGATCCGGCCCAATCGGCCAGTGGGGGGGCGCTACAACGATCAAAAATGCGTTTTTGCTAATAGCTCCTAAACCGCTTGTGATAGAGCCAAAAATTTAACATTTCTGGAATCCGTGGGTCATGCGAAATTAAAAACGGTCACTCTGATTTTGGGTCTAGAAGGCCTCGTTTTTTCGCAAATTTGACGTATGTCCAAAACCTACTTTTGCGAACTAGTCCTAGGTTTTTCGCCCAATCTGAACCAAACCACTGCAGAAATGTTCTCTGTCCAGTGAATATCAATAATTATCAAAAAAAAGTAGAAATTTCGACTCACTGTCGTAATGGGATGCCAAAATGTTCGAAAGTCGAGGACCAATTTTACGCAACAGGCTATAACTCATGAATGAAATGAGATATCTTAACCAAACTCGCTGAACATTTGTAGGAGCTAAAACTTTGGTCAAATAAAAAAAAATTGCACACCTCTGCCACTTGGGGGCGCTATAAAAAGAAAAAAACACATAAATGGCTATAACTAGGCAACCGTTGGCTCGATCGACTTGAAAATTGGTATGCAGTGTCTTGGTCTGAAGGGGCACAAGTACCTATGAGGACATTTGCATATCTCAAAAAACATGGCCGCCATTGGCCAAACAATTTTAAGCACATATTTGAAAGGGTTAACGGAGGTTGATCGGAACGAAACTCGCTGGGTACGTTCGACTCATGAACCTTAAGGTCTGTAAGAATTTTGAAAGAAATCGGACACTAGTTGGCGCTAACAAGTTTTATGGCTCTGTAATCACATGGTGTTTCACATATCAACACAATATGCATATCATTTGATAGATCTCCTCATAATGCACAACTTTGCCTCAAGAACCATTGCTGTCAATCAAATCGTTCATTAATTATTCACAAATATGTTAAAAACCTACTTTTGCGAACTAGTCCTAGGTTTTTTGTCCCATCGAAACCAAACCACTGCAGTAATAATCTGTGGACTCTCTAGATCAATAATTATCAAAAAAATGTTGCATTTTGTACTTTGGTTAGCGTTAAAGGGGTAATTAAGAAAAGGGGTGTGGCCAAACATACCCCAAAGCCTATAAAGCCTAAAAGAAAACTCAAAACTTTATGAAACTTGGTGAAAACATGTACCAGGTGACTCTTAACAAGCATGCAATGTTTCATGGAGATCGGACCATAGGTGGCGCTATAACAGTTGAAAAAGCCTCAAAAACACACATTTTCAATAGAAAATGATCACAATTTGTAGAACATTTTCATACATTCACACAAACACTAGATCTTCATATCATATGATAGATCTCCTCTTTGTGAACAACTTTGCCTCAAGGAGCAAAGATGTCAATCAAATCGTTCAATTGTTATTCACAAATATGTTAAAAACGTACTTTTGCGAACTAGTTCCAGGTTTTTTACCCGATCGAAACCAAACCACTGCAGTAATTTTCTCTGGACTCTCTAGATCAATAATTATCAAAAAAATGTTGAATTTTGTCCTTTGGTTAGCTATAACTGGCTAAATTAGAAAAGGGGCGTGACCAAAATACCCAAAAGCATATAAAACCTAAACGAAAACTCAAAACTTTATGAAAATTGGTGAAATCATGTAACAGGTGACTCTTAACAAGCATGCAAAGTTTCATGGAGATCGGACCATAGGTGGCGCTATAACAGTAGAAAAGGTCTCAAAACACAAGATGTATATGGTAAATGGCCTCAAATTGATTGAAAATGCTCATATTTTCACTCAAAAACACTAGATCTTCATATCATATGATAGATCTCCTCATTCTGAACAACTTTGCCTCTGGGACCAATGTTGTCAATAAAGCTGTTAATTAAATATTCAAGATTATTGCAAAAAGTTACTTTGGCAAACTAGTGATAGGGTATAAGCTGAAAATCAATAAAACCACTGAAGTACAATTCTCTAGAATCTGAAGGTCAATAATTATCAAAAACATGTTGAACAGTTGCATTTGGACAACTATAAACCAGTAATTTTTGTCCATACAGATATATCAGTTTTTACAATTTTGCCACATTGTGATTACAGTTTAACCTGAAAATGACATCTAAACTGTTAAAAACTAGTTTAATAATTTAATTTCAGTGTTTGTGTCTGTCTGCCAGCCTATTCTTCATTATGGATGTGTTTAACTGTCATCCATGCATCCAGGTTAGCCGAAACCACCTCAGAGGCCTTAAATGCTTGAACCCCGTAAAATGCTGCTTGCAGCTTTAATTGTTATATATAATTAATATTTTTCTGGACGTTATGATACATTGTCATTCAAAGGTTTGGTTAAGTAATTATGTATATATATATATATATATATATATATATATATATGTATGTAGTACTATATGTTTTAATATATATAATATTTATATCAATTTTATTCAGCAAATATACATTAAATAGATTGAAAGTGACAGCAAAGACATTTATAATGTTTCAAAAAAATTTAGATTTTTTTTATTAAAAAATTATGTAATATAATAGAAAAAAAATATTTTAAATTGTAATGATATTTTACAATATTACTATTTTTTATGTATTTTTGAGAAAATGTGTCTGGTGAACATAACATTAAAAATCTTCCAAAATATTTCAATCTTTTGACTGCTAATGTATATTTTGTCTATATTTTAGTCCATTTATAACTTTTTGTGTTTGTGAAATAGCTTAATTGGAAATGACATTCGTCTGGGTGTCTCTTTCGTTCACAGATACCACAGGGACACCTCCACATTGCTCAGGTGCCACAGGGCGAACAGGTGCAGATCACACAGGACAGCGAGGTGAGCTTCGTTTCCTTTAGCTTTCTTGTTTTTCTTCATTCTCTCATTGTTCTTCTTCTTCTGAGGCTCTCCATCCATCAGTTGTGTTTAGGGCTGCAACTAACGATTATTTTGATAATCGATTAATCTGTCGATTATTTTTACGATTAATCGATTAATCGGTTTATGTACTTATATTTTAGTTTTTTCCATTTTTTCCCCAAGTAAATTATTAATAAAGGGTCTTTATCATTCAGCATAGATTTTTAAGAGATTTTAACCATTTTGCATTGTCATATCCTCATCAAAAATATACCTGGAGTTGTTTTATTATGTTAGTAATCCTTTGTCGAACTCTTCTGCAATCAAAACACTGACCCATACTCTAGCAAAATTCACAAGGAGATTTCTTTCTATTGTTTTCACCATGGCAGTCCTTAGAGCTCCTAAAGTAGTTTAACATCCCAAACAAAGCTTAAGGAATCTTTGAGAACATATTTTCACGAAGTATAAGGATGAAACAGAATAAAATTGCAGTGCATTGTATTTTATTATTTACTGGGAAAAAGCTTTATAGCTTATGCTGTGAAATTGTAAACAATCCTTCGAAAAAAAAGTGCCAATGGCATGAAACCTGAATGGAACTCACAATTTAAAGTAAAATCCATCAGAAGGTTGTCCAGAAAAAAAAAATTGGGACACACACAAAAAACCTGCTGTGTGAATAAGAGCAGTGAATACTTAAAAAAGAAGTGCATTTTAAATATACTCAAACATTTACCTCTCTCATTCAGTCATAATTAGGCTGCAAGTCTAAATTATGAACTGGTAAACGACAAACTGATCGCATAACATGTTTGTAAAGCTTTAAATGTTAACTGTTAAAAAGCAATGTTATCAGCTTTTACGACTAAACATTTGCAAACAACCTTGTACTGGAGAATCTGCACAAATAAAATTCTTAGGGGCCGTTCACATATCGCACTTAAAAACGCGTGGAAAACGCTAGTCGGCCGCTTTCTCCTTCTTTCCAAAGCGCTCGGGCAGAAGCGCCCCTGAGGCGTCTGCCTTTGCTAAGCAACCATGACGTGCTCTCTCCATGACGTGCCCTCTCCATGAAAACCCGGAAATTTCAGCAAAGGATAAATGGATGCGGTGTGGACGCGCCTGGAAAAACGGGCGCATCGCACCGCGTGCGTGTCGCGACCGCGTCGTTTCCATTATGAGAGTGCATACTGCGCGCCTACATAGGAAATAACGAACTTGAGCACGCAAAAGACACGATATGTGACGGCCCCTTAAACATTTCAGTAGTGCAGAGTTTACAGGTTACTCTTCATTTTGAAGGCTCAAAGTAAAGTACTCCCACTTCCCGCTGAATGCTGCAGAGACGCTGTTCGGGAAGCACGTGACATAAAACGAGGCCAGCTATTGGCTATTCGCTACTTCACCTGCTGTACTGGCTGAGTAAAACCTCCGGTGGCTCATTACTGCCACACTTTGGTCACCGCAGATTTGAAATATGCACGAAATGAGCCGCTTATGGCAAATCAAATTTATTTAGCGACGAATCGATTACTAAATTAGTTGACAACTATTTTAATAATCGATTTTAATCGATTAAATCGATTCGTTGTTTCAGCTCTAGTTGTGTTTCCCATATGAAGACCTCACCCCATCCATAATTAATCCTGACCTGCCAGTTTTACTCTGATCTTTGGCAGAGAGATTTCTCTCAAGCACTCGTTTCTAAGACTCTTGAGTACTCCGTGTCCTAGATTTGAAAAGGATTATGTAAAGGTATCTGCAAATATGTAAACATGATTTTGATCAGATCCATTCTTCATCCTGAGAGGGAGGAGAAGAGAATAATGTTCAAAAGCTCTTCCTGTGCTGGTCTATAAAAAAGAATTGATGATTGCCATAGACTTTCAGTGCTCATTTTTTGGGGTAAATTCTCAGGAATATTGTTTGTTTTTAAGTCCAGAGCTTAGCAACAGTGTGCCACTTCATCCAACCTCCACTCCACAAAGACTGTCTTTGTAACATATTTGGCCCGCCTCATCAAAACCATTTATTTGAGAGAGTTTGTAAAGGAAATGAGCCATCATAAGATCATTTCCCTTTATCCAGATATTTGTCAGGTGTGTGTGTGTGTGTGTGTTATATTCAGATGGAGAACATGATTGAAAGTTTGTTGTGGTGCAGCAGTTTCATCCCAGATGATAAACTGTGTGTTGTGTAACTGACACTTTCATCTTACATCAGCAAGATACAAAACAGGGTCTGAAATTCTCTTTTAAATTGGAGAGAACATGTTTCTTTCTCAATAAATGGTCAATGAAAAACTAAAGATGCTGATCATCTTACCTCAGTTGGTCAAACTTTATATTTATTAACTGTTTCACTTTTTATTCATGTTCTACGAGGCTCACAATATTTCAGCCCTGTTACTCAACTTCTTGGATCCTTGTTTTCTAGAAGTAAAGATTAAAAAAAATGTAAATAAGATGTAATGATTGAAAACACATGAAAAAAAAAAATAATAATAATACAAAGTTAAAGAAACTATGCTGCAATGAGTAACAGGATTTCAAGTAACAGAGTTGCAAATTTAGAAAGCATTTTTCCTCACTCAGTAGAGACTTTGGTAGTTTTGGGTTAATTGTTGGTTTATCATTATTGATAAACTTTGGAAGATATGTTGGTTTGTTTCTCTTCATACAATGTCTAGGGTAACAGGGTTGAATATATTTGTACTTTGCGGTTGCAAAACTCTGCAAAAATTCTACTTTACTCTGTGGGAAGGATTCGAATGCTGTTAATTTATTGTTGTGTCATTAAAAAAATAAAAAGGACTTAAATTTTTGTGGTAAAATCCCGTGGTAACAAGGTTGCGCTCATGTTGAACAGAGCTGAATATTACAACTTTGGTACTTAAAATTAGTTTATAATTACAAATTGTTTACTTATGAATTGAATATAAATTCCACAGATTTACTCAAAAATATGACCGGGTATATGATTATTAATTATTGAGTTGGTGGGAGAGGCCAAAATGATGATTTTAAGAATGAGGTTACAAACATTTAATGCTAATAAATTATAGGTTAGATCATCTGTTTTCAATCTAAGGCGATGTTCACACAGAACACATTTTTGCATTCCAGTGCTTTGATTTCTATTGTTTTTCTTTTTAAATGTACATTTTTAATATTGTGTTTGACACGTTGTTATAAAAACATGAAGTTCAAACTGAGACTTTCCCCCCCTATTCCACCACTCATGTCTTGCATTTTTAAACACAAAAATCAATTTCTGCATGAAAGTCCTCCAATGCTTTTGCCAAAAATGTGAGAGATTAATCTGTACCTCATCCATGGAAACTGGCAGCTGCTGAAATTTGAATGTGTATGTCTTTCCTGTCTTGCAGGGCAACCTACAGATCCACCAAGTACATGTTGGGCAAGACGGCCAGGTAAATGTAGGTAACCTTTTACATGTTTTGGTCTGTGTTTGTGTGGCACTGTCTTTGTTTGTCCTCTCTCGTTTTTTTATTTGTTCTGAGAAAGTGATGTTTGGGACAGCGTGCACTTCCTGTTTCTCAGCTCACATCAAAGACGGACTCCAGATCAAACCGGGCTGAGAAGCAATAGAAGCCTGTGTGGAAATTCAGCTCATTTAACATGCACAAACACACATTCTCAATGTCCAAATTTGGGATCGTTACAGTAAACTAGATAAAAGTTTGAAATATTGCTCTGGCAACTGGCTGAAATAAAATAAATTGAAGGATTTTCTTACCTTAAAAAAAAACAAATAAATTATTTCAGTAAACTTTCTTATTTCAAGAACATTTTTTATGGTATTAGTTAAATAAAATAAACTGAACTTAGCATTCAGCATTGTAGTGAAATAGGGCTGTCAAATAAAAATTCGAATTTCAAATATTTGTCGAATTTTAAATAAAAATCCACATTCAAATTTTATGTGTGCGTCAGGCAGCCATATCAGTTAATGAATAATGTTTTGTTTCTAATTAAGAAACTTAATTATATTTCGTTTCTAAACATTATTTTAAACATTATGCACTTTTTTCGAAGCTATCAGTGTTATTTTATTGCTTTCGATAAACGTGCCTCAAGAGAGAAGCCAAAAGCTTTTTCCCCCCTGACTGAATTGATGCTTTTTAAATGTGAATATAATTTGAATATTGATAATAGATAAGTACAAAATTCGAATGTAGTTTTTCAGTCATTTTGCCAGCCCTGTAGTGAAACATACACTTCAAATACGGCTCACTTTTTCCCTCAGAAACTGAAATTCTAGGTTGCATTTTGCCATTAAGTTGGCATTATTGCTGTTTTATCAGCACTGTTTTTTTCTAGCCTGTTTTCCAGTTCCAGCTTTTTAACACACTCATGCACCCATAACGTCCTCCATTATGGTGATCGTTTTCATCTGTACAGTAGCAATGAGTAAATGTTTGCATTTAAAAAAAAAATATATTTCTGGCAAATCTCCCCGATGATTGTTGATATGAGGGTGAATTTAGTCTCATAGTGCCAAAGTTTGCACGTACACAAAATACATGTTGTACAAAATACAAATCTCTAACTGGCTAACATGCATTAGACGACATCTATCTGTGCATTCACGTGAATCGAACTAGGAAGAGGAAAGAGAGCGAAAGAAAATGTCATTAGCCCTAAAACAGCGCTCAGATGATTTGCCTGGACCTCTTCCACATCTCTCTCTGCATCAGGTCTTTTTATCCCTTCCAAGGATTTCTTCACTCTGGTCCCTCCTCCTCTTCCTCCATCTCCTTTCTTTTCATCTCCACGTGGTATGGTTCATCTGTCTTCTACTCATCTCCATCCTGTTAACAGCTGGAAGCCTGTCCTCCACTCAGCTGCAGGTCAGCAGAACCTCTGGCCAGCAGCACTGCAGCCCCCTTACAGCTTTCAGTATGGGGTATAAATGCTCTAAAAACACTTTATATAGAAGTGTTTACACAGTAATGGAAATTCTGTCGTCATTTACCCCGGTTCCAAACCCATTTGATTTTCTTTCTTCCAGAAAACACAGGATAAATTTTTAATAATGTCCTGGTCACCCTTTTCCACACAAATACAATGGATGTGAAACTAACTTTCATGTCTCAAAAAAGATGCAAGAAAAAGCCGAGATATTCATTAAATTGATCCATACGACTCATGCATCGTTTTCTCAAATCACATGATGGCTTGAATGAATCCTTCAAATTTTGTGAACTGGATCAACTGATTCAATAAAAAGTTCAGATACTCATAAAATTCAGAGGACTTGGGATATAGTGCAGGAGTCATATAGACCACTTTTATGATGCTTTGTGTTGTTTTTAATGCTTGAGATGCTGTTTTATTATAATTGCATGAAAAAGAGTGACCGTCTTGTCTCAGTTTGTTTTGCACAGAATAATTAATTTTGAGATTGAGATAAAATTACATTTATAATTATTACTCTAGCAATTATAAAATATTCTGCATAATCAAGATGGTTTTATGGTCTACCATGGCTTTCATCTGAATTCAGGTCACAGAAAATTTCGATTCAGGTTAAAGAGTTTACAGTGAAGCACAGAGGACATTGTCTGTTATGCATATGGACCACTTTTTGCCAAGATAATTAATATTTATTGGCATTATTATAAAATGTCTTGGACTTGAAATAGTTCATACTAAAAGTAAAATTATGTTATTGTTTATTCACCCTGGTGTCAGTCCAAACGCGTACGGCTTACTTTGTATCAAGTAATTATCAAAAAAGACCAAAAAAACAAAAAAAAAAAAACATGAAAGTAGTCCATATAATCTGTGCACTATTTTTCAAGTCTTCTGAAGCCATTAAATAATTTAAATTTAGACATTAGTCACTGAAAATCTTAACTGTAAAATTTAGTCAAGGTTGGATGTCAGTCAAATGTCTCTGTGACCAAACATCTTTACAGAATAATTTGATTTTAGAGCTGCGGCAACATAGGAACAATTTAGACATTATTTTATGTTTATTTATGTTTTAGGTGGTTTTCGTTCTCATTGGGGCTTGAAAGATGCAGCCTGTACAAACCTTGTTTTTCAAATAGTGTAAAGTTCCTTCTTTGTCTGGTTAAGCAGGCTATATGAATTGCATTTGAGTTTTTACGTCCCCATCTGCCCACCATGTTCTCTCTGCTGTCAAGGGGAAGAGCCCATGATTTACAGGCTGTCTGTCTATATCAGCGTGCCATATCATTTAGCCCCTTTTCACTGTCTAAACAAACTCGCTCACAGCTGGCACATGAAAGCCTACCAAGAGAGAAAGCGAAGTAGTGTTAACAGTGCATTAAATCAGTCAGTGACCTCTTATTTGATGCCCCCTCTCTTGCCCTCTGATCTGACTCCCACATCTACAGAGGTCCAGAGTGAAAGATAAGGGAAGAACGTGGAAAGACAGAAGTCTGAGGAGGATTTTGTCTTGGTTGGTACAGTTGGTTAGTTCCACATTGTGCTAGCAAATTCTTCAGACCAGACATTGCTGTTGTTTATTACGGAAACCTCTCAGGTCTTGTGTTTTCTATGAACAAGAGTTCTTTATTTACTTCTCCTTTCACAAGGGGATGGTGTACAGCTGTGCATCCAGTTGGGGATCTGAACGGTGTTGCAGTAACTTCCTTGACCTATTTGACATAGGAAGGGGTAGGAAGAATGGAAGTAGGAAGGGGGAGTTTTGGCTCCTTTTGGCAAGTCCAGGTGCAATAGTTGATGTTTGGCAAGTACAATTGGTATGTGAACAGCTCTGCAGAAGTGCGGTTGTATCTCAACCAATGTTGTTTGCAGCCAAGTACTACCTATTTTGACAAGAAAGGTAAAGTGAGCAACCTAAATGGTTATGTTTAGGGCTTTTGAGAATGAAAACATAGGAATAAAGGAATGAATTTCGCTACCAGTGTAGTCTGATTCAAGAACAAATTACTCTTAAGCTGGTCATTGTAGTGAATCAATCAAAAAGACTGAAGAGGTGTTTAAACAACAAAAAGCCGTTCATTTACTGAAAACTCAATACTGCTGTAATTTCTGTGTAAACTGTGCAGGTTTGTGAAAAATGATGATGTCATGCGCTTGAGTATTACATATTCACATAGTGTTTCATTACCAAATTTACTACTGGCCTGGCATGCATAATATGATCATGGATCCGTGTGAAAGGGGACCGTTTTGCAACATAATGCGAAAAACATGAAGGAAAAACATTTCCAATTTTTAGCATATTGTTTTGTAAACGCACCATTTGAGTCAGTCTGACGAATCCTTCACTGAATGAACTCACTAAAGCTGTTCATTGAGTTCTTTGAGAGTTGTAACATGCATGGCAATGATAATGTGTTTGATCTTGGCGGAAGAGATCTGGTTCTGCTGTGGCAGAGAAAGTACCGAGACTTGCGTCTGCCAATACGTCCACTTTGAACATACAAGAAATACTGCTGCTACTTTGTATGACATTTATGAAATAACCCCCATATATTACATGCATGAAATCACCCGATAACAGATATATACAGGTGGAGCTGGGGAAGGTGGAGGGTTTCTGAAACACGCAGCTGAGTGCACTAGCCAAGTATTTGAATGTTAAGCGGCATCTCATTAGCTGCTGATGTAAAAATAAACCAGTCAGCTGCACCATGTAAATGATGATGATAATGTTATATCAGATTGAGGTCCAACCTATCGACCTGCACCATCTAGAGTTTCATTACAGATCTTTGTATTTACTGAATCAATGAATACTCTGTATACTCTTATAAAGAGGAAGTGGTCACAAGTTATAATTTCAACAGTTTTAGACATGAAATTCACATAAATAGCACTTGAACTGTCTAGTTTAGGCCCTGTATTTTTAAATGGACATTGCAATTGAATCTAAATCTAATCTAATCTGGAAATGTGTATTGATACTCAACCCTATCAGCTTGGTACATTGAGTGCCATTTTATTTCCCAGCAAACTGATTAAGATTTACCATAAACAGTATCAAATAAAAATCATGCCAATAGACCATTGACTGAGTCTGCAGTTGGCATGCTGGGTCGCTCAAACAAACAGCACAGTGTTTTGAAAGTAACCTGCTACATTTACATAGTAAGATTTTTGGCACTATCTACACATCTAAACTGCACAAGAAAAATACCCAATAAAGGCTTATTCATAGCCTGATTATTCAAACAAATGTAAGAAGAGTTAGGAAAGACTACTGTGATCTGTTTCTAATCTGCTTTTTTTAGATTTGTTGTTTTATTGAATTTGGACAAGACAAAAATGAACTCAGGGGTTTGAATATCATTCACAATGCGCATCTGTGTGTTCAATTGATTGTAACTTTTTCCCTCTGTAAATGTGTGTATATTTATATTGGTATGTATGCAATTATGCCCATTTGCAATCCAGAACTTCAAGTTTCCTCTGTCTCAGTATTGAAACCAGATGTGCGCAGAGCTCGCATCCATTAAGTACCTGCTTTAGGATCTAAATTCTCCAGGATTTAACTTCCAGCCCAGTTGTTGTCACAACCTTGAGGCTTTAGTTCCAATTTGAGCTTCTAAATGAATTTACCCTTTTTACCTCCATTGGAACAAGGATTTTCCTCTGGTTTTAAAACAAAATATTCTAAATAAAATGGTCCAAGGCTTTTGTGATCCCAGTGTTCATTGTGTCCTAATAGAGGGGATTGTATTTCACAGAATGGTTGATGCTCTTGCCTGTCTTGGGTCGTGATATTGGAGTTCTGGAAGCTAATGTGGAAATGGCAGGGATTCAGAGGTCTCACAAGTAAATCCCTTGGTAGTCTAACCTGCTGCAAGTGTTGTCATCGCTGGACACTTGAGTGCACCAATCACATTGCTTGACTGTCCTCATTTACGCAACGAGTTGTCTTTGTGAGAATTTCACCTCTTGTTTTACTGCCATTTGGATGCAGTGAAAACATCTGATGAACAAGATGCAATAAAATCATCAAGTCATCAAAATTTATGCTGCTCTTAGATGCTTTCCATTGGAAACATTGAAAACGTGGAGGAAAAACACAAGGTTTGGAGGCGGGACTGGACTCTGCGTCTCCTCACAGAGGTTGTTTCAAGGTCATGCAGATATTTTACAAGTTTACAACACATGGAGTGATACGCCATAGCCTGTCAAATCAGCAGTATAATTAGAAACATAATGAAGACAACATGAAGAAAAGACTTGACATTTTGACACTAACACTGAGGCTTTTTTCTTTGTTCCCAAGAACAAGCGTTGCAGCTCGGGTTATCTGCGTGTTGAAAAAATTGTTGTAAAATGGAGTTATTTATGTCATTCTGTCTGCTCTTTGAATCAAGAATATTATAGATGCGTGTCTGTTGTATGAATTGTTCATGGTCTGTTTAATCCTTTTCCTTGGATATGCTGTAAAAGATGGGTTTGGCTACAAGAGGAGTATCTCAATCTTTCACAGGGGTCATATTTAAGGTTGTTGTTAACGATTTGAGTATTAGGATGTCAAGCTAATTTATCTAGAAGATATTTTGTTCTCGTTTCTCTTCAATCCAGCTCGAAGTCAAACCATAAGGCTGAGAAACTGCAAAGCTTCACTTTCACAGAATATTGTGTAATTGCCGTTTCATTTGGTTGTTCACCAATTCGGTGTTATGTGTTATGATGAGGCTCAGTTTGAACCACCAGTTTAAACCATTAGTAAAAGGAGAGACTGTAAAACTGTACCTTCTTTCCTTGCCTTTCTAGACACCTTCATTTGAACATCCTTCTTAGCTTGTCTCCTGTTTTCAAGCTTCCTGTGATCTTCCAAGCGTTCTTTCTTTCTATCTTCATGTTGTCCATTCCAAATATCCTTACCTTCCTTTTAAGCTTCCTTCCAAACTTGTTTAGAGCTTC
This sequence comes from Carassius gibelio, assembly GCF_023724105.1. NCBI lineage: Eukaryota > Metazoa > Chordata > Actinopteri > Cypriniformes > Cyprinidae > Carassius > Carassius gibelio. Next base: position 17,177,657 of record NC_068420.1, read on the forward strand.
CTCAACTTCCTACTGAGCTTCCCTCCAGGCTTCTTTTCTGTGTCATGTTTCCTCAAAAATCATCTTTCCTTCTAAACCTTTTTACATTCCTTCAGAGATCCTTCCGAACTTCGTTCCTACCCTCCAGTCTTCCTTCCTGCCATTGATCTTCTTTGCTGCCTCCTAAAGGTTCCTTCATTTATTTCAAACCTCCATTATAAGCTTCCTTACCTTCCTACTGAGCTTCCTTCCTTCCATCCAAGCTTCATTTCCAATTCCTAAACTTCATTTCATGCTACTTTCTTATATTTTCTATTTTCCCTTTAAGCATTTTTTCTTGAATTCTCACATATAAGTTAGTCAGATCGTGGTCCAGAATCAAAGGCCAATGTCAAATGTTACAAATTAAAAATGTTACCAACATTTGTGATGACTAAGCTAAACCCTGCATTGCTTCAACAAGAGCATAACACGTGTGGAGGTCTAGATTGGCCACAATGAATGGCCATGTGATTTTCAAACAAAGCACATGGAATAGCATCATGAGCATTTCATGATGACTGAGCTAAACCTCGTATTGCTTCAACATTAGTGATGTCATGCAATGCCTAATTATTTGGAACTGGATATCCACTAGAAATTATATCTGCTTCCAGGCTCAAGGCAATGTTAAATTGGTGTGGATACAGTACTGTTGATGATGGCAGCCCTCCAAATTTGACTTTTAAAGAATGGAATAAAAAGATAGTCTGGGGTTTATGAAGATATTAGTGGTGGCACCACCCATACAAGTCTAATACTGTATCTTATGAGACTAGCTTGTTTGTGTGGAGACTTTTGTAATGTATCAAGCATATACACATCAAACGTTGTTCTCAAATGTCCGCAGATGTCCTCATTAGATAGTGTTCAATGTTGGGGGGAAACAAATAGATTTTGGATACAAATTTAGACCTGTCTTTACCGAACAACCATTTTTTATTCTGAAGTTCCTCTGTTTGTGGGAGGTTTTGCAGCAGAAGTGATGTAGGACTCTCTGGAGATTTTAGGAGTTCACTCAGTTTGCCCAATGTCCTGTTGGCCCTCTTTATTTCTTTCTTTCTGTCTCTCTTTCTCTCAGAACAGTTAGGCCATCACATCTGTCCTGGCTTAGGTCTGGCCCGCTCCAGATGCACAAGTTGTTGGACTTGTGTAGAATTGGGCGGAAGCGTTTACCTTGCCAGAGAGACTTTTTTGACATACTGACAGTTCTTGAGGGTATGAGGGAACTGTAAATGTTGCTGGGAGACTGACCTCTTTCACAACAGTTAGTGAACTGTAAAAAAAAAATTCTGATTCTTCTTCCAAAATTGTTTGGGACCTGCCAAACGAATCGTGAAGAAGCATGCCGATTTCATCAAGCTTATTAGTAGATCTTAACCAGTTTTCATAAAGTTTTCAGGGGAATTCATGATTTCGAATGACTTTGTTTATAGCTAGTCAAGAATCGTATGCACTGAGGATGACACTAGAACGGCAATAATGAAAAATTGAGTTTGGGAGAAGCGGCGTGTTTGCACAGTTGGTTGTTATGTTTCAGCAAGGTCCCAAACTAAATGTTTTTTGCATTAAGCTGCTGTTGTTTTGTTCCTCGTTGTCTTTGCTCCAGTTCCTCAATGTGTTTGCTGTCCTACTCTGCTGCTGAAAGCATTACTACATAAGAGAAAGATTTATTCGGGGTCCTTTTCTTCTTGTTTGCTTTTAGTCTCATCAAGCCAAGCTGACAGCGGATCCCGACTTGCTCTGCCAATTTTTAAACCCTTTGTTTGGCAGCTCGCCTCTGTAGAGATAACAGATTTGAAGTTTGGCTGTTTTCAAAGGAAATGCGGCTGGGCACATGGGTTGGTTAGCTCATGGAGACCCTTGAGAAAAGGGCACAATCCATTTCAGTTTCAAATGCCTTTCAATGTGAATTCAATCCAGCCATGAGCGAGAAGGCAGACAACTGGCTTGGTTATTTACTCTGAGAGTTTGATTTACTCGCTAATGACAAACAGAGCACAGATAACTAATGTCTCAAATGAGGCCTTTCATTTCTGTCAAAGTCAGCAGACCTCATGCGAACACACCGGTTAAACTCCGAATGCACGTTGTGACATCATGACTGCTGTAGCTCTGGATTTCACCTTTTTCTGGCCAAGCTTGGTTACACATCAGCCTTGTAACAACTCAGCAAGACCTGTAGCAACTTTTGGATGACTTCAAGAGCGTCTCCGATGTGATGCGTGTTTTGAATTAGCTCCACTTTATTTGATTGTTTTGGAACCACGTTCCCATGCTCAGTGGAGTGGAGATTTGTCTTGAGAACAGTTGCGAGGCCCGGAAGTCAAGCGATGAGAACGGGTTTACATTGCTATGCGATACCAGACGTTCTCCCAGCATCATAAAACTCTCATTGTGTTAAGTTGCACAGCTGAGCATACAAACAAACCTCACTTGCAGTTTTAAAATTCCTGTTGTTGTAGCCATGTTTGCTTTGACAAGTATTATTCAACGGGTAAATCCCCAAAACGCACTTTTTAATGCGGAAAAAGTGCATTTCCTTCTTTTATGAGCCCTGACGGATGGTTTCATAATGTCATATGGATGCTTAGTGACCGGCACGCTTTATTTGATTGTTTTCATGATTGTCTGCATGAGAAAGTATCTGAGTTTTAAGTTGGTGCCTCCCGTGTATGTCTTTGCAGTTTTCTGGTGCACATAAATGATGTTATGAGAAACGGAAATGTAAAAAGACGTCCCTCAGCTGTGAATTGCTCTTGTTCCCAATAACTTCAGATGTTTGTGTGTGCACATCTCTGTTCTTGTGCATGTGTTTGTATTTAAGACCTGCTGGGCCATCCTTCGATGTTCCCATGCTATTCTTTGTTTACCAGAGTAAATGGGTCAGTGACACATGAGTGTCCATGATAAAGAAAATGGTTTAATGTGATTTTCAAAAAAAAAAAACTTTCATACAATATTTGACCGAAATATTAATGCAGTGACTGTGGTGTAGCCATCAAGGAAAAATAATAAAATATTTTCTTTACACCTGCCACATGAGTGAGTGGACACAATCATTATTTTCCAAAATGTGTTCAAATTCACTTTATTCAACGAAGTCAGTACGCAGCCGGTGTACGCTCTTCTGTATCAGCGGCACCACAAGGATATGTTTTTTACGTGTATTTATTCTTTGGTTTGAAAAACAACAGTGCATAGTCGCAGCGCGGCTGATACAGAAAATCGTAGACTGCCTGCGTACTGCTCAGATTTGCCAAATTAGTTTTATTATTTTTGTTTTCTTCGTGTACAAAGTATTCTCGTCACTCAATAATGTTACAGTTGAGTCACTGATGGCAGATGGACTATTCTGACGATGCTTTTCATACTTTTCTGGACCTTGACACTGTTATTTACTCGGCAGTCAATGTGACAGTCACAAGCCTCCCGGTTTTCATCCAAAATATCTTAAATTGTGTTCTGAAGACGAACAAGGCTTTTACGGGTTTGGAACGGCATGGGGGAAAGTGATTAATGACAACATTTTTAATTTTGCGGTGGAGTAACCCTTTAATGAGGCTTTTTTCATCAAAATGTACAAAAATGCCCGTCATAGAAGAGCTGTATTCAAGTCACTGTATGTATAAAATGCATTTTTCAGTAATGTGTCATCCCATTTAAACCAACCCAGAATCATACACTCTAATTATTACCCCATGATTTGACTGGCAGCATCATCTTCTGCTCGAAAAAACGAGTCGTTGTGGCAAAATTGGCATCTTTTCTTCATGCCGTTGGAGACATGGTGGGCATCTAAGCATGCCACTGACTCACGACTTCAAAGTCATCGTCTGTGCTAGAATCCGGGGTGGAGGCAGAGGCGAACTAGATCTGAAATTGGGGTTATTGTGGGATTTTTGTGCAGCGCAGCAGATTTTCTTTCTCCTAATTGGGAGTGCATGGCAGTTCTGTTCCCACTCGGGAGACTCAGATTTGATTGTTTATGCCCACACTGGTGCTCTGGGGCGCTGATGTCGTCAAAAAACGAACCAGAGAGGTGTCACCACATGGAGTCTCAGCAGAGTTGTAACGATTAACGATTAGTGTTTAGTCTGAAGTTGACGTTTCATTTAAATTCTATCCCACATGGCCGTTTTTGAATGAATGCCGTGCATGTGGAAACGGTCTGCTCCTGCAATCGTGAAATTACTGACTCACAGTTCAGGTTGAAGACTAGCGCCAGTAATTGAATGGAAGCCGGAGGATCCAAAACCACTGCGACCACATCAGAGTGCCTTTAGTGGTCAGATGATGTGTAATCAATGATGTGTTTGGGCATTCGAACACGACGTGCAAGAGTTTGCGATCATACATTAACATGCAAGTGTTTTTGCTTTTATATGCCTGTTTTGCGATGAGTTGGCAGGGGATGTAGATGTGTTTGTGAGAGCTCAGCTGGAAACTAGGCCTTCCATCGGGCTGTTATGATGAGCACTTGGATGTGTCACACATGCAGAATCAGTTTCACGTGCTTAAGGAAATGCAGTAAATCCCTGGCTTGATTTAAATTAGGTTTGCAACACCACTTAAATGCAAGATCGAAATTTCAGACCTGGCAATCAAGCAAGAGCATTCAAGCTGTCAGTTTTGTATTATATCACATAGTTTTGCACCTTTAAATCCTGAAACAGTTTCTTAATGACTCACAGGAAACAAAATGCATTCTGACAATCCTGATTGGCCTGTAACTATGAGAATGGAAAACATTTCTTCCCTTTGGGCTATGTCCGAATCGATGAACTATCATAGTGTGTTTGACATTGACTTCTTGATTAAAACATTTGTTTTTTCTCTTGGCTTTTCAAATCGAATGGCATCAGCTCCAGTTGCTTTATGGGATAGAAAAGTGTCCCAAAGTTGCATACTACAGAATCCAGCAGATGTTCACGTACTGTATTGTCAATAATTAGTACTGGGCTTCCTACTCATTTGACAGTGGATGCATTCTGTATGCAATGTTGGACTTTTGAATTTTCTGACAATGTGAAAAGAGGAGCTAAAAAACAGGTGCCGCATTAGTGAGGTTTATGACAGGCAGTTGCATAAGCTATAAAATGAGTGGAAACATTAGTAGATTAAAATGTAAACCGTGAGAAATATAATTTTGTTTAAACAATGGGATGATGGATATACTGATGAAAGTTAGAAAGGAACAATCAGTATGGATTGAAGGAAGGAAGAAAGCGGTAATAGTTTTAGAAAGGAAAGCACAATGATTCATTTACACAAGGTATTGGAACATACTTAGATAATCATGGATGTGAATTATTTCCATATTAAAATCAAATTATCATCAGTATCTCACCTTCCACTCATAAATAACATTTTGAGAAAAATGTGATCCTAGAAACATTGTTTGAGAATAACTACCATTCAGTGGGAAAACAAAAAAAGATGATTGCATTTGTTTAATACAATCAAAAAGCTCTGCCAAATATTTAAATGTATATTGTAGATATTACTATAACTAAATATATATATATATATATATATATAGATATATATATATATATATATATATATATATATATATATATATATATATATATATATATATATATATAAAGATGATTGTAATTTCCAGACCTAGAAAAAATATTTTAAATAAAGAAAGAAAATAGCTTAGCGACACGGATAATAATTTGGAGCTCTTCTGGTTGTTTTGAATCTTAATGTGAAGAATATTTGTGCTGGTAGTTTAGAGAACAGCTTGCGCTGCATTTTACTGCCTGACTCCAATTTGACAGTCACACCCCTCACATGTAAGACAGCATTAGTCACCGAAAATAGTCACATCGTCACTTAGGAATGATTCGTACTTAGGAAATGTTGCCATTAGTGTTGTCAAAAGACCTGGTACTTCAGTACCAAGTCGGTACTAAAAAAAAAAAAAAATGTCACAGTACCAGGTTTCTTTAAGTATCGGTGGTACCGAGGACCCGGTCAACCCAGTTCTCGATGCATACAGCGCTATGATTTCCACGAAGCTGAAAACACGGATGGAATTAAGGAGTAATTTAATTGTCCAAAGTTGGTTGAAATATAAATCCTGCATGTTCTGGGCGTCTCTGTGTGAATGAATGAGACGTGCGGGTTTGTTTACTACATAGACTGAAGCGCATGACGCTTGCAGTAATGAGGACATAAATACATAAACATCACCAGAACTGTTATGCACTTCACAAGCATTTTACCGTTTCATTTTTGAGTAAAACCAGTGTCAAAATAAAAGTTCATTTTTACATAAAGGCATTGTGCTAGAAATAATACTATTGTTTAGTAGAATGTATGCGATACTGCTAATACTGTTAAAGAAAATTAATAAAACTTTATTTTTTAATAAATAAATCAGAAATAAATCACACAATATTTCTTCCATGTTTAAATTTTAATAGCAAATCCCCCTTATTTATAAAAAAATAAAATGTTTAAATTTCATTAATTAAAAGACAAATTAAATTTGGGTGAAACTTGTTTACGGGTTTTCATAATTATATTACTTGTAGAAAAATTTTGAACATAATTGTAAATAAGTATAAAGAATGGCATTGGTTTTATTTTAGTGATTAAAAAGTGTTTTTTCTTTTTTTAATAAGAATATTTTTGTGTTTTGCGTTGGTACCGAAATTGGAACAGAGATCCGTGGATTTTCACTTGTATCGGTACAGAATACTGAAATTTTTGTACCGTCACAACATTAGTTGCCATTGTGTTGTCTCTAGAGTTCTTTCCCATAGATAAATAAGCATTGGGCATAGTTTGACCTAGTTGATTCCTGAAATGTTAACATAGTGCTAATGTTTATAATTTTCCCATCTATTTCTTAGGTTCTAAGAGGACCGCAGCTCATCGCAGTGGCGTCGACCGATGGGACTGGCGGGGTTGACGCGTCTCCTCTCCAGGGTAACGATATTCAGGTGCAATACGTCCAGCTGGGAACAGTGACCGACCACACCGGCGCAGTACAAGTGAGAAAAGCCAAAAACACAGTCACACACAAACAAACACAACTGACTTTAATAGTTTTTTCAATGTTGTCAACGTTATCTGTGGCGTACAGCTGTTTTATTTCATGAAGGAGTGCTTTCTGTCTCAAAATTACTATCGATGTTGCACAAGTGTGCGATGAATGCACCAATTTGTGGTGGTCGGCAACTCTGCGCCAATGCCGCTGGGTGGTGTAGTGACCAATATCTATAATCAAACTCGCTCTCTCACCATGTGTTGTTTTTAGAAATCGTAGGCAGTGGTTTTAACCTACTCTCCGCTCTCACTTTCGGCTAATCAGCAACCCAGATCAGTTTGTTTTTCCTCTGAATAATAAATAGCCCTTAGTTGTCCTTTTCCTCCCTGTCTATTTTCCCATTTTTATCCCTCTTTTCCATCTCATGCGCTACATCAGTTCTCAACATGCTCAAGCGCTCCTTGATGTGTTTTTACTCTAATCACTTCCCCATGATGCTGTTACCACGTTGCAGAGCCGCTATATGGCGTGCACGCATATTCAAACACATTTAGAGGTTCGACAGTCATTACAGGTCACCACATTTCCCCAGCTGCACTCACGTGTTTGATTCATGTGAGGCTTCAAGCTAGGGTTGAGGAGCGCAATTAGACTTGCATATTTGACATCTGCTTTTACGTTTCTGTCGTAGGAGAAGTACATTTTATTTTAATGCGAAACAAAGAACAATCAGTGTTAAACCTCGTGATGGGAAATTAGTGGGTCAAATTTTGGTTGGCAAAGATTTTGTGGCTAGAAAAAAAAAACTGTGACAATAAAATGATTTGAATTAAAGCAATAGTTCCCCCAAAAATGAAATTAAGCTGAAAATGTATTCAGGCTGTCCAAGATTACTTTGTTTCTCCATCAGAACAGATTTGGAGAAATGTAGCATTACATCATTGCTCACCAATGGATCCTCTGCAGTGAATGGGTGCCGTCAGATTGAGAGTCCAAACAGCTGATAAGTACATCACAACAATCCACACCACTCCAGTCCATCAATTAACATCTTGTGAAGGGAAAAGCTGTGTGTTTGCAAGAAACAAATTCATCATCAAGGCATTTTTAGCTTATAACTGTTGCTTCTGTCCATAATTCTTAACGCATCTCATCTGAATCAAGAGAGAAGTATGCACAGATCAAGCACTGTGTACAAGCAAACAAACATGTCAGACACCCATTCACTGCAGAGGATCCATTGGTGAATAAGTGATGTACCTCTAATTTACTCCAAATCTGTTCAGATGAAGAAACAAACTCATCTCATTTTTATTTATGGGTGAACTATTCCTTTAGTGTTTACAGTTGGCATTGTAATGTGTATCATTAACACCGCAAGATATTGAAAACACGCTATTTATACATTTTTAGGACAGAAATAATCAATCATACATTTTATAAGTGTTTCAAAATGTTAGAAACAAGGTTGCCAAGGTCATGGAAAACCTGGAAATTAAAAAAAAAAAGTGAGATTTGTATAATAAATAAAAATCACAGGCCTACCAATGGTATGAGTGGAGCACAGCTTTCGCTCTCAACCAAACTAACATTACTAGCCAATCAGAATGTTTTGCTCTTATAAACATGAGACATCTGCTGAATGACTAAATATAAATGTGGCTGGATAGAAAAATGATTCAATTAATCAATTTAATTCATCGAAATTTTTTATTGAAAAATCATGATGTCATTAAACCAAAATAATAGGAACCCTGTGAAAAAGTTAAGTTTGGACGGTTTCTGTTTGACACGTTTTTTTGTTGTTGTTGTTTTTTTTGCACATTATCATCACATAAAATTGAGTGAAATGGACTATAACGAATGAATATAATGACATATTGACACAATTAAAATATTTTCTCCGAAAATCTAAATACTGGAGCAAAAACAACTGTGTAAAATCAACGGGAACATCAAACATTTCAGTGCCCTTTGTTGTGAACATCCCTCTTACATTTTATTAAAATCTATTCTCAAACACTCCACAGACACTTGCACGCACCCCCAATATGGCTTTTGTGAGCGCGGGAATGTGAGCTATTTGGTAACAGGGAGGAAGACGAGGCCTTTACCACAGTTGCACTTTAAAGTGGTTAAGCTGGTACAGCTAAAACCTCTTTAGACCTTTGGGCGCTTATGGTTTAAATAGACTTAAAGGGCAATTCCTAATTAAAATCAGTACTTTTTTCAATTTGCTTTGTTAATATGCTTTGTTCACGATTCAGCATTGCATGCTGTTTCAAAAGAAAAAAGTAATCTTTCAGTAAAATTAGATAACTTGCTCCACCTTTGAAACGACTTTTCTTTATATATGACATCACCAAGAACTCTTATCTTTCAGCCCCTCCCCCTTCTCTATACTCTGCTGTAAACAAAGGCCATAAAAAAACAAACGGATGTTCCCCTTCCTCTCTTTGAAGTGCATTCTATCATTGGATGTGCTGTATTTCTGGCCCAGATTTGTTGTACAGCTTGTTATCGGCGTGACCTGCATTTTTCTTTTCCTCTTTCTCTCTTTCACCGATGCACGCACTTGCATTTTGGCCAACTTTCAAATATGTGGTGTCTCATCTTGGTCTAGGCAAGCTGTAGCAAACCCCAGAAAGCAGTTTGTGGGAACGGACTGATGATTGCCTGCGCACCCAGACCCCATCAGAGGGTCTTCGACTTACCTCTAGCCTCACTTGTTGTTTTCCTTGGTGGTCTGGACTCCTTCCAAATTGGCTCTGCAATTACACTGTACACATCAAAGCTGTCGGAAAGTTGTTAATGGGCTTTGATGCTTGAATAGAGGGCAGCATCCGCAACATTTGACACAATCAAGTGAGTAGATCTCTGCGAATCGATTGTAGATTACTGCCGCTTTGTGACAAACCACCTGTCAGTGTGACACAGGGATAAAATAAACAGCTGTCAGAGCAAATGAATATGGATTATGGCATGAACTCACTCAGTGGAGCTGTGCTGAAGCTAGAGAACTGAGAAACGACCTGCTGTTTTTGGCGAAATTATTTGGTGGGAAAATTGTTTACATGATAATCAATTCTATTTTTTTATTTAAATCTTAAGTGCATATTAAGTGGACATCGGGGATGAAGATAAAATACCATGATCACTAAAAAATAAATACAAATAAAAAACTTGATAATGGACCTCGAGTAAGAAATCATGTTAATTCAAAATGTAAATAATACAAATGTTACTTTATTGACCCTTTGCAACCTACTTTAGGAGCAGGAAATGACATCCAGTGCTTGAACTATATTAAAGCTTAATAATTAGTCAACTTATTCACTTGAATCATTTCAACCTGAATGATTTCAGACAGTCTTGCATTGCTCATGCGGTGCTCAGATCTCCCGTTGGCATCAGCCTCCATCCTGAGGTCACGGCGCTTCTTCCTATTGTGAATTTCAGGATTATTTCAATTGCTCTCATCTGCTGCATGAAACATGTGGTAGTGTTTACAGCCATTTTTCACGAGCACACCCCTTCATTTTTTCATGTAATAGCTTCCATATCGCCCATTCGATCGCCACAGATAAAAATGGTGGAAAATGAAGGGATGTTTCCGGCCAGGAAGCTCTGTTCTCTGTACCGTCCGACAGAAGTGTCAGCTCACTTACTCCGAGCTGTTTGAAAGCGATACTTTTGAGCGATTCGATCACTGGCTCTAATGAGTGCCCTCTTGTGGAGCTGCAGGAAACCGGCCCCTGAGGAGTTTACACTTAGCACCAAAGATGAAAAGCTCAGGCCGCGAGTGTCTCGCATCAGGCGGGCTGTGTTTTAAGAGTCCTGACACTCGGGGGCCGTACCCTTGAGCACAGTTTGAGCTTTGCACCGTGCAGGTGTGCGGTCCGTTCCTCTGGCGTGTGTTGAGGAAGAAGTGACTCACTGCTCATACTCTGAAGTGACTCATCCTGCGTAGTCTCCCTCTGCCCTTCTTTTTTTTTTTTTTTTTTTGAGGGAGTGTTTTCATTTGGACGACTGAGATAAAGTGTAGCCTTCATCTGACCCTTTACTTTCCTCCTGGTTTTCCATCTCTTGTTGTTGTCTTGATCTTTGTTGTGGTTGTATCAATCTGTACACCTGTCAGCGTTGTATTTGTCTGCTTTCACTGCCTCCATCAATATGATAAAACGGGCGCCCCGTATTAAGCCCGGGCGAATGACGGGATATACTGTGCGGCGATAGATGTGTATCAGCCGACTGACAGTGATTCGATTATATATGGTATCTTAATCAAACAGACATTTCAGAACGTGCTGCAGACAGACATTTCCATTCAGTGTTGTTTCTGTAATGCCAAGAATTCATCTGGGTGTTTCCATCCAAGATAAACTGTCACTGTGAACTTCATTGTTTATGTAGTATTCAGCTGTTTGGTCAACTTGCTATAAATCTGGTATTTTACACTGGCTGCAAATATCAACCGTATACTGGGAGGGAAAGTTGTCAAATAAAATAAAAACTCAACTAGAAATAAATAAAACTTAAGAGCATTACTGGACATCAGGGAAAATTTAAATAAATGTATTTCGATAAAAATAAACATGGATGTTTTAACACACACACACACACATATATGTATATTTATGTATGTGTGTGTGTATATATATACAAACATAGAAACCACATTTATTAATGTTTTTGAAAGAAGTTTGTTTTGTTTACCAAGGCTACATTTATTTGATTTAAAAAAAAATACTGTCAAAAACATTAAAAAAACTTTAGTCTTTTCTATTGTAATATATTTAAAAATGTCATTAATTCTTGTGATTTATTATTCCAGTATGATTTTTTTGCTAAAAAAAAAAACTTTTTTAAATACAAATATATATATATATATATATATATATATATATATATATATATATATATATATATATATATATATATATATATATATACACACACACACACAAACTTTTTTAAAATTCAAAATAAAATAAAAATTCTAAAACATACTGTGGTAGAATCGACTCCGCAAAGGAGAAAAACAAACACACACAATTAAATAATTGTGTTAAATTTGTATTAATTAGAATAAATTAATATGTTAGGGTAGGCATATTTTATGTCTTTTTTCTTTTTTATCTCACAATTAATAAAATACCAAATGCACTGCACGAAATAGATTGCAGTTAGCAGAAACCTTGTTTATTCTGCATGTGAACTTTTGTCCTTCCATAGTTTGTTCATGGTTTTTCAAGGATCAGGTTGACATGGTAAAATTAGCTCTGATATTTCATCCAGTGGTTTAAATTTGAGGTGGAACACATGAAAATGCAGTCATTTTTGCAGCTGCATTTGGTTTTCTAATGACACAAAAATGACACATTCACTGTTTTTGGTTCTCAGGCTGAAGCTCTGACTCCAGCGCTACAGGCCGAGATGGAAGTGAAGGAGGCCATTCAGCTCCAGCAAGCCGAGAACGGAGAGGTGGTCCAGATCCAGATGCCAGGCACTTGAGTCGCTCGTGCAAACTTCTCACGTGTGTGTAAACAAAGATATTTGGCTAAAGCGTCAAGGAGAGGGCGAACCCCAAGAGTGTGGCCACTCAAACTCAAATTATCTACCAAAACCACTGCCGTCAGTCAACAATTTTCAACTAATTCCAAGTAAAACAAATGCAATTTGTTGTAACATGTCAACTCGTATGGAAACTCCTGGCCGTCCC